>NC_036259.1:12046388-12133549 GCF_002742605.1 Olea europaea var. sylvestris | reverse complement strand
CAAACATTGATTTTAATGCACGAATTCCATATGCTCATCGCATGGCACTTATATCTGATGAATATTTTGAGGTAATATTTTTTATTCAATTATTTTGATGAGAAAATACTGCACATTGCATCTTATTCTCCTGTAATTACTTGACACAATTTCAGTTCGCAAAAATTAGTTGTGCTGGAAAATATCACAATCACGATCCAAATAATCAGCAATGTACATATGCTCTTCAACGCATCAAAAAGGTAACATTTTGCACTTATTTTGTTTTCATTTTATTTTTCATTTCCTTTAATATTTATTATGGTTCTAAACCCTAAATATTGCAGTGTTTAAGTCGTATAAACGAAGTTCAGATTTTGGATCCATCATGTGCAAACATGGCACCAAAACCAAATGATTTTGGATGGGATCAAACATTTTTGAAGGACAATTCAGTTGACCATCTCGTCCTTCCATCAGCAAAACAAGAGTGTCAGGTAACTTAATTAATCCTCTATGTATACATCTCTAGACAAATTTATTTTTCTACAAATTAAGTTAAGACTAACTTTGTCGTTGAAGAAAGAACTTTATAGAACTATTTTTGGAGAAAAATTATTAAAGTAACTCTATAGTTTTTTTAATCTCAGCCATGCATGTTTAGTTTCTCAAGAACAGGTTTCTTTTGTATAGATTCAAGATTTAGTAGTATCTGATGAATGGGCAAATGATCAAACTGTTCAAGAAGCTCTTTATATTAGAAAGGTATGTTTTATTGAAAAAGATCAAAGATTTGGTATGTGTTACGATGTGCCAATTGTCAACAAAATTTTAATATATGATCAAATTTGTTTACAGTATCCTTGTAATTTGATCACTAGGGAACGATATCAAGGTGGACAACATGCAATAAAGGAATATCCTATGAATATAATGTAGAAAGTACTCTTGAATATCATAAAATTTTGATCAAGAAGGGATACCGTACATTGATATTCAAGTAAGTTATACTAGTTTCTTTCTTAAATAGAAATCTTGACTTAATTTGGTATATGTTGTTTAATTGTGCTTCTTTTCTATTCAGCGGTGATCACGACATGGCTGCACCATATATGGGTCCTTTAGAATGGATTCCCACTCTCAATCTGACTGTCGATGACGACTGGAGACCTTGGCTTGTTAATGGCCAAGTTGCTGGGTTTGTTTCTTGTTCTTGATGATTATTATATGTAAATATATAAATATTGATGTTATTATTCCCAAAATTGTAACCTACTTTACCCCTTGTAGATACACAGAGAAGTACATGAAAAATGACTTCGATCTCACATTTGCAACAATCAAGGCAAGAAAAGTTTAAAAGTGTCATTTTTTACATGGATTTGAGGAAAAACAAGAAATAAAAGTGTGTTTTTATTTAACAGGGTGCAGGACATACAGCATCAAGTTATAAGCCTAAAGAATGTCTAGCAATGCTCGATCGTTGGCTCTCTAGACGTCCTTTATAGGTATTGGTAGACAAGAATGTTTGGGGTGTAATTGTGCCCCTAATGCATCAATCATGTTGGAGATTAATTTTCTTTACGCTATAAAAATTGTGGTTCGTGAAGGTTATTCGATGTTAGAAAAATAAAGTTCTCCACAGTATTGCTTTTGTTCATGCAAATGTTGTAATTGTACGAGATTATTGACAAGTAATACGCAGTGAGTTGAGTAATTGTCCCATGAGCGATAAATTCTAATTTAAGCGTACTACTACTCTATATAATTCGAAATATTGTAAAAATAAAAAAGAAGAAGATGATGTTGTAGTAATCATTCTAAGTTATTCTACAAATTATGTAAAAGCGTTTATTTATAATTATATGGAATGAGTGTATTGGACTTACGATTTCGTATATTATTATCTATTTCCAATTCTAAACTATTTAATTTAATTCTATTTATGCATTAATGCCAACCGACAATCATATTATATTCAACTTTCTTTTTCAAAATAAATTAAGTCTATTCTAAATAGGACCCTATCGTATTCCTAATCCGAATTTATATGAATAGGATGCATTCAACACATGATTGTTGAAGAGATTGCACACGCCATACATGTTATTACTAACGTCTATTTCTCAGCGTGGTAATCTTGAAGTGTTCTAAATTTATTGTGAGCCTTCCATTACTACAACAATCAACCATTTACCTAATTGATAGTCAAGCGATTAAATAATGCAACAAGAATGCATAATTAAGAAACACAAGCATTACCAAACCACTTGTTTTTTTAGTTAAAAAATAAACAAACAAATGGTTCATCTTCATCCAATTCAATGGAAAAATTAGCCTAGCATATTTTAATATAAATTACAGAAAGAATATTGAAAAGAAATTACCCAGAAAATCGAACAACATAAGCAACTTGATAAAGAATCAATTTCTTGGTCTTGATCTTGTATCCTGAGCTTTGAATCTTCAATTCCTGATGTTATTCCCTTGTAAGATCATATGCTAGATCACTTCCTTGCCCTATAATGTGGTGTCTCTCATCCTTGGTAGCTTCAATTAGGTAAAATAGGTGCTAGGATTTCATACTAAAAGGAGTTTGAGTCATAAAAGGAAACTAGCTCGTCAGTATAAAATTTCAACCTCGCGGTATATAGGCATCTTGGGTGTGCATGCATCCCTAGGCCAATTTGTTCCATTTTAGTCCTTTGCCTTTCTTTTGCATCCAATTGACTCCTAAACTCTCCAATCATCGATATACGGCTCGAATCATCTTTTGAAAGTTTGCAATTTAGTCCACGAATTTTAGAGTTCTTCCATTTTAGCCCATTTTCCCTCCTTTCATCTAGTTCTATCATTTTGCATAGAATTTATGTAACAAACAAAATATATACGTAATTAGGCCATAATTCACCAACATGGACAACAAATACTTTAATTTAACGATCCAGATAAGTGGAAAAAATATACTTATCAAACATCCAAAACTTAAACAATTATTTATCCTCAAACAAAATATAAATTGAATAAATTTTTTAACAAACTTTAGTTAGATAATCTACTGTTGGTTTCGGGATTGAGATTTCTGTCAAAACTATGAACAGCTTCAAAATTACATTGCTAAAATAAATTTTTAGTTATCCAATTCAAGAACAATGTTTGTGTGAAAATTCATGTAAAATATCATAAAGTCATAGATTAATTCCAAGTCCCAATCTTCAATGGTCAAATATTTCATTTCTTCACTTATAAGATACACATGCCCAAACTTATTATGTTCACCATTTTTTCAACATGTGATCTAAAGGCTAAGATTATATACTAATCATCACCATCTCTAGTTTGGAATGATTTTACTAATTGTTGGTAAACATATCAATAAATGAGGATTTTACTTATTTTTTTATTGTTTCAACTTTGTTCACGAAAATATTCTTTTGATCTAAACCACCGCAAGAGTGCGGTTCGTTAACAAGTAATAAGGTGTATTTTTTTGAATCCAAGTGTCATCCCACACAGATTGTACTAGTTTAAATTCAAATCATCTTTGCCTTCATCGAAACAATAGAAATTAATGATTTTTTTAAAATTAAATTGTCACTTCTTAAATTATGGATGAATGCAGGACCTAATAATTGCAAGGTTATAGTTAAATGCAAGTATTATAAAAATATGATGATAAAAATCGTACTAAGATCCCGAATCCCCTTATGTCACTCTCTTTTAATGCCAAAGGTTATAGATTTGACAACACGATTCAACTATGAAGATCAATATTTATAAATTGTTTAACAATCTTTATCGAGTAGAATTAAACCTATTTTTATGTGTGACTCGGCTATATTTATATGACGGATGGGTACATATAAAAATACATTAATGAATTTGTGAATACTTAAAGATCACGTAAAGTATAGCGGTATATTTCTATTCCATATCGGACTCTACGACAATTGGCACAATATCTAACTTATTTTCCGTTGCTCGAGGGTAAAATAAGCCACGAAACTCATACATCTATTGCGCATATAATTATAGAGAAAATTAAATCTATGTCAATCATTAAATAATTAAAAATATGTTTTAACGTCAATATAAATGAAATTAAGATTTAAAGGTCCTTAATACAAAGTTCATCGTAAATCCTAGCACAAAATAATTTAGTCTAGCATGATATTGAATCAGAGACGGATATAAGGGGTACTGGGCTGGGCTATAGTCCCCCCCAAGGCTCAAGAAATTTATTTTTTTAATGCATTTTTCATTTTTTTTAAAACAGTTTTTTGTGTGTAATTTTTTTTTTCCGCGTATTAGCCCAACTTGAAATTTTGTAGTCTGATCTTAGATCAAATTCTGGATCCGTCCCTGATTGAAATTAAATAAAGGATAAAAAAATCATCGAAAATCGACCAAACGTGATTAATTCTCGCTCAATTTTCTTGGATTCTGCGTGCGTATGTTTGCATGTTCAATTTCTGACTTTTTTTTTTTTTTTTTTTTTTTTTTTTTTTCATTCTTGCCTCCCAGCAGCCGTTTTGCATGTATGTATATTCCATTCTCTTTTTTTCCTCCGAGCCGTGTGTATATCTGTTCTCTCTAGCCAGTTCTCTCTTTCCTGCGCGTGTGCTGTCGAACTGTTTCTCTCCTCCTTTCAATTTCTGGCCGCCTTTTGCAAGTGTGTGTCTATATATATATCTCAACAGCCACCGTTTGCATGAATATATATCTCTCATTTCCTCATGCAGCTTCTAATTGTGTGTATGTGGATATACATTCAACAACAGCTTCTCACTGCCAGCCGTTTTCTGTGTTTTCGTAATATGTATCCAGCCGCCCCTTTTGTGTGTCTTGCGTATGTATATATAATCTCCAATGTTTTCCACCAAAGAAAAGGACTCCAATTGTTTAGGGGAAAAAATGATAACTTAGTGATTTAGTTAGCACCAAATTACAAGTTTGGTGTATGGTTTGAAAATATAAAACTTGGGTATGGATTAATTAATTAAAAATAATTAGGTCGTAGTTATACAATTATTAGTCACATGTACATAATTACAAGTCATAGCATATTTATTAGTCATATATTGTCAAATTTTACAAATAAAAAATTTTATAGGCCACAGATAAAAAAAAATTATAGGTCACAGTTTATCTATCAGTTACATATTTTTGAATTTGTTGGTCACAGGTTATTTTTTTAGTCACAATTTATCGAATTTTAGAGTCACATTTTCATAGTTACTCACAAAGAACCAAGTAATTGGTCACATACACCCAAACTCCCAATCCCGATTTACTGTTGGCGTGAACTGTATATTGGAAAGATTGTAGAAGTAAATAGTGACTATGTTAGAGGGTCAATGATCAATTTAGGCTTAATTTACGTGTAGTCCCAATATAGTCTCAATTTCTAGGCTATATATAGCCTTCCATCTTTGTACACTATATTCAAAAAAAAAAAAACAATGAAAAACGATTGAAATTCCCTACAATTTGTCATGGTATCAGAGCGTCGATCCCCTGCTCATTGATATCTGTAGCCTCCTAATTGAAATTTCTTCACCCTACCACTATCCTGGCCAATGTTGATTCCAATTCAGGTGGACCTCCAATTGCTACCCTACAATTGAATTACAATTGCAGTATATAGATATAAATTCTCTTTTGAATTGGTGGCTTTCTGGTTTATTGGCTCAACCCGAAGATGGGATACGTATGAATCAATTGCTTGAAATTGATCTGAATTTTTGTTGTTGACGACACTTGGCCTCATCTGCTGGATTGTGATTACGACATATTCTTTTGGTGGCACAATTGTCGTTTGGGTCAACTAGTCTCTAGAAGATTTCGAATTCCTTCTTTCGGTTAGTCGATTGTGTTGCTGGGGCAGCTTCTAGTGGACATCTTCCTGTGGTAAGAAATCACCATTCACACACAGTGAGTTCTTCCTTAGAAGCAGGTCGTTCACTCTTCTGTGTTCTTAGTTGGGCCTTCACAAAGGAGGTAACTTTGATTGGTTTGAGCCTGTTATTTTAAGCCACATTTGTGTTTTGGGCAAATTAATTTGTTTCCTCCTTTCTTGTTGGGTTGAGATCTTTGGTATTTTTTGGTGTTAATTGAATTATTGTTGGGCTTGAAGTATTCATTTTAGCTGGGTAGGTACCTCTAATTCAGATATGGCTCTACTCGGGTGTCATAGCAGTAATGATTGCAACACATGGATTCTTGATTCCGGAGCAACTGACCATATGCCATTTGATATACGAGATTTTTGTCAACATACTCCTCCTCGGCGGACTAGTATTTCCAATGCCAACGAGGTTATCTCTTTGGTAAAAGGGGCTGGCACTGTAATGTTATCACCAGCTTTATCATTATCTAATACCTTACGTGTGCCTTCCCTTTCTCACAAGCTAATATCTGTGAGCCAAATTACCAAAGAGCTCAACTGCACAGTACTTATTTACCCAGAATTTTGTCTTATTCAAGATATTCTCTCGAAGGAGATAATTGGATGTGGTACTAAGAGAGTGGGGCTCTACTATATGGATGACTTCAGCATGGGTCGAGTACATCATGTTGGTCAACCTAGTGGTACCAAGGCAGAACAAATTTAGTTATGGCACAGTCGGTTAGGTCATCCTTCGTTTTGTTATTTGCAGCATATGTTTCCTACTTTATTTTCAGAACTGCATGTTTTAGATTTTAAATGTGAGACTTTCATTTTAGCCAAGAGTCATCGAGTACCTTATCCATTATGTATGAATAAAAGTGAAGTTCCATTTGCTTTTGTTCACTCTGATGTGTGGGGGCCTTTCCCGAAGGCTACTTTGTCTGGTTTCCGCTGGTTTGTGATTTTTGTTGATGACTGCACCCGAATGACTTCTATATTTATTAAAAAATAAGGATGAAGTATTTACTGTGTTTCGATCTTTTCATGATATGATTTGAACTCAATTCTCAGCTAAGCTTCAAATTCTTAGGTCCGATAATGGTTGTGAGTATGTAAATCAGCAATTCCGTGAGTATTTTCATCATCATGGACTGATTCATGAAACATCGTGTCCTCAGATACCTCAGCAGAATGGTATTGCTGAGCGGAAGAATCGCCACATTCTTGAGACGACTCGAGCACTCCTACTTGGAGCGCGTGTTCTGAGCTCCTACTGGCCTGATGTCGTTGCTACTGCTGTGCACCTAATCAATCGGATGCCCTCAAAAGTACTCGAGTTTCAGACTTCACTACAAGCTCTGTCAACCTTTGTCACCTTACCCTCGACATTGATGCTTCCACCTCGAGTCTTTGGATGTGTTGCCTTTGTTCATCTCCACAAAAACCAACGTACGAAGCTTGATCCCTGTGCTCTATGATGTCTCTTCTTAGGATATGCTGTCCATCAGAAAGGTTATCGCTGTTATGATCCCACCACTCGACGTACTATGTGACCATGGATGTCACTTTCCTTGAGACCGATACTTTTTTCTCTCCTATATCCAATTATTCTCTTCAGGGGGAGACACGAGAAGAAAAGCTGAATTGGCTGAGGTTTGACTGGTTTAGTGGCACGAGAATACAGAAAAAATGGCAACAACTAATGCTCAATCAATCGTTAAGGATACAAAAACAGAGGCACCATCTACTAAGTCGATTGTTGAGGAACTTATTACAGAGCCGACTCTTGATGTATCTCCTGAAACTGAGATAGTTCCCCCCCACTCCTTAGTACCTAACAACTTGTCTCTTGAGACTATCACCTAAATAAGTTCTCCTACTACACCTCTTATCTTATATAACGAGGTTAATCGTGGTTATGAGCTACCTTTCAGGCATAATCATGGCAACCACCGAATAGATACTCACCTGAGATCGAGGCACGGAGATCAAAATAACCTATTGCTAATTATGTCTCTACAGAGAGACTCTCCGGACCACTAAAGAACTTTATAAATGATCTATCTTCTCACCATATTCCGACAAGTGTTGACGAGGCATAGAAAGATCCGAAATGGGTTCAAGCAATGAAAGAAGAAATGAAGGCACTAATGAAGAACGAGACATGGATCCTTGTTCCTTTGGCTGAAGGACAAAAGACAGTAGGGTGCAAATGGGTATTCTCTATCAAGTAAAAAGCTGATGGAACAGTCGAGCGCTACAAAGTAAGACTAGCAGCAAAAGGCTACACGCAAACATATGGGGTAGATTATCAGGAGACATTCTCGCCAGTGGCCAAGTTGAATACTATTAGAGTTCTACTATCTCTTGCCGTGAACTTGGACTGGCCATTACATCAATTTGACGTGAAGAATGCATTCCTCCATGGAGATCTTGAGGAGGAGATCTACATGGATGTTCTCCCAGGATATGTGGCAACCTCTAGTAAAGTTGTGTATAAATTACAACGAACGTTGTATGGCTTGAAACAATCTCCTCGAGCTTGGTTTTAGGCGGCTTAGCCTGGCTATGAAGAAGTATGGTTTCCGACAGAGTAATTCAGATCATACTCTCTTCTTGATACATCGAGGAAGCAAGATAACAACCTTGATAGTGTACGTAGATGACATGATTATTACAGGAGATGATCAGAAGGAGATCTCGAGACTTCAAGAACAATTGGCAGCCGAGTTTGAAATGAAAAATTTGGGAGGACTCAAGTGTTTTCTGGGGATTGAGGTTGCTAGATCCAAACAAGGTATATTTCTTTCTCAGCGAAAATATATCCTAGACTTGTTATCGGAAGTTGGATTATTGGAATGTAAACCTGTAGACACACCAATAATCCAGAATCACAAACTTGGTGAATATCCTAACCAAGTTCCAACAGATAAAGGAAGGTACCAGAGACTGGTCGGGAAACTCATTATCTCTCACATACACGACCTGATATTGCTTATGCAGTAAGTGTGGTGAGTCAGTTCATGCATTGCCCAAGTGAAGATCATATGAATGCGGTGATCCAAATCCTCAGATACTTAAAGTCCTCCCCTGGAAAAGGACTTATGCTATTAAAGAACAATCATCTAAGGATTGAGGGCTACACTGATGCTGATTGGGTAGGAAATATTTCTGATAGAAAGTCTACCTCGGGATATTTTACATTTGTTGGAGGGAACTTGGTGACATGGAGAAGCAAGAAACAGAAAGTGGTAGCATTATCAAGTGCCGAAGTAGAATTTCTTAGGATGGCCAAGGGTCTTTGTGAACTCCTCTGGTTGAAAAGACTGTTGACAAAAATTGGCTTCACTCCAAACAGTGAGGTGGACCTCTTCTGTGACAACAAAGCTGCTATCAATATTTCTCATAATCCCATCCAACATGATCGAACCAAACATGTGGAGGCAGATTGACATTTTATCAAGGAGAACTTTGAAGCTAAGATAATCCGATTGCCATTTATCAAATCTGAAGATCAGTTGGCAGATATTCTTACCAAAGCTGTGTGCAGCAAGAACTTTCACAACTCACTTGACAGGTTGGGCATTAGAAACCTATACGCACCAACTTAAGGGGGAGTGTTGGCGTGAGCTGTATATTGGAAAGATTGTAGGAGTAAATAGTGACTATGTTAGAGGGTCAATGATCAATTTAGACTTAATTTACGTGCAGTCCCAATATAGTCCCAATTTCTAGGCTATATATAGCCTTCCATCTTTGTACACAATATATTAAAAAAAAAAACAATGAAAAATAATTGAAATTCCCTACAATCTGTCATTTACCACCAATACTTGGTCACAAATCAACAAATAGTAGGTCACTAACACTTTTCGTCCCATCCTGTCGTTGCTTCACCACCGTCACAACCACCAACAACAACAACAATAACAATAACAATAACACAACACCACTGCCACCAATATCACCACCTCACCACTATCACAACCACCACCTAGATCTGAACCCACACTGTAACCCCTGCCACTACCACAGTCGCTACCATTATTACCACACCAACACCAACTCACATGCTCTCAACAACCAAGACTTTCCCTTACACAGTCCCCATGGCGACGCTGCCAAAAAGTCGTTACGATGGTCGCAATACCACCACACAACAACCACCAACACCACTACCATCTCAACCACCACCACCATTAAAACAATCATTTACAAAATCGAAAACAAATAAAACTACCCACAACTAACATAAAAAATAACAACAAAAGAACAACATCACCAACTTGCGCTGCAGCGACGCTGTGCTGTTCACGATCATCGTGCAACTTTTCTGACACTGCGAGCGGCACTATGAAACGGGCGATCACAACGAGGTGTTGTTGTACAGCGACACTCGAAGGCAATCGCAGTGAGTGCTGCTCGATGACAACGACCATGTGCAAGTGAGAGGACAGAGAAACAGAGAGAAAAAGAAGGAGAAGAAGAGGGAGAGCACCACTTGCTACTCATATCGACGAGCTTCGTTGTGATCTGGTGACGGCGGCCATGTGGAGGATAGGAGAGAGAGAGAGAGAGAGAGAGAGAGAGAGAAGAGTGATAATGCCGCTCGATGTGACGAGCTCTCTGTGATCTAACGACAACGACCTTGTGGAAGAAAGAAGATAGAGAGACAGAGAGATAAAGCGAGGGGAAGAATTGGGAGAAAAATAATTTAAGGTTTCAATTGGGCGGATTGGGTAGGGTAACTTTAAACCTTATTTTTGAAATCCAATCTTTAAACACCTCTATGGATATAGGTTAGCCATTTTTAATGATTTCGATTCCAGGTAAAAGTCCAAAAAGAAAGGCCCATTTAATGTATTGTTTTCTTCAAGCCCTCAATTATTTTAAATTAATGCAAGTTAATCCTTGATACAAATTTATTTGTGTAGCCCCTGTTTTCTTTGTTTCAATTAAAGCCCTTTAATTTCTCTTTATTTGAATATTAATCTTTAAATTTCCATCCAATGGCCAATTTGTCATTCATCATTTTTCAATTGCTTCACATGAGTCCATAACTAAATACAAAAGAAAATTAACCCAAATTAGGTAAAAAAAATAAATAAATTAACAATTTGACGACATAAAAGTTTAGTAATATGACTCTAAATAAGTGCACAAATTGCACCTATCGAACTTCCAAGAATCAACTAGGCTAATCGATGTTGAAGGTCTAATTTTCTCAAACAAGTGTTTGGAACTTAATAAATGCATGTAGCACATGTATTTTTCATGCACTAGCATCATCCTTTTTGAGTTTTGTTTAGAGATATTTTATATTTATCCTCATTGAGATCTTCTGTAGGGTAGCTTCACTCGTAAATCATTTCAGTTTTTCTTTCTTACTTTTTGTGCAATGATTAGTGCAATGCTTCTCATTAAACATTTATTTTCAACAACTGGCCCATAACTTAAAGATTTTTGCCTAGTTTTCATCTTGTAAGCCTCACACAATCCAATGAAAAATTTAGCAACACACGAAATTCACATTTATCTCAATGTCTCTCTACAACAGTTCAATAACCTCCAAAACTATCATATAATTGGTTTAAAGGTGTAAATTGTAGTGGTTTTTTGTTGGTTTACATCTAAGTTCTACTATTTTCAACATATTAATCAATATAAATTATATTAATTTCTTCATGGCCAAATATAAGCCCTGTGAGCATAATAATGTTAAGTTTTATATGAATAAGTATAAATCAACCCAATATACAACTTTTTTGAAATTTGTACTAGTTTAAATTCAAATGATCTTCACCTTAATCGATACTATTAAAATTTGTGATTTTCCCTATAAATTAAATAATCTACTTATGAATGCAAGTCCTAACTAAGATAAAATCAAGTCAAGATTGTGATTAATGCTAGTTTGATGAAAATATGATGATGAAAACGTACTAGAATCCGGATCTCCTTATACCAATCCCCTTTAACTCGAAATTTATAAATTTGACAACATGATTCAATTATGAAAACCAATATTCCTAATTTGTTTAACAATCTCTCTCGAGTAGAATTAAACCTATTTTTACATGTGACCCGTATATTTCTATGACAGTTACGAACATATAAAAATACATTAAAGATTTATGAATATTTAAAGGTCACGTAAATGACTCCCATTGTTATTAATTTCATCGATTGGTCCAACATGCTAATCCCAATTACTTCCTTCCTTCTTAAATTGATCCAAGCCCATTTAGTGTATTGTTTTCTTCAAGCCCTCAATTTTTTTAAATTAATGCAATTCAATCCTTCAATTTTTATAGTGAGACTTCGATCCCCAAAATTGCATATTTCATTCATTTTCATCATTCTTTCTTTTTGCAAGTGCTTCGAACGAGTCCATAACTAAAAACAAAAGAAAATTAACCCAAGTTTAGTAGAAATCAATAAATTAAGAACATAAAAGTTTAGCTATATGACTTAAATAAGTGCACAAATTGCACTGATCCCAAACTAAAACCATCATTTGTCCTTAAGCAAAATAGAATAGAACTTAGGTATGAAACATATTACTACTCCAGACAAATCACAAATAAAAAACTCAACGTTGAATCACTTACCCTATGTCTTAGGTTCAATTTTAAGCAACACTTTAGAATGATTTAAATAACATCAAAAATAAATTTTTACTTATCCAATGCTCGACTTAGTGTGTGTGTGTGTAATTAGCCAACATTGAACTCACACCCAAACTAGAACACAACCAATCAAATATTGTTGTTTTATTCATAATCTCAATCCTCTTGTGGTTAGTTTTTCCTCACACTTCTCGTGCAAAAATTACTCCTTATGCTTTTCTCTCCAATCTCGAAGTATTTCTAACACATATGGGTTTCTAAAGAATTATTATAACTCATTTTTCTAAACAAAATTATCAGAATTAGATATATGTAGACCTAGACCGAAGATGGTAAGTCTTTCTCAAAATTACACAACCGATCTCTAGAGTTCAAATCTCAAAGTTTTTAATGGGCACATCTCACTTTTAATAATTATATATCTTTTTTTTTTTTTGACATCTCCTGTGCAGAACTTCTCTCCATTAAGCTTTCTAAATGACCCTTGTAACTAGTTTAAGGTTGATGACCCCCCAAATCAGACAACTATAAGGCACCAGATTTTTAAATACCCTTACAGATTTATTAACTCGAGTAAAAAAATGCTAATGTATCGCTTTTTCTTTCAATATGATAATCTAACTTTTCATTCTTTTTTTTAAACATCTGATGTGCAAAACTTCTCTCCATTAAGATTTTCAAATGAGCCCTGTAGTGAGCTTTAAGCTAATGACTCCCAAGTCAGACGACTATAGGGCACCAAGGTTTTAGAGACCGTAGTAGGCTTAATCACTTCCATTGTTATTAATTTCATCAATTGGTCTAAGATGCTAAGCCCAATTACTTTCTTCCTTTTTAATTTGATACAAGCCCATTTAGTGTATTGTTTTTTTCAGGCCCTCAATTCTTTTAAATTAATACAATTCAGTCCTTCAATTTTTATAGTGAGACTTTGATCCCCAAAATTGTAGATTTCATTCATTTTCATCATTCTTTCTTTTTCCAAGTGCTTCAAACGAGTCAATGACTAAAAACAAATGAAATGAACCTAAATTAAGTAGAAATCAATAAGTTAATGATATAAAAGTTTAGCAATATGGCCTAAATAAGTGCACAAATTGCACTTATCAGAATTAAATCTATTATCTCATATGATATCCTATATCTTTATTAGAAATACGAACACGAAACATGCATTGAAAATGCTAGAAAATTTATAGACATCATGCAAAATATAGCAGTATATCTCTATTCCCTATTGGACTTACAGTGGTTCTTATAACTTGCTTTCTATCCTATTATCTCTCTTTATAACAATATAGTTCACATAACAATTCCGTTACTAACTAATTAATTGAAAGTTATTAAATTCAATAACAATCATCCCAGAAAAACACATATTAGATGTCAAATTATTGAACTTTTATTAAAACATCATAGCAAGGTTTCATCAATGCCTTAATAGCATTGAAAATTACTAGATTTGTAATTGATTACCCAAATTTTAGATTGATGATGAAGAAGAAGATGATGAAACTTGAGTTTTTTGAATTTCATCAATTGTTTCTTGATTGAATCCCTTTAAATCTTCTTCTTGTTTAACCAAAAATCTTGTTTTGATCTTCAATTGATGGTGGTCTTGTAATTCCTTCTAATCTTCTCATAAGAACAATGAATATGCTTTCCCTTTATTGTAATAAATTATAAAATTTTGGTATATGAGAGGCATCTTCGATGACTGCTCATGTTCTTGATTTATAGAAGGTAAAATTAAGTCAAGTAAAATGTCCAAATTGGTTCCAAACGAGTTCCAATCGAATAAGGAAAGTTACCTTCTCATTGTGCATGGTTGTGTCCCTATGCAGCCATCCGTATTTTTGTCATAACTTTTTTTTTATCTAATATCCCCTTAAATCGATTTAAAGTACATTGAATATCTAACTCAAAAGGCTAGCATTTTTCCTTTTCGAACTTTTACAATGCCAAAAAGGGGTTGAAATCTTCAGCTGAGAATCTGAATTGATGAAAATACTTTGATTATATTACAAAACTTCACTTATTTGACTTCTAATTTCATTCAATTGATCTCCTATGATCTTCAATCGATGTTTTGTGGTCCGAATCAACTAGTGAATATTTATAATTAAGCCCCAAAACTTTAAATTTCATCCTCTATAGTCGATTTTCACTCATTTCTTTCAATTTCCCCACCTATCATTGATTTTACCTACTAAAAGAAATATTCAAAAAATTAGGCCATAATTAATCACAAGAACATCTAAATGTCTATATTTAAAGGCCTGGATTAGTGTATAAAATACACTTATAAAACAACCCCTCAAACTTGAACATTTATTTGTCCTCAAACAAAACTATAATATATCTTAACTAATGAGCATGCACAAAATTGGTTAGATAACTTGCCATTTATCTCAGAATTGAAAGTATTGTATTTAATCAATTGACAACTTCCAGATCACAATACCAAAATCAATATCTACTTATTCAATGCAAAACTAATGTGTGTGTGTGTTGTGTGAAGAATTAAGAAAAACATCATAAATTCACAAGGTGCTTCAATTTTTGACCATCAATGGTCAAAATTGTCTTTTCTTCACTTGTAAGATACACATAACCAAAATTATTCTTTTATTGTTTTCTCAATATGCTATCTAAGGTTGAATTTTTATTCAAATTCTTACCCTATTTAGTTTAGATGGATCTCACTATTTTCAAATTAATATTTCAACAAATAAGAATTCTCCAAATTTTTTTATTGCTTAAACCTTCAAAATTTAACAACGCTAATAGTCCATTGCTAAAAGTCTAGTTCTATTAAATAAGTGTCTTCTGTTTTATGTATTTACTTTTTTAGATTTGTAGTGTATATTCTATTTCATGCATTAGCTTGATCATTTTTTAAGTTTTCCATTTGGGATTTTCAATAATTGTTCTAATTGGGATCTTTTAGGGTAGTTTCACAGCATGTCAACCTTTTCTCTCTCTTTTTTCCCCCTTTTTTCTCATTTTTTTTATATGCAATGATTAATGCAATGTCCTTCATTAAACACCCGTTCTTAAAAATCAACTTCTAATTGAAGATTTTCATTTAATTTTTATCTTATAATTGGTCTTAGACAATCTACACAAAAATTTACATATTTGAAATTCTCATTCATATCGATATTTTCCCACAACAATTCAACCAATCCCATACTACACTAAATTTTGCCTAAGGAAGTGTAATGCGATGATCATTGGGTTTAGCTTATAATTTCTACTATTTCAACCTATCAAACATATGAATTAACTCGTTCTTTCACAATGCTAAATGTAATTCGCGTACATAAAATGAATCTATTTTTACATGGATTAGAATCAATTAATCTAAATATATAACATATTCAAAGCTCATAAATCAACACAAAAATCCAAATAAATTCATCATTGTTAGCAAGGCTAACTAACCAACACAAGCAAGCAATCTACAAAGAACTAGAAATAAAATATTTTTGAAATTTTGTATTTTTTTTTTCATATTTAAACAATGCAGTATGAATACACAATCACACGGACATAATGAAAAACTAAAAAAATAATTTTTTTCCCACCCCCAAACCTAAACTAGACATTATCTTCAATATTTTAAAGTATAATTAAACAACATAAAGAGGAGCGAAAAGAAAGGATGTAGGTACTTCCCGCGAAAAGAAAGGATGCAGGTACTTCCCAGATTTATATATGAAATTGAAGGCAAAATTGTTGGATATCCTCTTCTTTTTCTAGGCCTAGTATTGACATATGACCATTTTATTGTAAACAAGACATGCATAAAAATAATGCAATTTATCAAACTACATACAACATAAATCCATAAACCATAATAAATAAAAGGGGTAAGAGATTGAGCTGCCTTCTAATAAGTGCTTAATTTAAAGTTTTTATTTAGACTTTATGGAATAGTTAATCATGGTAGTTTAAAGTAGACTTTTTCAACAAAATTATTAATACAGTTTTCAACATTGTCCCCTTTTTGATTCTCCATGCTTGAAGAATTTATTATTATTATTATTATTATTATTATTATTATTATTATTATTATTACTATTATTATTATTATTATTATACCAACTTTTTTTTTCCTATGTTAGCATTTTTCAGGATCTCTGCATACTTCCTTCATAATATTTTGTTTTCCTCATTATGGGATGGCTTTTCTATGGTGGTATGAACCTGAAATTTCTCTTACTCATCATCCCCGTCAAGGTCAGCTTGCTTGTTTCAAAGTCCATGATAATTCGACTTGTGAATAAGAAATGTCGTCCCAAAATTAGTGATACGCCCAAGTATTCTTCTATGTCTAAGACAATAAAGTCTACTGGAAATATTAATTTACCCACTTTAATGAGCAAATTCTCAACCACTCCTAAATGGTGTTTAATTGATCGATCTTCCAATTGATTGAACATTATAGTATCCTTTAACTCTTCCAGACCAAGTTTCCTATAGATGGAAATAGGCATTAGATTTATACTTGTTCCAAAATCACATAAACAACTAAAATTAGAATTGTTTCCTATTGAGAGACTCCCTAGATCATTTAGTTTCAGCGGTAGTTTGTATTGCATGATAGTACAGCAGTCCTAATTTAGCGTGATAGTCTCAAACTCACTAAGGTTTATTTTCTTTGATAAGATTTCTTTTAAGAACTTTGCATAATTTGGTGTTTGAGATATGGCTTCAAGTAACGGGATGTTAATATGAAGCATTCTAAATATGTCCAAGAACTTTGCAAATTGTTTATCGAGCTCCTTCTTTTGCAGTCTTTATGGAAATGGGACGTGAGGACATATGCTTTGATACGAGCGATTGTCTTAACCTGTGGATTGTCTGAATCTTTATTTGGAAATTTTTTTGCTGATTGTTCAGATTAATTTACATGCTTCTAATATTCGACAACATTTATTGCCATTACCTACTATTTGGGATTTGTCTTGGTGTCATTTGACAGGGTCTCTAGCTATCTTTGTGAAAGTGCCTATTTGATTTCCTAAACTCTTTATAACAACCCATTGAACTCTGCAACATACTTCATCACTTAGATAAAAATTGAAACAAGATGAAATCGTATATCAAAATGGGAATCACCGGAAAGATCACTGATTATTGCTTCAAGAGAAGTTTAGATAATTTTTCAAACCCAAATTCTACTATCTCTAAAAACTTTCCACGTAGTTTGTATACTCAATTGATGGAGCAAAATGTCTCCTTATAATACAATTCACACTTCCATGATTCACTCCGTAATGGTTGCTGTTGACCCCAAAAAGTGCGCCAACGGATGCCGGTCCCACCCGCGCTTGCGTGGGCGAATGTCCAACACACTAAGACATGTGGACGGTCTAAAACGAGCGGTTCAAAGGGGTGTGGGAGTAGCCCAACGACGCGGGACGGTGACGTTCAGAATCCGACGGGTTGTTCGTAATCCGATTGTACAATAATTACCAACCGGTGCTCGTAAATGTATATGTAAAAGTGTATAAACTCGATTTGTGTATTGCAAGTAAATGAGAGAGAGTTGAGTAAATGTAGTCTTTAGTATTGATTCTTGCATTAGCCTTTGACATTACACAATGTGAGTATTTATAGTGATACATATGAAATGGGAGCCCTTGGATGAAGTGGCACATGGCCTCATCTCCTTAGTTCAAACGTCTGTTCTTAGGCATGGGACTTGACTTGCTAGCTTACGGCGCATTTATTGCTTGCGCAGGTCTTTTATACTAGTGACAAGACTTGACCTTTATGCTTGTGACAAACGTTCTATCAGTCATTCGAATAAGATCTCTGAGCAGGCGATCTCTTGGGAGAAGTGATAGTGGAGGAAACTCCTTGTGGTTAGAAGGCTCGCGCATCAGCTTCGGGGCTTCGACCATTTGACAAATACCTCCACCTGAGGACCTCAACTAAATTCAACAGGTTCCATTCTTTTGGTCATGGGGCTCGGTAGTTGGATTTCGGCAGAGTACGTCGGATCGTGGTGCCTCGGCGGATGGACCTCGACTCGAAGCAGTTCGGTGTAGCCCACCTCGACAATGTGTGTCACCTCGGCAGGAACGCCACGTGGATCAGGATGAGTGGGCCATTGGCCCAGGTGGGTATGACAGGTGTGACAACACGCAACAATAGTCCCCCAAGTCCAAGTATAATCATTAATGTAATGCTAGGACTTTAATGGAGTAGAAGTTGAAAGAATTCTTGAACCCCAAATAATAGTCCCCCAAGTCCGAGTATAGATATTTATATCATGGTTGGCGTTTGAGAAGTGTTGCTGTGGGTGAGTGATGAAGTAGGCGAGGTATTTGAACTCTGAAGATGAGCCGAGGTGGTTGAATAGCCGAACCTACGAGGCTTTGATGCTGAATGGTGAAGAGGAAGTCGAGGTGCTTGAGGAACCGAACCTACAAGGCTTTATTGCTGAATGGTGAAGAGGAGGCCGAGGTGGTTGAGGAACCGAACCTACAAGGATTTGATGCTGAATGGTGAAGAGAAAGCCGAGGTGGTTAAGGAACCGAACCTGCGAGGCTTGAATGCTGAATGGTGAAGAGGAAGCCGAGGTGGTTGAGGAACCGAACCTACTAGGCTTGAATGCTGAATGGCGAGGAGGAAGCTGAGGTGGTTGAGGAACCGAACCTGCGAGGCTTGAATGCTGAATGGTGAAGAAGAAGCCGATGTGGTTGAGGAACCGAACCTGCTAGGCTTGAATGCTGAATGGCGAGGAGCGAGGCTTGTCGAGGTCCAATCTTAATGATTGTGCGTTGGTTGCTGTGCCAATGATTTGATGTTTTGTGCTCGTTTTCGAGGAAAGGTGGCTGAGTCGTTACAACTTCCAAGGCGTTGTTGCCGTCGAATTAAAAATGCAATTATGAGGGCAGCTGTTGTTTTTGGAAGTCGATGCGTTGGAGAGGTGCGTGGGAGGCACGCATAAATCAGAGGCATAGGATTCAAAAATTGTTTGAATTCAATGCCTCGGATTGGATCTGAAATGGAGGGCTCGAATTGACTGAGATTTGATTTGACGACTGGGGTTCATCTTAGACCTTTATAAAAGGCGAGAAAATCCTAATTTTCAGGATTTTTGAACACTTTGCACTCTGAAACTCTCTCAAATCTCCAATTTTCCGGCGTCGAGGTTGTCTGTGATATTAACTTCCGACTAGTCTCCGTTTGTGTCGAACTCGTTTAGGTATTATTTGCATAAAAAACCCTTGTTATTGTCTTTGTACTGAAAAAATGGAGTCCACTTCCAGTAGGGAGCTTGTTACAGTGGCGTCTTTAGACTATGGGGTCGATCATGGGGGGATGTTCGAGGTGGATAGGTATGCCATGGTCGAGGAGGCTGTGGATTATACCCAGGAGTGGGGGGCTTCTAGAGTGCCCTCGAATATGACGGGGAAGAGGTTGGGGGAACTTAGGGAGAGGTACAGTGTACCCCATAGCATAGAAATGTTAGTGCCCGAGCCGAACGAGCGGGCCTGCTATCCGAGGCCCGGCTACGTGGCCGTGAGTGAATACCTGTTCAAGGCAGGTATGCGTCTTCCTCTGCACCCTTTCTTTAGGGCGGTGCTTAGGAAATTCATGCTGTTGCCGACCCAGGTTCTGCCGAATGGGTGGAGCCAACTGGTCGGCTCGTACTTCCTGTGGAAGGAAGTGTCACTTGGGGAGGACATGCCTCTTCATGTGTTCATGACCTTGTTCCAGCCCCGGGTATTTGGGAAGGAGTCAAGGGGGTGGTACTAACTCATGCCTTGGGGGGCTCACACACCCTTTATGGTGGGACTTCCTTCCTCTATCAAGGGGTGGAAGGAGTCCTGGTTCTGGGTGCGAGGTAAATGGCAGATAGTGGAGGGTGACAAAGCCCTGTCATGCACAGTGCCGACCCAGTACTACGAAGCTCGTGAGTCTCCCGACCTCTGCTTGTCTTTTGAAGTCAGAATTTGAATTCGTCTAACTGTTGGAGGTTCCTTTGCAGATAGTAGTACGAGGTTCGAGCTCAGCAGGGAGGAATTCGAGGTGATAGAGGACATTTACAAGAGGCCTTTGAAGCTTCGACACTTCAATCACTTGATTGATAGAAGCAAATACTTTTTGGACTTCGAGCTGATGGCATCCAGAGGTATGAGGCCCCAACACTTGATCCCTTGTTTTTATCCTTATTGTTTCTTATGCTGATGCTAATCTGACATATTGTGCAGACAAATTCAAGAAGAGGGAGTACCCAGCTCCGGACATGGCCTCTATCTTGAAGGCCACTTCTACTGTGAAGGCGAGGCCCCTGAAGCCAGGGTCCAGTGGGGCAAAGGAAGTCCAAGGCAGGGTTGAGCGCCTGTCCAAGGACTGCACTCCCAGGGCCTCGGAGGAGGCAACTACTCAGAGGCCAGAGAAGGCTAAGGAGCCTCGGGGCAAGGAGAAAGTCTCTGAGGAGACTAAGAAGAGGAAGCTGGTGCACATCTCCAGCTCAGCTGGCAAGTATGGGACCTCAGTGTCCCATAGGGCCGAACAGACTGGAGAGCCGAAGCTTCTTACTGCAGCCTCTAAAGCCATCAAAATGGTAAGAGAGGTAGAGGCTGAAGAGGCCAGATAAGAGGCTGCAAGGCGAGCTGCAGAAGCCGTCGAAGAGGAGGCGGCAAAGGAGAAGCCGGTTCGGGAGAAAGGGAAGTCTCCAAACTTCCTAGCTGGGAGGGAGGATGAGCTGGCCCCAGCCTTGGTGGAGGCTCTCCCTGAGGAAATCAGAAGTACCACCGAGAGCTTTTACAAGTTCTGAACAGAGAGGTGGCAGCTACATGCTTCGTCTTGTGATGCCACCGATCTCACAAGGGCACTGGTGAGCCAAAGCACCCGAACCTTTGGCCTCACGCTCGAATGCAGGGAGGCGTTAAGCGAATTCCAGACAAGGACCCATGCCTCGGAGGGGAAAGCTGCCTCCCTTGCAGGGGAGGTTAAAGCTGCTAAGGTCGAAGCCGAAGAAGCCAAATCCCAGAAAGTTGAAGAGGCGGCGAAGCTGTAGTCTGCTTTGGCCCAAATTGAGGCCCTGAAGAAGGAAGTGTATGAGTCACAGTGCGAGGTGGCCTCCTTGACAAAGAAGGTGGAGGTCTCCAATGAGCACCAAAAGGTGACTGCTGAGGCCCTTGAGAAGGCGAATCTCTCCTTGGCCGGTGCTCGAGATGCTTATCAGTTTCTTGAAGACCAGGCGAAGTGGTACATGAACGACGCCTCTGTTGCCAAAGAAGAGGCCCAAACGGCGGGGGAAGAGGCGGTGAAGGAATACATTGCCAATTTCCACACTACAGAGGAGTATAAAAGCTTTAGCTCGTACTGGAGGAACTTCGCCTATGCCGAAGTGCTGGAGAGGGCAGAGGAGCTCTATCCCAACTTGGACCTGGCTCAACTTAGGTCCGAATTTGTGGATGAGGTATCTCAGACCCCAGCTGAGGACGTCCAGGATGATGAAGAAGTTGATGCCGAGGCCCCTAGTACTGAGGCAGAGAAAACAACTACTGATGCCTAAGTTGCTGAAGGCCCCAGTGCCGAGGCTCCTTCGTCATCTAGCCAGGCATAGACTAGGTTTTATTTTTCAGTAATTTGGATATAATGGCCAGAGGCCCTCCTTTGTAACCTTTGGAATATTAATATAATATCTTTCTTCTTTCATTGTTGCTTTTCGTCTAAGTTTTTATACCTCGTAAACAAATGAACTGTAACTTGACGTAAGTATGAAGTAAATAACTTTGTGAGCCTCGAACTGAAATAAATGAGCATAACTTGAGGAGATGAACCTCGGACTTAAGCAAGTTAACATGACTTAAGGAGATGAACTATGTGAGCCTCGGACTTAAATAAATGAGCATAACTTGAGGAGATGAACCTCGGACTTAAGCAAGTTAACATGACTTAAGGAGATGAACTCTGTGAGCCTCGGACTTAAGCAAATTAACATCACTTAAGGAGATGAACTGTACGAACCTCGGACTTAACTTAAAGAGATGGACTCTGTGAGCCTCGGACTTAAGCAAATTAACATCACTTAAATAGATGAACTTAAGCCAGCAGTGTGAGCCTCGGGCTGTAGGGTTGTGGCTTCTCCCCTTGGCGTTCAGTAAGGCCAAAGGGAGGCATGTGCTAGCGCCTCGGAGTTCAAGCAAGGTGCCCCAGAGGTGGGTCCCGAGCCTCTCCTCCGAGATGACGATGCATCCTAGACATGGTGGATGGTGCAGCCATGTTGAGGCTTCTCCCCTTGGCGTTCAGCAAGGACAAAGGGAGACATGTGCTAGCTCCTCGAAGTTCAAGCGAGGTGGCCCAGAGGTGGGTCCCGAGCCTCTCCTCCGAGGTGACGACACATCCTAGACCTGGTGGATGGTGCAGCCATGTTGAGGCTTCTCCCCTTGGCGTTCAGCAAGGACAAAGGGAGGCATGTGCTAGCGCCTCAGAGTTCAAGCGAGGTGGCCCAGAGGTGGGTCTCGAGCCTCTCCTCCGAGGTGACGACGCATCCCAGACATGGTGGATGGTGTAGCCATGTTGAGGCTTCTCCCCTTGGCGTTCAGTAAGGACAAAGGGAGGCATGTGCTAGCGCCTCGGAGTTCAAGGGAAGTGGCCCAGAGGTGGGTCCCGAGCCTCTCCTCCGAGGTGACGACGCATTATGACACGATTTAATCAATACATTTTATTGAGCCATAGAAATATTACAAAGGCTGGGAAAGTCATCCAGCATGATACAATTCATTGATAAAAGATTCTGAGGTGTTCAATGTTCCATGGAAGGGGTTGTGCCTTGCTGTCCATGTCTTCAATCCGGTAGGTTCCAGGTCGGATTTCTTCTCTGATCTTGTATGAACCTTCCCAGTTCGGCCCCAGGGAGCCGGAACCAGGTTCTTTTGAAGATGGGAAGACCCTCCTGAGCACAAGATCGTTGATTCGGAACGACTTCTTCTTGACTTTGGAGTTGAAGTACCTTGTCATCTTTCTTTGATAGGTGCCTAGTCTTAGCTGGGAGTCATCCCTTCTTTCCTCAATGAAGTCAAGGTCGAGCCTCCGGAGCTCGTCGTTGGTCACTTCGCTGAAGTGCAGATGACGTGGAGATGGGAGTCCGACCTCCACGGGGCTCATTGCTTCAGTCCCAAAAGCCATGAGAAAAGGGGTTTCCCCAGTTGGGGTCCTGGTGGTGGTTCGGATTGCCCAAAGTACTTGGGGCAGCTCATCAACCCAAGCTCTCTTGGATACATCAAGCTTCCTTTTCATGACGTGCTTGATTGTCTTGTTTACAGCTTCAACTTGGCCATTAGCTTGTGGGTGGTGAGGTGTAGAGAAGTGCTTCTTTATGCCAAGGTCTTCACACAGTTCTCTAACCTTCTTGTTATCGAATTGCCTGCCATTGTCTGAGACGATCGAGTAGGGAATTCCGAACCGACAAATAATATTCTTCCATAAGAATTTGGAGGTGTTTGCTTCTGTGATTTTTGCCAGTGGTTCAGCTTCGACCCCCTTTGTGAAGTAATCAATGGCCACTATTGCAAAGCTTGCGCCTCCTCTACCCTTTGGTAGATGGCCTATGAGGTCCACACCCCACTTTGAGAAAGGCCAGGGGCTGAAGACTGCAGTCAAATCCTATGATGGTCATCTTTGAACGGGAGAGAAGCGTTGGCACTTATCACATTTTCGCACAAATTCGAGGGCATCCCGTTTTAGGATAGGCCAGTAGTACCCTTGCCTCAGTATTTTTTGCGCCAGAGATAGGCCTCCAGAGTGGTTGCCGCACACTCCCTCGTGGACTTCTCTTAGTATATAGGTAGCCTCTTCTCCTCCGACGCATCGTAAGAGTGGAGAGGAGAAACTTCTCTTGTAGAGAATGTCATCGATGAAGAGGAAGTGGGCTGACCTCCTTCTCAGCTTATAAGCCTCATTCTTATTGGTGGGCAGCACCTGGTCTTTCAGATATGCTATGATTGGTTGCATCCAGGTGGGAGTTCCACCGACCCACATGACATTAGGGGCCTCAGTAGAAGGCAGGAGGAGGTGCTCGATAGGCACTACAGTGAGTAGCTCTGAGTCTTTGCTACTAGCCAGTTTCGAGAGTGCATCCGCATGAGCATTTTCGATGTGGGAAATTTGGGTTAACTCGAACTTTTCAAAGGATGGGATGAGATTCATCACCATTTTCAGATAGGAGGCCATCGTTTTGTCTTTGGCTGAGAAATTACCATTGACTTGGCTAACAACCAGCTGGGAGTCACTACTGACGAGTAGCTTTTTTACTTGCATTTCCTTGGCCAGTTTGAGGCCTGCAAGGAATGCTTCATACTCTGCAACATTGTTGGTGGCTTTGAATCCGAACCTCACGGTCGAGGTGAGTTTGTGACCCTCGGGGCTGATGAGGACTACCCCGGCACCTGAGCCGATCTCCCCAAATGAGCCATCGACGAAGAGGCTCCACGTGGGGGTTCGACGGACTCCATGATTTCATCCACCTCGGGCTTCGGCTTGGAGAGGAGGGGGCCTGCCCCAAATGCCTTTTCAATCCTTGGAAGGCCTCTTCACATTCCTCAGTCCATTAGAATTTCTTCCCAGCCTTGAGCACTTTGAAAAATGGGAGGCACTTGTCAGTTGCTTTGGAGACGAAGCGACTAAGTGCTGCCACTCGTCCAGTTAAGCTTTGTACCTCCTTTGACTTTTGAGGGGACCTCATTTGGCACAAAGCCTCAATCTTCTCGGGATTTGCTTCAATTCCTCGCTGGTTGACCATGTACCCCAAGAACTTGTCGGAAGCCACCCCAAAGGCACATTTCAAGGGGTTGAGCCTCATCCTGTACCTTCTCAGGATTTGGAAGGTGTTGTTGAGGTGCGCTATGTGGTTCTTCGCTTCTAGGCTCTTCACCAGCATGTCATCCACGTAGACCTCCGTTGTCTTGCCAATGAGGTCGGTAAACATTTTGTTCACGAGTCTTTGGTAGGTTGCTCCGGCGTTCTTCAACTCGAAAGACATCATTCTATAGCAATAGAGGCCTCGGTCCATGATGAAAGAGGTATGCTCTTCATCGACCGGGTGCATGGGGATCTGGTTTTAGCTGGAGTATGCATCCATGAAGCTCAACAACTCGTGCCCAGCCATGGAGTCTACCAATTGGTCAATCCTTGGAAGCGGAAAGCTATCTTTCGGGCAAGCTCTATTAAGGTTGGTAAAGTCGATGTATATTCTCCATTTGCCATTGTGTTTCTTAACCAAGACCGGGTTGGAGACCCACTTCGGATAGGTGGCCTCCCTGATGAAGCCATTTTGGATGAACTTCTGAACCACTTCCTTTAGGGCCTCATACCTCTCAGGATTGATGGCTCTCTTTTTTTGTCTATGCGGGGCAACATTAGGATCAATTTTCAACTGGTGGTAGCTGATCTTGGGGTCTATGCCCACCATGTCCTCATGCCTCCAAGCAAAGATGTCAAGGTTCTTACCTAGGAAGTCCTTAATCTTTTCTCTCAAAATGTTGGATAAGCCCCTGCCTACTTTCAACACCTAGGACGGATCTCGGGGGTCGGCTGAGAAGCTCTCAAGTTCCTCTACAAGGGATGCTTGAGGCTCATGTTCCATTATGCGGGGGTCGATCTCATCAACGATCAGCACCTCCCGAATAAGCGGTGCGTCAATCATATCAACATCTTCCTGGTCAGTGGGAGCGTCACCTGGGACATCAATGGAGCTCAGATAGCACTCTCGCGAACCTCTTTGGTCGCCTCTCACCGTTGCCACCAAATTTTCTGTTAGGAATTTCATGCATAGGTGGTGGATGGAGGTGACTGCTCCCAATTCCTTTAGGGCCGGTCAGCCCAAGACTCCGTGGTAAGCCGACCGGCTGTCAACTACGAGGAATTCCATAAAGTTCATTGTAGTTTGAGGAGATTCTCCCATTTCCACTACCAGTGTTATCTTTCCTCTAGAAGTGATGCTATCTCCGGTAAATCCGTACGATGGAGTGGTGGTGGGCGTCAACTGATGGTCCAATATCATCTTGTCAAAGGCGGAGCCGAATAGGATGTTGACGGAGCTGTCGTTGTCGACTAGCATTCATTTGAGTCCATTTCGGGCTATGAGAGCCCTCACCACCAGCGCATCACAGTGGGGGTAATGAACTCCTTTGGCGTTTTTCTGGGTGAAGACAATGGGTGGTACTTGGTTTCTTCGAGAGCTACTATCCACAATGTAGCTCGTCAGAGGGGGTGCTTAGCCTCCCTAGCATAATTTCTTTTGGCGTTCCGTGTTTCACTGCCAACATAAGGGCCTCCAAATATGGTATCTATCTCGTGGATAGGGGCCTTATCTTGAGCTTGCCTATTTCTTCGGTGTCTACGCCCTTCCCTGGGCCTCTCTGTGTCTCGCTCTCTTTGCCTTGGGGAGACATCCCTTTGACGAGGAGCGACCGTCTCACGCCCATGTCGGTTGTCTTGTCTGGGCGGGGGCCTGTTCGTCTGGGGCGAGTTATGTCTTTCTCTGGCGGGTTCCTGTCGGGAGTGGTGTGCATAGTCTCTGCAATCTACGGTGTCGTGCCTGTAGGACCTATGGTGCAAACAGTATCCAGGGAGGTTCGGATTGGACCTATTTCTAGGTGCAAAACCTCGACCTCGGTCTCTTCCTCTACGGGGTCCCTGCTGGGCCTCCATCTGATGTGGGTCAGCGGTTGGGTTGACATCCTCATATGCCACGGTTGGCACCGCGTTCAGAGTTGTGGTGGCCAGGGCTTGGCCAGAGTTCTCATTTCCGGATCGGTTCATCTGGTAGTCCATTAGGTGGGAGGTCGGTCCCCTACCTCGCTGTCTTTGAGGAGGTGGGAGGCCCCTGCTTGCCCTGTTCCTATGCTCAATCAATTCTTCATTGATTATCTCCCTTCTCATCATCTCTAGTAGGGCGTCACAGGTGGTTGGGTCTTGATTCTGCACATCCCTCTAGAATAGGGTGTTTATGTTCAATCCTCCTCTCAATGCAGATAGTGCTTCTCTGTCAGTGACTTGTACACAGTATGTCATCTCGTCGGTGAAGGGGGATAGGAAGCTTTTCAAGGACTCGCCATATGCCTGTCTCATATCTTGAAGACGCTGGATGGGGGCCTCTCCTTCCTTGCTCATTGCAAACCTCTTCAAGAAGGTAGTTTTGAACTCGGGCCAGCTTCGGATGCTCCCAGATGGTAGCCTACTATACCAGATTTCAGCCGCTCCACTGAGGGTTAAATGGAATGCTCTGCACTTCACAGCTGGGGTGGCGCCCCTCAGGCTCATGTGAGTTTTGTAAGCGTTGAGGTGCTTTTCTGGGTCATCTCTCCCATCATACTTTGATATTTTTGGCATGAGAATGGCAGGTTCTCATTATCATCATCCAAGTCACAGGACCTCTGCTGCTCATCAGAATCGTAGTCTTCGGCCTCGTACCTCGGTTGTTGGTGAGAAGGTCCGGGCCGATTCCTAGTCTCTTCCTTCCTCCTTTGCGGCCTACTTCTAGGCGGGACAGCGCGGGGGACATTTTCATGCCTTCTCTCCGGCTGCTGGGGCATCGGAGGTGGAGGCTGTGGCCTTGTCCGAGGCTACTGAGCCTGCTGTTGACTGGGTCTCGGTTCGGCAGGGCTGATTCTGTCAAAAACACTTTCTGCTCTTCTATGTCTTGGGTCTTGCTCATATGGAGGTGGAAAGTTATCATGGCTCACTTAGACCTCGAAGGGTCAGCCAGATGCATAGTTGGAGGAAATGTCAACTCCCACTTCCCTCTCGAATGGGCTTTCACCTCGGCCATAGTCTGGCGAGGCAGCCCTATGACTTTGGACCTCGTCCTCTTGCTGATAGTGCCCGTGGGGGGCATATGGAAGAATGGGGAAACCTCCTTGGCCTTGCATCTGGGCCATGAGCTCCCTCATGGCCAAGTTTTGGTTGGCTATATCCCTCATGTTGGCTGCCATGGTGGCCATTTCTCTTGATAGTTGCGCTGTCGCAAGCATCCCATCTCTCCTTTGGCGGTGGTGGAGCCTCTGTCGAGCTACTGGGGTAGCAGGCTGGGGAGGCACATTCGTACTTTCTCTTACCCTCCTTGGGGGAGTATCTTCGTTAGAACTCATTTTTCTTTTATCAAACTTAGATTTCTCTAAGTGATAGGGGTTCCTCCTGTTCTTTTTCAAGAACAAATCCTTTTTCAAGGGGGGTTGCCCAAATGTTTTTTTCAGTAAGCTTTTACCACAAGGTTGCTCGTGGTTATGGTATGGTTTTCCACAGACGGCGCCAATCTGATGACCCCAAAAAGTGCGCTAACAGATGCCGGTCCCACCCGCGCTTGCGTGGGCGAACGCCCAACACGCTAAGACAAAGGGACGTGGGAGTAGCCCAACGACGCGGGACGGTGACGTTCGGAATCCGGCGGGTTGTTCATAATCCGATTGTACAATAATTACCAACCGGTGCTCGTAAATGTATATGTAAAAGTGTATAAACTCGATTTGTGTATTGCAAGTAAATGAGAGAGAGTTGAGTAAATGTAGCCTTTAGTATTGATTCTTGCATTAGCCTTTGACATTACACAATGTGAGTATTTATAGTGATACATATGAAATGGGAGCCCTTGGATGAAGTGGCACGTGGCCTCATCTCCTTAGTTCAAACGTCTGTTCTTAGGCATGGGACTTGACTTGCTAGCTTATGGCGCATTTATTGCTTGCGCAGGTCTTTTATACTAGTGACAAGACTTGACCTTTATGCTTGTGACAACGTTCTATCAGTCATTCGAATAAGATCTCTGAGCAGGCGATCTCTTGGGAGAAGTGATAGTGGAGGAAACTCCTTGTGGTTAGAAGGCTCGCGCATCAGCTTCGGGGCTTCGACCATTTGACAAATACCTCCACCTGAGGACCTCAACTAAATTCAACAGGTTCCATGCTTTTGGTCATGGGGCTCGGTAGTTGGACTTCGGCAGAGTACGTCGGATCGTGGTGCCTCGGCGGATGGACCTCGGCTCGAAGCAGTTCGATGTAGCCCACCTCGACAATGTGTGTCACCTCGGCAGGAACGCCACGTGGATCAGGATGAGTGGGCCATTGGCCCAGGTGGGTATGACAGGTGTGACAACACGCAACAGTTGCATCTCGGCCCAGTAAAAGGACTGCCTACATTACAACACACACTTTCTGATTATTTGCTATACCATCGACCTTTTTAGCTAGTGTTGCTAGCTGTGTTGAAATTGTTATCAGTGTATCAACCTAATGTATCCTAGCAACTTTATTACACCTAATCATTCTGTTAGCCACAATGTACTAGTTTATGCTAGATCTTCCATGATTCGATATATCTGATTCATTATCTTTATCACTCTACAATGGTTGCATCATTGGAAATTTGCAGATATCCAAATGTTGATTGTATATCCAAAAATCTCGAGATATGAGCATTTTGATTATGAGTGGTACCCCAAAGAACTATAGTGTGTGTTGGAACAGGTTTATTACATTCATCCTCAAATGGAAGTTAGCTTGTTAAATGCTAATCAACTTCCTACCACTTGTGGAACCATGTATTCTCCTATTAGTTCTCTCATTTTCATTTTTTGCAACTGCAACCGGACGTGCTACTTTTATATTCGCCTCAACGACTAACGAATTTTGAATGTTTTCTACATTTGATTCTACTTGCTATTTTTGATATGCTTGTAATTGTTATTTTCTTCTTAACCTAAGAATTTGCTCGATTTCCAGGTCAAATGGTGTGAGATCACCTTATCTCGAACTTTACATACAAAATCCTGAAAAAAGAGAAAGAAAATACTGCAATATTTTTTAATAATAATCTAAAACTAAGAAAGAAATAAAAATTTAGATTAAATCTAAAAATAACTAAAACTAATTAAATACCACAGTCATTGGCAATAACAACAAAAATTTGATCGTACAAAATTTGGAAGTGTACGGTGTCTCGAACAAGTAATAAAGTGATAAGAATAACTATTGTTTCCACGAGGACAACTTACTTAATCAATGATCAAGTAATGTTAACGTTAATCGTATAGCCAAATTCATTGTATCGATTTTATCTAATTTAACTATTTAAACTAATTAATCTATTGAACAAATTATGAAGATTTTTGTAAAACTATGTTAAATAGTTATGAAGACCTCAAATCCCCCTTGTTAGTCTGTTTTAATGCAATTGGATAGGAAGACAATATGTATGCGTTCTTGTCAATCAATTTACTAAATTAAAATAGTATCTCTCGATACAATTAAATAGATCCTCTTATGTGACCTTCCTTTATCTCTATAATTGATGCGAACATAAAAGCATTAATTAAAAATGCTAGAACACTTATAAAAATCATACAAAGCATAAAGATATATCTCTATCCATTATCGAAATTTACCATGATTGTTATAATATGCTTTCTATCTTATTGTCTCTCTGGATAACAATAAAATTCATACAACAATTCAATTAGTAGCTAATTTATTGAAAATCATTATTCAATAACAATCATTCAAAAATAAACAAATATTGGGCATTAAATTATTGAACTTTTATTAAAACATAGTAACGAGGGTTCATTTTTGGCTCAGTAATAAGAATTCTTGTCTAGTATTGAAGATTACAAGAATTCATAACTAACTAGAAGAACATTACCCGGATTTTAGATTGATGAAGGTGAAGATAATGAATCTCGAGTTTTCTTGAATTTCTTCAATTGTATCTTGATTGAATCCCTTTAAATCTTTTTCTTGTTTCACCTAAAATACTGATTTGATCTTCAATTGATGATATTCTTGTAATTCCTTTTAATTTCTCACAAGAACAATGAATTTACCTTCCTTTGATTGCGATAAATCATGGAATTTTGGTGTATGAGAGGTGTCTCCAATTGATGCCCAGGTTCTTGATTTATAGAAGGTGAAATTAGGTCAATAAAAAGTCTAAATTGGGTTCCAAAGAGTTCCAATCAAATAAGAAATATTGCCCTCTTGTCATGCATGTTATGTCTCTGTATAATCTTCAGCATTTTTCTTATAACTTTCTCATTCAATATCCGATTGAGTCCATTCAACGAGCGTTGGAAAGTTACATCAAAGGCTACAATTATTCTAAAAATAGAATTTTTCAAATTTGAAATTGTACTATGCCAAAAAAATGTGTCTCAATCTTTTGCTGAGAACTAAATTGATGAAACTACTTTGATTATTTCAATGCTTCCATCTTTTGATTTCTAATTATATCAAATTGATCTCCTATGATCTTCAATCAATGTTTTGTAGTCCGAATCAATTAATGAATAATTACAATTAGATCCCAAACTTTAGATTCCACTCTTTTTTTTTGGTTGGTTTTCGCTTCTTTCTTCCAATTACACTTGAATTATTGAGTTTTATTTAAAAAACGAAGTAAACAAAAAATTAGGCCATAATTAATCTCAAGAACACCTAAACGCTTGTAGTTAAAGACCTAGATAAATGTACAAATACACTTATCAACAATGTAGAGTAAAGCTCCATGGATCTCTCTGTTTAAGGAGGGCTTGTACTATAGGATTTCGCTACATCTTCAGATAATGAAACTATTTTATGTTCTAGCAACTTTCTCTTCTTAGTTAACATTTCTTTAAAAAAAAATTCATAACTAGGAATCTGTAGGATTGCGTCAATGAAATTGTTATTGATGTGAAATTACCTAGGAGCATCCAAGAACTTCTTGAACTGCTTATTCAGCTTATTGTTTAGCAACATTTGAGGAAATGAGATTGGAGTTACTTTAACTTGTGGTCTACCTGAATATTTTTCTTAATTTACCTTTGTTAAATTTTTGGACTGAACCACTTGTTCTTCGCCTATGATATGTACTTGATTCACTTCAAACCATTTCCTTTTCACATTGATTTTTGGTAATTGAACATCACTTCTTATTGTGATAGCCTGGACATATTTCTCTTTAGGTTGCTTTCAAAACCTTTTGGAAAAAGGGAAAGGTGGTATATAAGTCACACAGTTCGAAAAACTTGATTGATGTGTCTCAACTTCATATTCCCTAGCTTCAATTGCTAGCACCTATTCCTGTGAGTTTTTTTCTGGATCGCTAGTTAAGGTACCTTATGTTATGTTGGATAGTACAGCTACTATTTGCCCCACTTGATTTTTCAAATTTTGAATAGAAGCCTACTTGTTGAGTACAATATTAGTCTTTGAGATGTACTAATGTATTAGATCCTCCAAAGATGACTTCTTTGTTGTTGTTTTGAAATCCTAGTAGGTTACTCTGAATCTAATTTTGTTGATCTTGATTATTAGCCCTTGAGAAGTTTGGATGATTTCTCCAACTAGATTTTACATGTTGGAATAGAATTGTTTTACATCATTTGGAAACTCTGTGCATATTGTATATGTATAAGTGGAAGCTAGTTGACAAATTACGATTGTATGATTTGCCTCCACAACTTTCACAGAACGATATAGGATGTTGCTGTTAAGGGATAAAAATTTCACATCGATTAAATACCGAAATATTGAACAACTTAAAAAGATCTTGAGCTACTTCTCTTAACAAGATTAACCTTATTAAGATGGACCCCAAACCTTAACATGGTATCAAAGCCACCCCGTGAATTTCAGAATTGGTCTGCTCAAATTAGCAACCATCTTGAGGGAGCCTGTTAAGGGATGTGTTATCCCACATCGGTTTAATACTGAAATTAATACCAATTTATAAAGATCTTGGGTTTCTCCATTTAATAAAGTTGACCTTATTAAGATGAACCCCAAATCTTAATATATCAATTTATAAAGATTTTGGACTTCTCCATTTAATAAGATTGACCTTATTAAAATAGACCCCAAATCTTAACATGGTATCAGAGCACATTAAGCTCCAACGAACGATTTGATCTTATTATAAGTCTCAATTAATGAGCAACGGATTGCAAGATTGGTCTATTTAAACGAGCCACCATCTTGTGGGGGCGTGTTAAGGGATAAAAATCTCACATCGGTTAAATACCGAAATATTGACCAACTTAAAAAGATTTTGGGCTACTCCTCTTAACAAGGTTGGCCTTATTAAGATGGATCCCAAATCTTAACAGTTGCACTACGTGCATTATCTAAGTGAGCTTAATTTCTTTTGTCAGTACCTTTAGTTGTGCTGTTAAAGTTGTTGTTCTATGTATATTGTTTAGCCCTACTATTTTTCAATGATTTTCACAGTCCAACGACCACATAGCTTATTTTCAACTATTCTTTCATACAACTCATATGCATCATCTACGGGCATGTTTAGTAGTGAACCATATGCTGAAGTATTGACCATGTTACGATACTCAGGATGCAAGTTTAAATAGAAAAGGTAGACTTGGGCCTGCTTATGGATGTCAATGTTGTGACATTTCGTGAAATATTCCTTGAATCTTTCATATGCTTCAAGGTTCTACTAGTCAAATGCATTCGAAAGGTTTAAGCAGACATTTCTAAAATTTTGATGTTGAAACTTCCAATATCTACAGGATTGATCTTCAAAACTTCATAATCATTCAAAAATTGTTTGCCACAATTTACAAAAGTTCGTAATTTAGAATTAAACTTTTCAAATGTTCAATTTGATCCCAAAATTTATAAATCACCTTTGATTGCTTCATTAATGTTTCCTATTGATCAAACGCAATCCGATTGATCATCATTTTATCCCAACTAACTCCAACTAAGCTTGGGTTTCACATTTTTCATGCCAATTGCATTTAAATGTGTCCAAGTTGAGATTTTACCTGCATTTAATCATATTTGCACTATTAGGTAGTTAACTACTTATCTCAATAATAAACATGTACAAGAGCCCAAATAAGTGCATAATATGCACTTATTATGATGCAATAATATTGGAGTATGATTTTCACGAATTCAAAGTATTGCTTCATAAACAATTCGGCATCTCAAGTAGCCTCCACGAAGGCCCAAGGCCGGATCTAATATCTTACGCACTTAATTTTGTTAAGGTCAATTTATACTTTTTTGCAAGAATGTTTTAGTAGACGGTCCAATCAATGATTTCGTACGAAATTCGCAAGTATATGCAAACGTTAACAAATAATAGATTTAATGAGATAAAGAATAGTCCCATAGAAAATAAATTTCAATTCAAATTTATTAGTTATGTTTGGAATTTGAATTGTGTAAAACAAAAGAGATTTTAATTTAATTTTATGCAAAATTATCTAAGAAAGTGGTAAAAAGTGCTTTTGTATCAAATATGGTTGATTGTATTAGCTTTTAAATCTGCCTATTGCTATCTATTTCAATTCATGATTTGTAATCTAATCATATTCATTTATCTTGGCAATCGATAAATATAAGGTATATAATTTCCTTTTTCAAGATAAATTAAATTTATTCTAACTATGACCCGAGTTTATTCCTATCTAGAATTCGAATGATACAATGTATTAATTATAGATTATCTATATGATTACACATGTAATAAATAACTATTTTTAACATTTATTGTACGCATGTTAATTTTGTCGCGCTCTAAACTTATTGTGAGTCTTCCAACGCTATAACAAGCAACTAATTATCTAATTTGTGATCAAGCAAATAAATAATACAATAGATATGCAAAATTAATTAAGAAATGCGAGAATTACTAAGCTAATGATCTTGAGTTAAAATAAATAAACAATATGGTTTATCTTCGTCTAATATAAAAGCAGGTCTAGCCGAGGAATTGGTAGCCAATGGTCGGTTGACTCAGCCTATTTTTCACAATGGCCTTTGAGAAGATTTGAGTAAAAACAATGTAAAAATTTTTTCAAAAAATTCACAATATCCATTTTAACCCCATTTTGAACATTAGAAATTTGAAGAGTCAAGAAATTCTTTTCTATCAAAAATCGATTCTCCAAGGTTTTGTGATGTTTATCTTCATCTCCATCTCTATTCTTCAAGGTTTCATTATCGATGTCCATCTCCATCTTCAGGACTTCTTCATTTTATTTAGTTACATTTTCTTTTTTTTTTTGTTTTTTTTTTTTGCATATAATATGATGGATAATGTGTTTTTTTGATGTAATATTCAAATATTTGAATGAAAGATTCTTTGTAGTGTTGAAGAAATCCAAATCTATGAAAAAACCACAATGGGTCAATTATCTATTAATGAGGTCCAAAGGTCTGGGAGGGTCCATTAATGAACTCCCTGGATGTTTAGTAACTGTCCCCCGAACATCTAAGCATCTGGCTTCTAGGGAGGCTTGGAGGGTTCTGTTAAAGATTACCCTAGACATGTCAACAAACCTTACAGACGGATTTGATAAGTACATTTTACACACTTATTCGGTCCAAAAAAATATGACTAATTGTTGATCAAAGCATTTGGATTATGGCTTAATTCTGTATAATTTTATTTTGTAGGACTATATTGATGGATATGGTGAAATTCAAGAGAAAAGAAAAGAAAAATGGGAAAATCCAAAGTATAAGGACTAAATTGCAACATTTTAATAATTAATTCGGACCATAAAATGAAGTTTAAAGGTGTTCCGGGTTCAATTGGATACAATAAAAAGTCAAAGTGTTGAAAATGCAAGAAAAAGGACTTAAAAGAATCAAGAATTGAATTCAGGGGCTAAAATGCAACATTCAGGATTTTTTATAACTGAGTGACAACCCAATTGTTTACAGTGGGCGACTACCAACGTTAAAAAACAATTAATGAGAAGAAAACTTTGAACTAGTTGACTGCCCAGACCAATCGCGACGAAAAATTTCTGGTTTCCTATTCTGACTGAAATTCTGATGGAATGGAGGTACTTTACAACCCTAGGGTCGTCCTTAAAGGAGGAAATGCATTGGAAAAGGAAAAAAAAACACATATTAGAGAGAATTTGGAGCCACAACAACAAAGAAAAACACAAAGATCGATGGGATTTCACACAATTAATTAACCGGATGTTGTTATTTCTCTAAATTATTGTATATTTTGTAATTTTCTCCATGCTAGGCCAGAAATTCTTGTACTAGGAGATCGATTAACCTTGTAATATGATTTTTTATTCATTTTTCTATATTTTGACATTAAAATATGTATTGAATATTTTGAATGATTTATATACATTTAAGTTCTTTCATAATTATTGGGCCCCTAATTGTGTGATTTTGGCGATCTACTTCTTGCATTTGAGAGAAGGGGAATAGGTTCGACAAGGTATAAATCATCGTAGAGTCCGATAGGGGATAGAGATATACCGTTATGCTCTGCGTGAATCTTTAAGTGCTCACTTGTCATAGAGATATAAACTGGTGGTATATGAGAGTAGGTTCAACTTTGCTCGAGAGAAACATTGAATAGATTTAAGAGCATTGATTCTTCATAATTTTAACGTGTTGTCAAATTATAGAACTAGGTTAAATTAAGCATTATTTGGGGATTCGTGATCCTAGTGCGTTATACATTCATTCATTATATCAAACTTGCGTTCTAAACATTCAATTTGCCTTTTTATTTCATCTAAGCATCAGTTTGCATGTTAATTCATTCAAGTCATGCACATTTGCATACCTAGTTTAGGTTAATCACTTTTGACAATCTTGTTTCAGTTAAGGTCAAGATAAATAAAATTAGACTACTTAATCTCTGTGGGACGATACTCGGACTCAAATTTTTCACTTTATTACTTGTTATGAACCGTACACTTGTGAATTTAGATCAGAATATTATTTTTTGTGAACAAATTTTTGGCGCCGTTGTCGAGGATTGAGCATTAGTTTGATTTTATTTTTTTAGACACTAATTTGAACTTTGATTTTTAATTTTTGTTATTTTTTTCCATTTTTTTAGGTTATTTTATTTTATTTTGTTTAGTTATTCAACTTGTTTGAATCTGAATGCTACTACAGGTTCTCTCGCGGAGTTGCATGTCAAGATTGATTGAAGAAAAATTAATTCCAACATATCCGAAAATTGAGTGGACCTTTTATCGATTGCAACGAAAAAATAGAGAGGCAAATCAACAACAATAGGAACCAATGACTAATGTACAGAGCAATCCCATCTTTCAAGCCAATGAAGAAGGAGCGGTAGACGAAGGTAATATGCTTATGGAAAATTTCCTGACCCCTCAGATAATCCAAAGCCAATCCAGTATAGTCTGCCCACCGTTTGGAAACCTAACTTTCAACTGAAAACAAACGTGATACAACTGTTTCAGACTGGGCACTTGTTTTATGGTAGAGCTGAGGAGAACCTACAGACACACGTCTCTCGATTCTTGGGGATGTGCCAACACTTCACGTATCAAGACATCTCAAACAATGTAATCAGATTGAGGTTGTTTCCACATACACTACGGGACAAGGTAATTGGATGGCTCGACTCCCAACTGATCGTCAGCATTACTACATGGAATGATCTAGCACAGAAATTCTATATTAAGTTCTTCCCGCCCATCAAGATTGCAAAGCTCAAGCATGACATATTCATCTTCCGTCAAGGTGAATCTAAGTCTTTTGATGAAGCCTATAATAGATTTAAAAACATGATGCGGAAGTGTCCACATCACGAGATCAGCAAGGGACTCCAAGCCTAATACTTCTATGTGGGAGTACTTTCGATTTTCAAAAGCATGGTTGACTCTTCATCTAATGGGTCGCTGTCTACTAAAACCATTATGAGGCACACAAGTTATTCGAGACTATGGCTACTATATTTGATATGTGGACATCAAAATCGCCATTCAGGAGAGGATATGGGAGTTTATGAGGTAGATACATATTCAACCTTATCAGCCAATATTGACTCTCTATTTCACAGGGTGAAAAGCATATCACAGTCAATGAATGCAGCGTATGCACAGAAACCAAGTTGTGAAGAATGTGAAGCGAATCATCGTATGACGGAATGCCCAATTCTGTCACAGGGAACGTAACAAGTAGAGTATACGCAATGGGGTCAACATCAACAGAAATATCGAAATTTAGACACTTACAATCTCAATAGGAAAGAGCATCCAAATCTCTCGTGGGGTCCCAAAATTTACTAGATCCCAGGGACAATTTCAGCAGGAGAAGACACTTCAGTTGGAAGAGATGTTTGCAAAGCTCATCGAAAAGATTGAGAAATATATGGAAGAAAACAATCAGTTCATGCGAAAAACTGAAGCCACTCTTTAAGATCAAAATGCAACCATAAAAAATCTGGAGACTCAAAATGGGGTAGATGGTAGTTAATTTGACTGGCAAAGCACCAGATAGCTTGCCAAGCAACACAAAAATCAACCCAGTGGAGCATACAAAGGCCATTGCAACTCTAATTGGGGTGCAACTACCTGAAATACATGTCAAGAGGCCAGGTGTGAATGGAGATATAGCACCTCCTGCAGAAGAAGAAACTGTGGAGCAGGATGAAAAACCAAAGGAATCAACTCCAAAGAAAAGTTCAGATAAATCACGGGATAAGGCCACAACTACAGTCAATCCATATGAGCCTCTAATTCCATTTCCCTAGAGGTTGAGGAAGCACAGGATGGAGTAGCAATATAGGAAATTCCTCGAAATCTTCAAAAAGCTCCACGTCAACATCTCGTTCGCCAATGCACTACTGCAGATGCCCAGCTATGCCAAGTCACTGAAGGACATTTTAACGAATAAACGCAAGCTAGAGGAATATGGGACGATGATTTTAACTGAAGAATACGATGGCAGGTCAAGAAAAAACTCCCACCAAAACTAAAAGATCCAGGGAATTTCACTATCCCTTGCACAATTAGTGATTTTTAGTTTAATAAAGCGTTGTGTGATCTTGGCGTGAGTATTAACTTGATGTCATTCTCTATACTTAGGAAACTAAGATTGGAAGAACCTAAGGCAACTACAGTAACTCTATAGCTGGCTGATCGATCACTTACATATTCACGAGGGATTATCGAAGATGTATTGGTCAAAGTGGATAAACTCATATTCCCAGCGGACTTCTTGATTTTGGACATGGAAGAATTCAAGGACGTGCCTATCATATTGACGCCACGAATTTTCGGAACCCGAAGCGTTAAAAATAATCATTTATTTCCTTGGTTCGATCCCTTTGATGTTAGCCAAAGTATTTCATAAATCAGAAAGTTTTTGATTTTTAAAACATACAAAAATATAATGGGAGGTAGTTATTCATATAAACTTAGGCAATTATGACAAAATTTGGTTTTGGAAAACATTTGGAGGCAATTAAGCAATTACGAATTTAACAATAGCGGAAGAAAAGTATATTTGGCCTAACAAATGTCCATTAAAAATTATGAAATTTTTACAGGGACTAAAGCATTCATATATGTATCTTATATAAAAATTTGGGTCTCAAAGATAACGTTTGACGCATGAAAATATTGCTCAAATATGCTGGACAGAAGACTTGAATTCATCACGACGCAGTTTACTAAAACGAGCATAACTTTTTTTTAAATTTTTAGTTGCTTTACTTATTTTTCTTGGTTTCTTTGATGAGGAATGGAGATAAGCAATGAAGTAGCAAAATTTTGCAATGATTAATCTCGACTTGAACATGAAGATATGCTTTTAGGAGATCCAACTTATGATATTTGTGTGTGTATGCATTATATTCGAAACTGTATGTTTTTTGCCATTGATTTTGACATGTCAAAACTGGTATAGATAATATTTTTGGTAGAAAAGAAGCTTGAAGATAACATTTTTTTCTTAGTAGTGCATGCTCAGCTTGACATGAACACATTTCTTTTGAAGGAGATATAGATTATACATTATTTGAGTATTGGGTAAATGATTCGACTGTTCAGTAATCTCTTTATATTAGAATGATAGGTTAAATAGAAAAAAGATTAAATATTTAGTATGTAGTACCAATATATATGATCAAAATGTTTACAAAAATCTCGTAACTTGATCACCAGAGAACGATAACAGGTTGGAAAACGTGCTACTATGGAATATCCTATGAAAAGAATATAGAAATTGGGCTTGAATATCATAAACTTTTCACCAAGGAAGGATAGCATGTTTTAGTATCCAAGTCATTTTAGTTTCATTCTAAAAACAAACTGTGACTTATTTTGTTTAAAGTTTAGTCTAATTAGTCAACAAAATATATTTGTTGGTGAACAATTATCGGAATAGCATTAAATAGAAAAAGTAACTATACAAATATGCGGGTATATGTTGTCTCATTATGTTTGTTTTCTTTCCAATGGTGATCATGACATAGCTGTACCATAAATGGTTCCTTTAAAGTGGATCTCAATCTGATTATCGATGACAACTAGCGACCTTGGCTTGTTATATACACACACACACACACACACACACACACATACTCACTGCATGACATTATTCTCAAAAAATCGCAGTATACTTTATCCCTTGTAGATATACAGAGAAGTACAAAAAGAATAACTTCTATCACATTTGTGACAGTCAAGGCAAGACAAATTTGAATGTATCATTTCTCATATTGATTTGAAGAAAAACAAGAAATAAAAGGTCATATTTTTATTTTGCAGGGTGTTGGACATTCAATGATCGTTTGATTTCCCACTAGTGAAAGGGAGCATGAACAAGTAATGAAGTAGTATGTAAAGCATCGAACCCACAAGAACTATTTATTTAATCGAGTTCAAATTAATAGCAACCTTAATCAAATAGCAAACAGATTTTGAGTTTTCTATACTAATATTTAAATTATCAATTAAATTAGAAAGCGACTTAACGTTTTTTTTTCAAATATGTAAAATTATTGTCAAGACGTCAAATCCCCTTTGTTAATCCATTTTTAGCATAACAATTAAAGTGACATATTATAGTCATTCTTGTTTGTCAATGTTCCTATTCAATTGAAAACCTCTCTCGATAGTTATCAAATATATTTTCCTCGTGTGTCTAGGACATCTAGGGAAGCCATGTAAAGCATTGATGTATATTTTTATCCCCTATTGAACTTAACAATTTTAATTATTCTTAGCTAACAGCAATTGTCTCTCTCGATAACAATAGATTCCAATAAATCATCTCAATTCGTAGCTAATTAATTGAGAAGTCGGTGAAAACAATAATAAACATCCAAGAAAACATGCATACTTGACGTCAAAATAATTAATCAATACCGAAAATCTCATAACAAGGGTTCATCTCATCCTAGCAATGTAAAAATCTAGCCTAGCATTCTGAAATTACAAGAAATCATTAGAAGTTTAATAAACATCACTCGAAATTGAATAATTGAAGAGAAATGATGGATTTTTGATATCTCTTGAAATTTCCTCCCAATCCTTGGGCAAATTTCCTAGTATGAGGTTCCTTGATATTCTTCTTCCAATTTCTTAGTTGAAATCTCTCACAAATTTGACTTTTGCCCTCTTATTCAATATAATTCTCTCACAATCTTCAACTTCTTGAGTTGTTTTATTTGAGGCTCATTAATGTGTATGGGACGTTCTGTTATTTATATCACTCGAATCTAGGTCAAATACATCGCCTAAAACCTTGCCAAGTTGAGTTTTAATCGTATATGGAAACATGGGATTCGATCGAAATTTTGTAGTATGCAATCGCATAGTTCTCTTGTTGAACTTCAAATTCGTTACTGCATGGTGGAATGCGACTGCATGGATTTTGAACTATGCGATCGCATAGTTCAACATGCTTTCCATTTTGTGCACTTTGGTCCTCATGCTTTCGTGCAACATCTTTCTTCCTTTTTAACCTATGTTGAGCTCTCTTAACTTCTAAGTGCAATCAATTGAACCCCCAACATTTTTAATCTCCGATTCATGGTCCGATTCGACTATTGGATTGTTGTAACTTGGTATCCATCCTTTGGATTTCACTCTTTTTCTAGATTTTCCTTTTGTTTCTTTCAATTCTTTGTTCAACCATTGAACTTTACCTGGTTTACACAAAATAAAACAATTGATACTATATTTCATTAGAGGAGCAACTAAATATAGCTGTTTAAGGGCCTGAATATGTGTATAAAATACACTGATAATTCAAGGTATAAACGTAACGAAAGTAGAGATGGTCAATTGGTGCCTCTCTTGAATTCCTTTATAGGTATGGGTAGAAGGCATGTTTAGAGGGTTCATTTGTGCCCCTAATGCATCAATCGTGTTGGAAATTACTTCTCTTTTGCATTATAAAAACTCAGGTTTGTACAAGCTTATTTAGTGTGAGAGAAATAAAGTCATCCATAGTATTACTTCTCTTGTGTCATTACATTTTAGTGCTTGTCCAGGCACGATGGATTGTATGTTACTTTTAATTTCAACCACGGTTGGCAATGATTTAGTAATGTGATACATTGCTGTTTGTTGTTTTTTTTTTTAAATAAATAAATATTTTGTATTTGTAAGTTCAACTAATGAAACCTGTTATTTTTAAGGGTAGGGATGGGAATGGTCAGGTTTGGTTTGTTTTGGGCAAAAATCCGGAACCAAAACCAACCAAGGCTGTTTAGTTAAATGCTAAATCAAATCAACTTAAACCTATTCTTAAATTTTTAGCTTTGACCCAAATCGAAAAACAAATTTTTTACATTACCATAATTCAATATAACAAGCAAATTTCAAATCTCACCTAATTAAGCCAAACCCAAGTCAACAATTATACATATTTAATCTCAAAAATAAAAAATGGCTTCAATTTTGGATAAGAGTAGAGATCAGAGAAGGATTGGAGATCATTGAGAAGAGTTGATATTACGTTGAAGCTTGAGATTTAAGAAGGGCTAAGAATGACTGCAAAAGGCCCGTGATGCCATTGGTCACCATATACAGGCAGTAGGAGAGATAGACATCGTTAAGGTTTTTTTTTAGAGAAGAAAATGGGTGATAGCCCGTGAAAAATTAATCAAGAGAGAGTGAATTGATTTTTGAAAAAAAAATTTACTATTAATTTCAAATTAACCAAGTTAAAATCACGTAGATCAATCAAACAATAATTGTAACTAAAAGAAAGATAAATAAATAAAAGGGTAGAGAGAATTGCAAATGATTTGTTTATGGATGTTCGATCCAAACCAATGATCTATATCTCCCGCTACCAAGCTCTTAATCACGGCCAAGGCCTTTCCACTTTATTGATGGACTTATAATCCAATCAAAACCCTCACAAAGCTTTCGGTGACTTATAAATAATGACCCAAAGGTATGTTGAAATAATTTTAGAAGCAAACTTCCCTCTTACTAAATGATAGAAATAAATTATGTGCCAGGAGAGAAACATTTCAATAAATAGCAATAAATGATAGCTCAAATGTTAGGTGATAAAGTTTTGATGAACAATGTTTTAAAGTTTGATTCAATCAACAAAGTTTTTACAAGATGAAGATGTAGAAGGATTATTTGCAATGTAAATTCAAAGATTGGCACAAAATATTTCTCGCAAAAATGCACTTCAAAGACCTTTTAGTGTTTCCAAAAGAGATTCAATTTCTAGAAAATAGCTTGCAAAACTTTTTGATAATTCGGAAGCAAGTTCAATTGACCTGTTGTAAGTTCGGATACCCAAAAAATTGCAGCAATTGGAAAGTTCAAGGTCAGAAGATAAACGGTCAAATTTTGAACTTTTGGAGTTTGGTCGATTGTAACCTGCTAAACGGTCCTCTGATGATCCGAGCTAGAGAAAATAGAGGTTTGTTCAAGGTTTCTCTAGTTCTAGGTACCACAATGTACAATTTACTTTTTTATGTGATAAAAATTTTTGGAAGGTCCATTTTATACAAAATTCGATAATCATCTATGTTGACGTCAAAAATCGTAACGATAACTTTTGAGCCAACTTTAAGATAAAAGGTGTTTTTCATCGATAATAATTTTAAAATACATGTGTTTGATTATTCCATTAGGGAGAGAAATGATTAATGAAAGTGTTTGTTTTGGTGATGTAAAGTAAGCTGAGCACCTCCTTTAAGGGAGGATCATTGGCCTCTATATATAGGGAGGATAAGTTTTCCATTGGCCAGCTTAAGTCTTGTAAATCAAATCTATTACAATTTTGAGTTTGGGAGGCGTGCCAATGATCTTGTCTATAATTAGCCATCGAGGTCGGCCCTGTATTGTCATAAAAAATGAGCTAACATTGGATAAGGGGCTCCTACAGCTGATTGATGGAAAAATGAGGTGTTGAAGTCATACTTACGAGATGTCCTTCGTTGATTGAGGAACTAGCTAGCTTAGCAATATTGTAGAGATTCTATAATCATTATGTCTTCTAGGATTATGGCGGTCATTAGTTTGAGATGACCTTGGTGATTAAACATTTGTTTGTCCTCAGACAAAATTATAACTTAAATAATAACCAACACACAAGCATGCAAAAAGATTTGGTTAAACAGTTTAGCTTTTTACCACATGAATTGAGATCATTGTATTAAATCTACAAACCGCTTCAAAATCACAATACTAAATCAGTATCCACTCTTCCAATGCAAAATCGACGTGTGTGTGTGTGTGTGTGTGTGTGTAAAGAATGAGGTAGACATTAATGACTTCACACGTTATTCCATTTCCCGACCCTCTGTGGTCAAATATATCCTTACATGTCTTGTTTGATTCACACACCCCCAAACTTATTCTTTTCACTCTTTTCCCAGTGTATAACCTAAGGTTGAATTATTTATTACTATCCTCACCCTCTCAAGTTTAGGTGGACGTTACAAGTCAACACTTCAATGAACATGGATTCTCTAATTATTTGATTGATTCGACCTCCAAGACTCAACTAGGCTCATTATCTTTTATCGAAAATCAAATTCTCTCAAATAGGTGTTGGGACTTAACCAAGGTATTTAGTACTTTTGCTCTTTTCATGCACTTTCTTTTGTCCTTTTTCATAATTAATTTTTTATTTTCTCTCCATTAAGCTTTCTAGATGACCCATGTAGTAGGCTTTAGGCCGATAACTCTCAAATCAGATGATTTTAGGGCACCAGGTTTTAAACGCCCTTACGCCCTGACCTGAGTCAAAAAGACTTCGAAAGGAAATTTTTTTTTTCAAGTACAACTTCAGTTCTAATTGCTTTCTAAATGACCCCTTTAGCGAGCTTTAGGCCGATGACTCCCAAGTCAGATGACTTTAGGGCACCAGGTTTTAAGATACCCTTGCAGGCTTAATGACTCGAGTCATAAAGACTTTAGAGAGAAGTCTTAAATTTCAAAATATATTCCTTCATTAGTGCAATGCCCTTTACCACATATCTATTCAACAAAACCGACCTCCAACTCAAAGCTTTCACCCAATTTTATTATGTTAGTCTAAGACAATCCACTCCACACATAACTTTTTCACACATGGAATCCACATTCACGTCCGCATCTTCTTACAACTGTAAAGTCACCCCCAGACTATACTAAATTTGGTCTAAGGATAAATAATTTAATATGGTTTGGATAAGACATCTAAGTCCAACTAAATCAACCTATCAAACATGAAGCAACTCATTTCATCACAATGTCAAACTCAATTCTAGTGCGCTTGTAATATCAGATTTTGCAAGGTTAAGCTTCAATTAGTCTAGCACACATCTCACCCACAATTCATACATCAATACCAAATCTTAAATTAAATTAGCATAGTCAACCAGATTGTCTAACCCACACAAGTACAAAACTAAATAAAAGAATTTTTTTTCTTTTTTTTCCTTTTAAAAAACACACAAACACATGAAAAAAACAAGAACTAAAGGTTTTTTTCACCCCCAAACTTAAAATTGACATTGTCCTTAATGTCATAAAGCATAAACAAGTACATAAAGGGGATAGGGAAGAAAAGGAAGAAGGTACTCCCCAATTTTTTCTTTGACTGTGTGAGGCACTATGTATGACGGCTAGACAATCTTCTTCATCATGCTTCCCCTTGATCTATATGTTGGTTTGAATGTTCCACGATGTCATGTCCCTGCACAAAGCAGTAAATCAAATATTAAAAATTAAATAACCTAGAACATGTGTTACTTAGCCCAAACAATCAAAATAACCAACAATAAATTAAAGGGCCTATGGGCCGAAGAGATATGGGTGATGATTTCAGAATAAACTAATAAATTAAAGTAAACTATACTATAAATTGAAAAAAAAATAAAATAACTAAAAATAAAGAAAGCTTGGGTTGCCTTCCAAGAAGCGCTTCTTTTAAGTCATTAGCTTGACTTCATGCCACTGTTATTCTGGAACAGCAAGTTCAAGGCTCTCTTTAGCGGTAGGAAACTCCTCTACGTAATGTTTGATGCACTGCCCATTAACCTTGAAAGTTTCCTTTGTTGGATAGAGTAGTTCAATTGTGCCGTAGGGAAAAACCTGAGAAATAGTGAAAGGGCCAGACCATTTTGATTTCAATTTCCAGGGAAAAGCTTAAGTCTGGAATCGTATAAGAGTACTAGATCCCCCACTCTGAAAATTCTTTGCTAATGTCCTTGTCATGCCATTGCTTCGTCCTTTCCTTGTAGATGGCTGCATTCTCATATGCTTCTCTTCTGAACTCCTCCAATTCATGTAGTTGCAATATTCTTGTTTATCCTGCTTTCTTTAGATCCATGTTCAACTGCTTCAATGCCCAGTATGCTTTGTGTTCAAACTCAACTGGTAGATGGCATGCTTTCCCAAAGACTATTCGATATGGTGACATTCCAATTGGCATCTTGTACGATGTGCGATAGGCCCACAATGCATCCTCCAATTTTTTAGACCAGTCTTTTCGAGATGAATTCACCGTGAGTTCTAGAATTCTTTTCAGTTGTTGATTAGAAGTATCAACTTGTCCACTTGTTTGAGGATGATATGGTGTGGCTATTCGATGTTGTACCCCGTATTTATTCAGCACTGCCTGGAATAACCGATTACGAAAGTGAGTTCTACCATCACTTATAATAGCCCTTGGTGATCCATAGCGGTTAAAGATGTGTTTCTTTATGAAGTCCACCACTACCCTTGCATCATTTGTAGGCAAAGCTTTGGCTTCCACCCATTTGGAGATGTAGTCCACTGCCACTAAGATGTACCAATTGTTGTAAGGTGGTGGGAAATGACCCATAAAATCAACTCCCCAGACATCAAACATTTCCACCTCCAGAATGTTGTTAAGTGGCATCTCATAACGAGCTGAAATGTTACCTGTTCTTTGACATTTATCACATGATCGGCAGAAACTGTGGCAGTCCTTGAATAATGTAGGCCAAAAGAAACTACATTGAAGCACCTTCGCTGTTGTTTTAGTTGGGCCAAAGTGTCCTCCATAAGCTGAAGCATGAACCCTTCACAGGATGGTTTTCATCTCATTTTCTGGCACACATCTCCTGATAATTTGGTCTGCCACTCTTCTATATAAATTTGGATCATCCCAATAATAGAATTTTGCTTCATGGAGTAGCTTCTTCTTCTGCTGGTAGGTGAGATCTGGATTCAAATAGCCACTAGCCAAGTAATTAAAAATGTCTGTATACCATGGAGCCTTTTCTACCAGCAATAATTGCTCGTCTGGGAAGACCTCATTGATATCCACATCATCTGAATCTTGTAGTTTCTCTAGCCTTGATAAGTGATCTGCTACCTGATTTTCAGTACCATTTTTATCGCGAATTTCAATGTCAAACTCTTGCAGTAATAGAACCCATCGAATCAGCCTAGGTTTAGCGTCCTTCTTCTCGAAGATATATTTCAAGGCTGCATGATCAGTGTAGACTATCACCTTTGAACCAATTAGATACGAATGAAATTTGTCGAAGGCAAAGACCACTGCTAGCATCTCTTTTTCAGTTGTTGCATAGTTGATCTGAGCAACTGTCAAGGTTTTACTTGCATAGTAGATGACATGTAACACTTTTCCTTTGAGTTGGCCAAGCACCGCTCCCACTACAAACTCACTAGCATCATATATAAGTTCGAAAGGTAGATCCCAGTCAGGTGCCACTATCACAGGTGCAGAAGTTAACTTCTTTTTCAAAATGTTAAAGGCATTTAAGCACTCATTAGAGAAGTGAAATGGCACATCATTCTCCAATAGATTGCACAAAGGTTTGTAATTTTTGAGAAATCTTGAATGAACCTTCTGTAAAACCCTGCATGTCCCAAAAAGCTTCTGATCCCCTTAACTGAATTAGGCGGCTTCAATTTTTCAATTACTTGTATCTTGGCTTTGTCAACTTCAATACCCTTTGAGGAAATCCTGTGGCCCAACATTATTCCCTCCTTCACCATAAAGTGGCACTTCTCCCAATTGAGCACCAGATTCTTCTCTTCACACCGTTGTGATACAAGTGATAGTCGTTCTAAGCATTCATCAAAAGAACCTCCAAACTCTAAAAAAATCATCCATGAATACCTCAATGTATTTTTCCACAATAGCAGAGAATATGGCCATCATGCACCGCTGAAAGGTTGCAGATGCGTTGCATAGACCAAAATGCATCCTTCTAAATGAAAATGTACCATAGGGACATGTGAAGGTTGTTTTCTCCTGGTCTTCTGGAGCAATGACTATCTGATTGTACCCGAATATTCTTCCAGAAAGCAGTAATGAGAATGGCTTGCCAACCTCTCTAACATCTGGTCAATGAAGGGTAATGGGAAGTGATCTTTTCTTGTAGCATTATTCAACTTTCTATAATCTATACATACTCTCCATCCTGTTACTGACCGTGTTGGTATTAGCTCATTGTTCTCATTCTTCTCTACTGTAATTCCACCCTTTTTAGGGACTACATACACTTGACTCACCCAAGAACTATCAGAGATGGGATAGACAATACTTGCATCTAGCAATTTCAACACTTCCTTTCTCACTAGTTCTTTCAGAGTTGGGTATAATCTGCTTTGTCCTTCCATTGTTGGCTTTGACTTGTTCTCCATTAAGATTTTGTGCATACACAAAGTAGGACTGATTCCTCTTATATCAGCTATTGTCCATCCAATTGCAGTTTTGTGCTTTCTGAGTATCTCCAATAATTTATTATCCTCCTCCTTTGTCATCTCGTCTGCAATAATTATTGGAAGTGTTGTAGAATCTCCCAAGTATGCATAACGTAGGCGTGATGGCAATGGCTTTAACTCAAGAATTGGGGCTTTTTCTACTGATGGTACTAGCGGTGATTGGTTAGTACCTAGAGATTCATATTGCCAATGTCTCTTTCCCACTGGTTATTCTATCAAACGTACAACACCTTTTGTTTTTTCCATATTATCTACCTCTGATTGTGCAATATTTGCCTCGCATAGAATTTCTGGTTGTGCTGCATCAAATGTATCGGTCACAAGCTCATCGAGCACATCCACTTGGCATAAGGTGTCTGGGGTCAATGGGTATTTCATCGCATTGAATACATTGAATATGACATGCTCATTATCAACTTGAAGAACCATCTTTCCATCATATACATCAATCAGTGCTCTCCCAGTGGATAAGAATGGTCTTCCCAAGATGAGAGGAATATTTGAATCTTCTTCCATGTCCAAGATAATAAAATCTGCCGGGAAGATGAATTTATCAACTTTGATCAGCACATCTTCAATTATCCCCTTTGGTCTTTTGATAGATCTGTCAGCCAGTTGCAAGGATATTGTTGTAGGTTTAGCTTCTCCTAATCCAAGAGACTTGTAAATAGAAAGTGGCATCAAATTAACACTCGCACCTAAATCACATAAAGAATGCTCAAAATAGTTAGAACCAATAGTGCAGGGTATAGTAAAACTCCCTGGATCCTTTAGCTTAGGAGGTAGCTTTTTCAGAAGAATTGCACTACATTTCTCGTTCAAGCAGACAGTCTCATTTTCCTCCAATTCTCTTTTGTTGGACAAAATCTCCTTCAAGAATTTTGCATAGCTGGGCATTTGGGCTATTGCATCTACAAATGGCATATTTATGTGCAATTTCTTGAAAATCTCCACAAACTTGGCAAACTGCTTGTCCAACTTCTTTTGTTGCAACCGTTTGACGGGGCTTGACGCTCTCACTGTGCATATTTCTTTCCTTTCTTCCTCCTCGTGAGTGATTGGTTCAGACTCTCCTTTTTTCTCCGCCTTTTCAACCATTACTTCCTTATCTGTTCTTTCTGGTCTCTTCACATGTATCTCTGGAAGTTGTACCTCACTTCTGGTTGTAATAGCTTGCACTTGCTCTTTTGGATTGACCATTGTGTTGCTTGGCAATGTCCCTTGTAGGCATTCTGCAAGCTGTTAACCTATCTGTCCAATTTGAGTTTCCAGTTTCTTTATGGATGCTTGCTAATTCTGAAAGTTAGTGTCAATCTGCTGGAACACGTTATCTTTGTTTTGCATGTATTGGTTAAACATCTCCCCCAAACTTAGTTTTTTCTCTAGCTGGTTATTGTTTGAACTGCTCCCTTGCTGGTTATCCGACCATCTGAAGTTTGGGTATTGCCTCCATCCTGAGTTATATGTTTGTGAAAAGGGATTAAAATTTCGAGAGCCATTTTGAATGAAATTGACTTGCTCCTCCAGAAATCCTAAAGATGTGCAATTTTCTGTTAAATGATTAGCCCCACAATTTTCGCATGATGGACTGGCTATCACTGTATGTGCTCATTTTGTTTGTGACTTCACCAATAACTCTACTTGTTTTGTTAAAGCTGCTATCTGGGCGTTGGTAGATGTTGTGCTGTCTAACTCATATATTCCCGCTGTTTTTGGAGGCACCACTCTTTCTGATGAAAACATGGAATGAGTAATAGCAATCAACTCAAACAGGTCCATACAGTGTTGCACTGATTTTCCTATGATTGATCCGCCTGCAGAGGAATCTACTTGAGATTTGGACAGTGGTAAAAGTCCAGTGTAGAAATACTACACTTGATTTTCAATAGTGATCCCATGATTTGGACACTTCCTCATCAACTCTTTAAATCTGTTTTATGCTTCGTGATAGCTCTCCCCATCTTTTTGTTGAAATGTTTGAATTTTCAGTCTAATTTTTGCTACCTTAGCTGGTGGGAAGAACTTGTTGCAGAATTTTCTGGTCAATTCCTACCATGTGATAATACTTCCATCAGGTTCGGCATCAAGCCATTCAAATGCTGCATCTCTTAATGTATATGGGAATAATCACAGCTTGATGGTGTCCTCTTTAACCCCAGGAGCATGAAAATTCTGACAGTTTCTGAGAAATCTGGAAATATGTGTGTTCGGGTTCTCATGAGGTAACCCGTAGAATTGGAGAGTGTTGCTCATCAAGTTAATCCAATCTGACCTAATCTGAAAATTATTCACTCCAAAATCTGGATACACAATACTGGAGCGCATGGGTGCTACTATAGGTGTCAGGAACATTGAAACTGGAAAGTCTCCTTCATTTATTTCTCTTTGCTCATGCTGTTGTTCCGGTGGTGCTGCCACTCTTGCGGCCATTTGTCCAATCGGCTGAATAGGGATAGGAAATTGTTGATTGTCAGCCATTTGATGTTGCTGTTTTTATTTGTGTTCTTTGCGTCTTCGTCTAAAAGTACGTTCTATTTCTGAATCAAGCGGTTCAAGATCGTCACCTTGGGTACGGAGCATACAACGAACACAATTTTTTTTTTTATATAAAATAACAATTAAAAAAATAAGCTAAAACCTAAAGTAAATAGTCCCCGGCAACGGCGCCAAAAACGTGTTGTCGATTTTATCCCTCAAGTGTACGGATCGTAGCAAGTAGTAAAGTGGACCTTTATAGTCCGAATTATCTTTCCCACGAGGACTATACTTTGGCACTCAATTTATTATTTCTAAGTTCTATTTGACAAAAATAAACGAAAACAATGATTACACGTGATTTTTGTTCTAAATATTTAAAAACGTGATTGGATGCAACGAAAGGTGATTGAAAATTCAAATAATAACGGACGTTAGGGCGGAACAATTTTACCTAATGGGCACCTTTACTTCATAAATCAAGATTCATACAACCTAAAGTAGTGTTCGTTCGAATTCTTCTATGGTATTCAACTCACTCCTCTCGAGTTCTCGTTGAGCCTATATTAGTTCAATTTCATATCTCTATACAAATTAAATTTAATTAAACGCAACATTGTTTTTAAGAATTCGCGCATGACCGCAGCAATCAATATAGGTATCTCTACACGTTATATCAATTTACCGGATTTTAACTTGTGGTCTAAACAAATAATCCGCATCTCTACGCAATCATTATTTACAAATCATCTAATTAGTAATCAAGTAATTAAATGCATTAAGAACAACATTAAAATCAACACATATTAAATAAAAGCATTAGAATCTTAATTGCATGAAATAAAGGGTTCCAAAAGATTACGTTGTTCGCCCTAAATCAAATCTAGCTACTCATAATAATGGAAAAAACGCAAGATAAAATAATGGAAGACATCACTGGGATTAATTAACGAAACGTGAATGAATTTCCCAATTTTGCTCTAGCCATCTTCTCCTTCTTTTCTGCTCATATCTGTCGTGTGTATGCTATCTATTGTTTAATCTAGGAGCAGCCAAAATTGTGTTCTTTTTAATTCAGCCTATGCGTGTAATTTAATAGTATTGGCTACCGGCAACGTGTATCTCTTTCCTCCCAAATCGCCTCAAATTACGTGTGGTTATATAGAGCTAATGAAGGCAGCCAACAACTCAATTTTTTTCTCCCAGCAGTTGCCGTTTTCTATGTATAAATCTATTTAATTCAGCCCAATTGGTTTATGCCTCCAACAATCTTCTTCTCTCCTCAAATTTGCCTCCAATGCATGTATATAATTTAACAGCTCAATTCTTTTCTCTTATTTAATTCTGTTTGTATGAATTCCTTCCTCCAAGCAGTTGCAATAATTGAATTTTCTCCAGTTGGCCCCCCTCTTTTTTGGTGTGAAAGTGTGTATATATATTAAAACCTAGCAGCTCAACGTTTCACTTTAAAAAGGACTTTATTTCCAAGAATTTTTATCTCCCAAAGCTGCCGAGTACCGTGTGCTTTATAAATTATTATTTTTTCTCCAAGTCCTTGATTTTCAAAGTGTGAAATTTGATCTCCGACTTCCATCAACGGCCAATTTAATCCTCGTGCTTTGGATTTTGTCGCTTTTCACCAATTTTTGCCTCTTTCCTTCAATTCCTTTTCGTTCATAAAATTTACCTATCAAACGTTAAATACAAGAATTAGGATATAATTTGTCAAAAGAAATATTAAATATCAATATTTTAGGCATGGAATAAATGTATAAAATACACTTATCAATGATCTGACCTGGACTTCTACATAGGTTGGTGCTCATAAAATATACATGATTTAACTGAGGTTGAAGTTTGGGGCCCAACAGTTACTCCCAAGGCCAGTGCTCATCTAGATGATGGATTGGCCTTGGATATCGTTGGTATAAAGTGATTGACAAGTTACATTGTCTAATTGGGAGAGCTGTCCGTTACTTCATTTAGCTTCCCTTGGAAGCTTAGTATCAAAACTTCGTCGTTTTGACTCATCAAATTTAGGCCCTTTGTTTCCTTCCTTTTCTTCATCCAATAACCCTGAATCCTTCTCTTCGTTATCTCCATTTTAAATTTTCCTTTTTCTTTTGATTTCCACACTTTTGCTCTCAAGTTTTTCTCTCTTAAGGAAGCAAAATTTTCCTCGCATTCTCATCTTCTTTCTGATTGTGGTCGTCTATCCCCAGGTATTTTTGTACCTTTATTTTTCTTGTATTTTTACTTCGGTCATTGCATGAGTTCGGATGATTCTAGGATACATTATTGTTATAATCAGCAGAAATATTATGTACTTTCTACTCTCACCCATTCTACTAGCTTGGACTATCAGAAGATCTTAACTTTACTTCCAATTTATATAGTCAATCTGGGAGATTTAGGTCATCCTAGGATCATGGAACAAAACCCTAAAGGTGCTAGGAATTCTAGAAAAAACAAAAAAGTTGGGTCTCATGATGGTGATTAGGGAATTTTTTCTGAAGAGTTGAAGGCTAATTCTTTTAAGGTGGTAATGATGGGAGATTTGTTGGCAAGCTGAAGGGGTTTGATTGAGTTAGCGGCCCCCAGTAAGGTGTGAAGCTCTGAACTACACCACCCTAAATGTCGGCTTTAGACTTCCATTCCCTAGGGTCATCCATAGGTTTCTTTCTTTCAGTAAAGGTAGTGGTCGTAGCTTACAAAAGAAAAAAGGAAAATCTCTGCTAAGGTAGTTCAAGCATGGTCGTTCTGAGGAATCACAAACAAGGTCGACTCCCGTAGCCTTATCTCCTGTGTAATCTTTACATCTGGTACCAATGTAGAGGTCGACTCATGTTTCTATTCCTCTTACCATCACTATTGTGGCAGGCTCCTTGAGGTCATAAGAATGGTGCCCAAATCTACGGAGGCCTATCATTGATTTCTTGGTGGGCTGAAGACCTTGGATATTCCTGGACTTCCTCAAACCTCCATCACGATCCAGGAAGTTGATAGCTACACTCTCTTTATCCCCTTAGAGACTCCACCAATCTCCTCACTAGGAAATGGAATGAGTTGAACTAAAAGTTCATTTTCTAATACATTCTATATATGATGTTAGTGACGGATGATGTGTTTGAGCTTGCGTAGTTTAGAAACTTTTGCTTTGTTTTATAACCCAGATTATTTTCTTCTTTCAGGTGAAGGCTGAATTGGAAAAAAAGGTTAGAGGTAAAGAATCAGACCTTAAGCTTTTTCCAAAACATGGAGGCTGAAAGGCTAAGATTTGTTGGGAAAAAAGAAGAAATACAAATATCACCTTAATAAGATGGGGATTGATTGGAGGCGAAGTTAGCCTCAGAACTGGGCCTCGTGGATGAGATTAAAGCCTTGAAGATTTAGGGAAGAAAGGCAAACGAGAGGGTCTCTACTGAGGAAAATAGAGCTGAAGAAGCGAGAGCTAAGGCTAACGAAGCTATGAAGAGGGCTGAAGAAGCTACCAAAAAGGTAAAAGAGGTTGAAGCTAAAGCAACTAAGGAAATGGATCTTTTGAGGGCCTTTCTTGAGTTCGACCTCTAGCTCAGGATGCCTATTAGTGGCCTTGGAGGAGTTTGTGAAACATACTGACAACGAGTGGCCAGGTTTTGACATTGCGTTTTTTGGTAGAGGTGTTAAAAGAACAGAAAAAGGAACAGAGAAAACGTCTGAGGCAGTTGGGTTTCACATCTCTCTTGCCGATGAAGATGTTGAAGATGAGGTCGTTGCTCAGAGAGATCCCCTAGTTCGTTAGCTCCCACTTTTTTTATGCTGATGCTAAACACTATTTTTAATTTGCTTATAATAGACATTTAGCTAGTAAATGGATATTCTATTGCATGTCAATTCGATTTTTTGCACAAATTTACAATGTTTATGATTTCCTTGAAAGGTGAATCGTTATTTTAGCTTGCTTTAGGAGCAATGCCTTTGTAATTTCTTGAAGTATTGCTACACATGTAACCTTAGGTTGGCTTGCTTATGAGCAATGTCTTAGTGAATTCCTTAAGAGGAAACTTATCTAAGTGTTGCAGCTCATGCAACTTTAGGTTGGCTTGCTTTGGAGCAATGCCTTTGTAATTTTCTTAAGTGTTACAGCACATACAACCTTAGGTCAGCTTGCTATTGAGCAACACCTTAGTGAATTCCTTAAGAGGAAACTTATCTAAGTGTTGCAGCACATGCAACCTTAGGTCAACTTACTTAACGGCAATACCTTTGTAATTTCCTTTAAGTGTTACAACATGTACAACCTTAGGACAACTTGCTTATGAACAATGTCTTAGTAAATTCCTTAAAAGGAAACTTATCTAAGTGTTGCAACATATGTAACCTTAGGTCGGCTTGCTTGAGATTTTGGGGACTATGTTATACAAAAACTCATTTTTTTAATTACCATGGAAAGGTTTTTATAGTAAACTAGGTTTTCTTTTCATTAATGATGGTTCTTAAGATGCTCAGCATTCTAAAGGTGCATTAGAGGTCTTCCTTCCATATCTTCCAACTCATAAGCTCCTCTAGAAAAGATCTTAATCACACTATAGGGTCCCTCCCAGTTGGGACCTAGGGATCCCTAGCTAACTTCTCTTTTAGCGAGGAAGATCTTTTTTAGAACTAGGGAACCGGCTTCAAATTCTCATTTTCGTACCTTCTGGTTGTAATACTTGATATTAAATTACTTATCTATAGCATTTCTAAGTTTAGCTTCATTCATCCTCTCTTCTATTAGGTCCAACTCTCTACGAGAAGTTTTTTCATTTCCCATCTCGTCATATGCCATTGTTCGAAAAGAAGGGATCCCTGTTTCTACACCAAAAGCTAAAAAAAAAAGGGGTTTCTCTGATGCTGGTCCTAGTTGTAGTGCACTAAGACCATAGCACATAGGATAGACTCTAACTTGTTTTAACCAGTCTTTAATGATAACCTAAAAGTCCATATAGCCTCAACTGTAGCTGACTCGCCATAGTCCAATAGATGAATTTTTCAGTATCAATTGGCTTTCGACTACTCAGTCAACTTTGCATAGATCTACTTACATAAGTAGGGGCACCGAAATTTATCCAGCAAGTGTGTCTTGATATTGAAACTAAATTAACCTCGAAACCAACCAAAGGAAAAAGTGTATTTTTTTTATTCGCAAGTATGGTATTTAGTACAATCTTTCTTGATGTGTCCAGAATTTTCACAAAAGTAACGGCCATATGATTAAATTTTTTCAGGCTTTTGTTGTTCCTTTTGAGCTAAACCAAATACATCGTCCTTATTCTTTCTTTTCTTGAAGTTATCATTAAAGGGATTTGCCAAATAAATACTTTTAGCTATCTCTTGCTCTAACATCTCTTCCTCTTGCACATAGTATAAAATGAACTCATTAAGAACCCACTTCCACTTTTGACAATTATAATTAACCTTAAAGTGGCTGAATTGTGCAGGAATAGAAATCAAAACCAAATGCACAAGCAAGTTATCAGACAGCTCAAGCTTTAATGCCTTTAGTTTTGAAGTAAGATGAGACATCTCATGATGTACTCCCGTAGGTTTTCTTTACTTTATACATAGAAGTGTATTAGTGTCGACCTTATCACTTTTAGTGAAGCATTTTTCAATTTCTTCAAGAAATTCCTGGACAGTATTTATCTTATGAAACACAATGCCGCTGAATGTTACTAGAATTGCATGCTTCATGATAGTAAGACTTATGAGACTTGAGCAATCCTACTTATCTGAGTCCATTTTTCATCAGTGGAACTTTTATCCTTAATGGAGTAGGTTCTTCAGTTCGTAATGCAAGGTCTAGATCCATGTAGCCAAGAATGATATAAACGTTCTTTTTTCAATCTTTAAAATCTCGTTCCATTAGCATAGAAATTGAATTTATGTTGGCAGATATTGTAAAAATAGATGAATTAACCAAATACAGAACTTAAATAACATGTTTAAATGAAAATTTGCATTAGACAATCAATAATTTCAAATAATGGTGAGCCCCAAATCAAGAGACTAAACATAACATTAGTATTTATTTTTTGGACAGAAATATCAACTTGTAAATGGTACCATTGGTGTAATAATCAAATATTGATAATAAATTCTGTTAAACATCGAGTCTATCTTTGGACTGACTTAATGTTCACATAATAGAAAATTTTATGATCGTCACATATTTATTACCACGAGTGTGCATATAATTCCAAACGCAACACTATGATAATACTATAAGTCAGAAATTTTCCCAAAAATCTAAAAAAATAATTTGAAATTTAGTGTTCGAATTCATATTCCAAAATTTAGAATTAGTTTGAATTTCAACCCTAAATTTCTCTTTATTCTAAATGGCTTAACGTGCAATTGACACTGATACCACTTGCTAGAATTTTATTAAAACTTTAAATCTCAAGAATTTGAAAACTCTTTAGACTTTATTGCTAGAATTTTTCCAATCAAATTGTAACACTCCAAATTTTTTATAAACTTCGGAACCTTACGAAAAACTTATTTTTCTTTATTTTAAGTGCAGAACTATAAAAATAAAATTCTTTATTAAACAAATAACTGCAACATTTATAAATCTAAATTTAAAATATGAAAATTTAATCTAAACATAACATAAACTCCTAACTAATTCAAATAACACGTTTGGAACAAAATTAAACTAATTAGTAAATTTAAAAACATCAAATTTATTTATTTTTCTTTTCATTTGATCCACTTGGTAGCCCACATCACCGCCCTTCCACAATTCCAATCAAATCGTAATAACCTATAAAAATTTGTAAGAATGAGTATTCGAAAACATCCTAAGATACATGCAGTTTCCATATACACATATATAACAATAAAAATTATAATTCATACCACCTGATCTTATAGAGTATTTCGGTGATTAAGTGATACACCCATCGAAGGTCATTTTATAATCCCGTAGGATTTCATATCTCTTAAAAAAAATAAATATCTATTGACAATCCATGCATTTTTTATTTAACATAAACGCATAAGGAAACAAAAACACTTGCATTTAAAGTATCTTACCATGTTAGAAAAATCTAAAGCACGTTCCAAACCTTTTCTCCTTTTTGAAAAATACGTGATTAAAATATTCAATGTATGCAAACTTTATTTTCAATGCTACTCTCTCTCTCTCTCTCTCTTCTACCTACCGTCTGTGTGAATTAGTGTGAGTAAAACTTTTCATCATGCCTATATATATATAGGCGTAGATTAGAGTAGATAAACCAAAATTTGATTTGATAGGACCAAATATTGCAACCAATGTCTACTCACAATATACTTCATTATTATCTTATTCAACTACAAGATATCCACTATCTTTATCCAATCGTATATGGGTGTATGGTGAATTTTGTTGTAACTAGAATAATAGAATAGTGAAAACATGTGTCATCCTGAGAATCTCTAAATCAAAACTAATAAATAATGATAAAATCTCACCTCACATGTTTTCTTTTTAGAGAGAGAAAAATGAATTGATTTATAATCTATATAAAATTATATTTATACTATTTTCTTTCAATTGGGTCTAACTTAATATGTCCTTATCCAAAATAACTTTTTCTCGAGTCAAAAATTTTACTTAATTACGAGCTATCCAACGAGTACAATATTGATATATTTATAATTGCTTTATCAAAATCTAATTTATTTGACCCAGATAAAATAGGAATTTATATAATATACAAAATAAATAAATTTTTATCTATAAAATTTTTGGGTTGCTACAATCTACCCTCCTTAAGAGAATTTCATCCTCGAAATTTACCTGCGTTAGAATCTTCCGTGGCCTATCCTTGGACTAAAGTAAAAGCTCTGACATTTCCCTTCCTTTTTGACCTGTTATTTTTTTTCGAAAGGTCCTCTTTGCAGTTTTTGAAAATATGTCCGGTTTTACCGCATCTATAGCACACGTGCTTCCCATATAGACATTCACTCCTATGCTTTTTCTTGCACTTTGGACTTGGTGGAACGACTTATCCAAAACCTGGTCCGAAGTTAGCCTTCTTATTCGGTCCTTCTCTTTTCTCTTCGTTGGACCCATTCCATTTCCTCTTTCCTGAAGACTCAGCCCCTTGCTGGGGAGTTTGGTCAATTTTCAACCTATTTGAGATTGCTTGGATAGTCTGAATATTCGGCTATAGGTGGTGAATTGGTGGGATGCAAGTATTCCACCAATCTCAGGACGCAATCCCAATTCGAACCTTCTTGCTTTCTTTGCTTCAGTTTCCACTATGTTTGGTGCATACCTCAATAGTTGTTCGAATTTTCTCTCATAATCCTCAAGTTTCATTTTTCCCTGTTTAAGTTGAAGAAATTATGTCTTCTTTTGATCTCTCAGAGTTTGGGGTAGGTATTTTCCCATCACTTCGTCCTTAAATTGTGTTCACGTCAAAGCACGTTGATGTGCTTCTGTTCTAGTGCGAGATGCCGACTCCCACCAGTGGCCTGTAGCGTCAAACAACATGAATTTTACGCATAACACCTTTTGAGAATCAATGCAAGATAGATGTTTAAAGATTCGCTCCGTTCCTCTTATCCATTCTTCGGCTTCTAGTGGGTCTGCCTTGCCAACGAAGGCTGGGGGTTTGTAACGATGGAACTGTTCCACAATTGAGCTGATGTTGTTAGCATTTACACCATGGGGACCAGCCTGTGTTTGTTGCCTACCCAAGTCTTGTACCGCCCTTAGCAAATCCCTGATTATCGTAGCTTGATTTTGTTGTTGTCTCAACATTTTCTTAACACAAGTGAAATTCTAATTTAGGAATATTTAATAAAACGACCTAATATTATTAATAATCTTTGTAATAACGAAGAAATTTATAAATATAAATTTTCAAATTCTTACATATAGTAATGTGCTCTTCAAAATCAAATAACTAAATAAACAATTAAACTTTTCCTAAGTAAATAAATAACACTTATTTCTAATCCTTGTGAGTCCTAAAAAAAATCTTCTTTTATGGCATCTTATCATCCGAAGTAATGCATGACTCTGACTCGAAATCTGCAATCAAATCAACGAAATTTTGCAATTGGATTTCCTGCTTAGGGTTTTCTGGCTCTGGTTTGATATCTTTTTCTAGGTCCTCTTCCGGCTCGTCCTTCGGATCATCCTCTGGGTTTAGCTCGGGTTCAGGCTCGAGCGCTGGTGCTTGTTGTTCTTGATTCCATAAAATTATGATATCCTCACAGTACCCTTTAAAATCAATCTTATCCTAACCTTCTTCCAAATATAACCCATAATCCATATCCCTTACGAAGTAAGCCGCATCTCTACATTGAGGTCACATAGTGCTTATAAGGTGGTATATCGAAAGGACTATCCCTTCATTATATCCGAATGATCATGCTCGCTTCCACTTATAAAGGAAATCTTCAATATATTCAACAAAAGTTCGCTCACATTTTACTTTATAATTTATGTAGTTCTCAATGACCATTTCAACACGCTGGAGGTATGTTGTGTTATTCCTAGTCATCCTAATCACGTGACAAGTATAATTTCAATTATGTTTGATCTTGTTTTATCAATATTATTTTTATTCTCAGTGCATACACGAAATTCTAGTAAGATGTAAAAATGACAAATATATTATGCGAGATGAACATGTTTATATATTTCATAACATGTAGAAATATGACTCATAACCATGCTAGAAATTAAGAATGAAACGAATTCATTTCATACCTGGGATCAACTGGAGAGTAGTTGAATGGTGAGCGCCACGTGCCAAGTGTTCTTATAACATTATTTGTTTTTTTAATTTTTTTAAAAATAATTTTACTATAATTATTTGTGAATTTCTTAGAATAGAAAAAGTCAAGAAGTAAAAGTTCCTAACAAGGGTATCGTTATTTAAAATCACGTTATAAATGGTTATTTAAACACAACCATATAATAAATACATATACATTCTTGAAAATAAAATCATAGTAATAACACATAAGTACTAATAGAGCTATGTAACAACCACATACTATTTTAAGAAATTAGCTTATTTTATAAAAATTAATATATACTTAAAGGTAATTGTGAGCTAACATTTGAAAGGTTGGTTTCAAAGTATGTATATAATTACATATTGATTAAGGCATGTAATCTCATTTTACATTAACATTTCATAAATTTTCACTTTATTATTTTTTTAACTGTACATGTATATTTCTTTTAATAAAATTTTCTCAAAATAGAAGTTTCAAAATTTTGAATTTTCTTAAATTTAGAACTGTCCAATATATTGTCTTTCATCTTGTCGATTTGAATAACGCACAATTAAAAAGTTTCCAAATGAGGAGGGGGGTCACAGACGGACCGCTTAAATCCCAAACTTTTCTTAGACAGTTTAGGTCTTTTGGACAAAGCATTTTAATTTTGTAATTACGCAATTCAACAAAATTCAAACAATAAATCGAACGTGAAATCTCTTAAAATATCAATTCTTTAAAGGTCCATTTTTTAAAGCATCCCCAAAAGCTAAAGTTAAAACACATAAAAATTTATCACATGTAAGATTTAAGCCATAGGTGTAAAACTATAACAATTTAAATTCTAAACTACTATTACTAGAAATCAATTTAAACAATAATTTATTCTTCAAAATAAAGATACAAATGCATAAAAATATATGGGTATTGATGTGAATGGTAATCCAAACTACTACAAAATGAGATAAAATCTATTAAAAAAATAATAATAAAAAAATTACAATATTCAAAGTATGTCACATCATATTTAAAATCCTAGAACTCTTTGCTATGTCATGTAAAACAATTTTTTTTTTTTTGTCCTTACTGTTCACGTGAATAATAAACGTACTATTACTATTCACGTAACACTATTCAAAAAAAATTCAGATTTTTTTTTACTGTTCACGTGAAATGTTCCAGAATTTTTTTTCAAATTTTTTTTTTTTTTAAACAAGTCTACAGAAAAGTGAAACCGAGCTCTGATACCAAGCTGTAATAAGCTCTGGAACATTACGAAAAACTCATTTTTCTTTATTTTAAGTGCGGAACTATAAAAATAAAATTCTTTATTTAACAAATAACTACAACATTTATAAATCTAAATTTAAAATATGAAAATTTTATCTAAACATAACATAAACTCCTAACTAATTCAAATAATACGTTTGGAACAAAATTAAACTAATTGGTAAATTTAAAAACATCAAACTTATTTCTTTTTCTTTTCATTTTATCCACTTGGCAACCCGCATCACCGCCCTTCCACAATTCCAATCGACCCATACTAACCTGTAAAAATTTATAAGAGTGAGTAATCGAAAACATCCAATAAGATACGTGCAGTTTCCATATTCATATATATAACAATAAAAATTACAATTCATACGATCTGATCTTATGGAGTATATCGGTGACCAAGCAACACACCCATCTTAGGTCCTCTTATAATCCCATAGGATTTCATATCTCTTAAAAAAAACGAATGTCTACTGGAAATCTACGCTTTTTTTATTGAATATAAACGCATAAAGAAACAAAAATAGTTACACTAAAAGTATCTTCCCTTGTTAGAAAAATCTGAAACACGTTCAAAATCTTTCTCTGCTTTGAAAAATACGTGATTAAAATATTCAATGTATGCAAACTTTATTTCCATTGCTACTTTCTCTCTCTCTCTCTTCCTCTCCCTCTCTCTTTACATACCGTATGTATAAATTGGTGTGAGTAAAACTTTTCATCATGCCTATATATATATAGGTGTAGGCTAAAGTAGATAAACCAAAATTTGATTTGATAGGGCAAAATCTTGCAACCAATGTCTACTCACAATGTACTTTATTATTATCTTATTCAACTACAAGATATCTACTATCTCTATCCAGCCGTATATGAGTGTATGATGAATTTTGTTGACACTAGAATAGTAGAATAGTGAAAACATGTGCCATCCTAGGAATCTCTAAATCAAAACTAATAAATAATGATAAAAATTCCACCTCACACGTTTTCTTTTTGGAGAGAGAAAAATGAATTGATTTATAATCTATATAAAATTATATTTATACTATTTTCTTTCAATTGGGTCTAACTTAATGTGTCCTTATCCAAAATAACTTTTTCTCGAGTCGAAGACTTCTAATTAATTACGAGCTATCCAACGAGTACAATATTGATATACTTATAATTCCTCTATCAAAATCTAATTTATTTGACCTAGATAAAATAGGAATTTATATAATATACGAAATAAATAAATTTTTATCCATAAAATTTTTGGGTTGCTACACAAATCACCAAGAGAATTATAAAGTGCAAAACATACCTTGAATCATTGAAAATAATTTCTTAATACAAGATCTTGATTCTGGTTCTTAAATTGGGCGTTCTTGATTAGGCTTCTTGATCTATAATCTTGATTCCTTCAATCCTTCTTCTTGATTCTTGATTGATTTTTCTTGAATCTTGATTTCTTGTTCTTCATTGTAGAATTTGATTGTGAGATTTGAATCTTCCTCTTCAATATATTTTCTCTTAATATTCTTGTGCTGATGGGATAACAGATAGAATGAGAATCTTATATGAATTGGGGACCATAACCCGATTTATTGTTTCTATATGTATTTTAGCCCGTCATAAATACAACCCTAAAGGAATTAGTCTCTACATATATTTAGTCACATAATTTATTTTAAATGTACAAAGCCCAATCAACCTTAAGATAGCTTTTAATGCACAACTAATTACATATATAAGCACACTTGAGAAATTAGAACCCAACATAAATTCTAAGTTGAAATCACTCTTTCCTGTCCATTTTTAAATCTAATGGTTGGGTTTTGAAGCAGGAAAAAACTGAATCAACCCATGAAACTGACCAACCCAAATCGAATCGACAAATTTGGGTCGATTTTTTCTTAAAATTCTGTTGGGTTAGGTTTTTTAGAAGAAAATGGGTTGGTTAGGTCAAGTTATAGGTTGATCCATCAAAACTAGTCCAACCCCAACCCACTACTAAAAAATTGGGAAAAAATTAGAAACAAATGTAAAAATTAAAAAGTTGAAACCTCACAGCCTTAGTTTATAAAGTCTTATCATTTTTCTCAAACTTCCTCTTTCTCTCTATCCCTAGAGCTAAATGCACCTGTCGCTAATTCTCTTTCGTTCAAGCTCACCGATCATTGTCAACTTTGTTTGTGTCTAGGCTTGATGCTAATCATAGACTTCTATTCCTTTTGGTTCTCTAAACTTTAGATTTTAAGTTGACTATTCATTTATATTTTGCAAATTTGATGTGATAATATGATAATTTGGGACTTGGTTTCAGGCTTTTTTCCTTTAAGTGAGATGATAATTTGTATAGTAAATACATTTTCCTTCATGCTTGATTACAAGTTTTTGTTCATGGCCAAAGCATTGTGGTCGAGGAATTGAGATGAAATGAGAAAGAGCAGATATGCAGAGGTTATAGATAAATTGAATGAGTAGGGATATAGAATGGTAATAAGAAGAAAATATGTTAAACCAATTCAATCACTTCGGGTGTGAAGAATCTATGCATGCAAATACAGTTCATTAATTTTTTTTTTAGCTTATTTCTTTGTTTACTTGTCAATTTGTTTTCCTTTACATTTGTTGTTTGTGGTGGAATTGAACTAAGAATTGGAAATAGCAACTGAAGAAATATTTGTTTGTTTGATGGAGGTTTCATTTTAGCTCTCCTCATGTTAATATTTCATATTCTTATTAAGCTTTGATTCAAAACCAAAATACTTTTTTAGTTACGGGTACAATATGCCTCTATTTTATTTCTTTAGCATTTTTTCCTCCAATTGACCATTTGAATTCCAAAACTCCAATATTCATTACCATTATATACGAGTTAATGACATTCGTGGTGTTGAGCCTATATATATAACCCAATTTCTAACAATTCTACACAAGAAGAAAAACAAGAGAAAAAAATTTACAACATATAGTTTTTGCACATATTTACGTAACACAGTTTCTGCATATTTTGGTCTGTATACTGCATAGTCACATAGTCGGTGATATTGTTCAAACACAAATTCAGTTCGACAGAGCAGTATTTGAGGTGCTCAAATCCTACTGCTCATCCATTGTATCCTGGGAAACAGACGTCCGATTTAATCATCAACCACCTATGGTGAGGGGGCAAATCTATTTTAAGGAAACTGTGTTTACCCAGGCCTCAGTTAAAATATTTCTTGCTTTTGGCTAATTATTTTGCTTGTGCTATTTTATTAAAAATTAATCTGCTTTATTTGGCCGACTAGATTAATTTGTTCAGTTTATTGCAATTTAATCGACTATATTTTGGATAGTATCCAAGTTCAATGCATATACGATATATGCAAGATTGGTATATGTATATATGGTAAGTTGTTGCAAAAACGGTAAGTTGCTGCAAATATAGTAAGATGCATATATGGTAATCTGCAAATACGGTAAGCTACATATACGGTAAAGTGCATATACGGTAAGCGTAAATATGGTATTCTGCGTATAGGTAGGTGTCAATCCGGTATATGTACATCCAATTTTTGTTAATCCGGTATTCATCCACTAACATTTAGTCCAACAATATATAGATAGATAAGGGTTTAGAATCTTAAATTTTGTGCCAAATATTCCAAGAATGCCCTTGAGAATCAACCAAGTCGAGTTTAGATCGGGTTTCTATCTCAGCAAAGTTGCACACAGACTTTGATTTTGCAAGGAAAAGTTTAACGTACTACTTTTGTTAGGTCTAAAAGTGTAATTGGTGATTCTGTGGACAAAACGGACTAAATTGTATAACTGTAAAAGTCAGGGACTTAATTGAACATTGGTGTAAAAGTCAGGGACTTAGGGTACAATTTGTATAGATGAGGTAAATTAGTGTTCGAGTTGTTGAAGGATTCCAAGATGTCTAAGAAGATCACACAAGATTATCGGAATGCAATTGGAAGTCTAAAGGATATCAAAGTGTGGCACAAAATATGTTCCGAATTTTTAGTCATAATTTACAATGTATTTTTGACATAGAAAAAGTTGGAATTTGGGCAAGGCTATTTCTAGAAGAATTGTATTCCTTTGAGTTATCTTTCCAATGTAACTTGAATCACCTCAATCAGACATCGAACGGGAACGTTATGATGAAAATACAGACAACTGCTCACTATTGCTCCCTTCTCGCTGGCATTTCGCTCGAGCAAAAAAAAAAAACTGAATACCTCTAGCTTGATTCTCACTGGCATCTCGCTCGAGTAACACTCCTATGAGGGAAAAACCCTATTTCGCATTTTTGAAGTATTTTACTCAGCCCATATAAATATAAATACCCAAACTCTAGCACGAATTTTTACAGGTTGCTACATTATTCTTTCATTACAAAAGATATTCATAACATCTTTGAAGAGATCCTAGATGCAATTAATTGGAGACTTCATCTACATAAATCTTGTGATCTGGCAACCATTGTTTTGGGGAAAAAAATATTGAATCTACATAACCCAAAATATCTTACTTCCTTAATCTATTGAGGAAGGGACTCTCTCATTAGAGAATTGAGAGAGGTGAATTGAGGCGTAGTTACTAGCACAAGAACGGACGATTCTTGTTGTTCTACTTGGTGATACAATCAGCTAAGGACCAGGAGGTTGTAGTGGACAGCAGATTGGGCTGCAGGAGGTAGATCGGGAAATCTAGCAAGATACTAGAAGTATCTACAGCAGTAGATCGTGAGACTGGATCAGCGGGTCTGATTGGGTACGGAGTTTGGTATAACTTGTACTTGCTGAATTGGTATAGCGGAAGTAACTGGCTTGGTCCCGGAGTTTTACCCACGTTGGGGTTTCTCCATCATCATATTATTTGTTATTTACTGCTTTACAAAATATACAAACTGCGACATTCCAACATAAGTTAATTGACTTGTATGATTAATCACCTAGACAACTAACTAAAGTGACTTGTTGCTTTAGTTAGATTAATTTCGTACGTGAGATCAAACTGGTTAAAGTGAAATCTAGAACGTAAACTTGGTAACGCATAAAATTTGAACTTGATACTGTATCACGTTAGTCAAACTTTCTAGCATATCTAAGCGTTCTAGGTCAAAAAAATTTCAACTTTATTCAGAGAAGTTTATTTTCAATATAAAAGTTTGAACCTAGATAATTATTGGTTAATTAATTATTATGCAAAATTAATTGTCATCTTACAATCTAGCGGAACTGGTTGTAACTATCTAAAGAACTACTGGACTACAGATTAATCAACCTGGATTTCAAAATTAGTTAACTATACAATTTATGTATACTCTTTGAACATGATCTTGATCAATGGTTTAGGCCCCTCATATTAAAGGGGGAAACCCCAGCCATTTTTATCACTTGACTCTTTCAATATCTCAGTTTTTCACTCTCTTACCTCTCTTCTCTTTCTCACTTGGCTGCATGATTTCTTCGTGAGCGTTTCTTGTGTTATTTTTCATTCTTTGTCAATGATAATCTATTCTCTTTTGTGGTTTTCGATGGTTATGCTTCCTCTTCGTTCGAAGGAAATTATGTAGTTAGGTTTAGGGTCAATTGTTGGATGAAATGGCAAAACTGATCACTAAGCCTCTTGAGTTTGTGCTTAATGTCAGGGCCGGTCCAGTGATCGTCGGGGCCCGAGGTGAAGTCCATAAATTGGGCCCCCCGACAAAATCAACGTAAATAAAAATTCAGCGAGATATCTTGCATCCTATTACTAACTTAAAACTTATCATTAAAACAACAAGCAGATATATTATTTCAGTCATTTCACAAATAGAGTTTTAGTACGCCTATGTAATTGTTGATCATAAAATAATCGATCATATAAGCCGACCAGGCCACCATTATATAAGCCGACAAGGCTTCAAACATTTCCAACATATTCAATAACAAGTTAGGGCAAGTCATTGCTGAATTGAGAAGTAAAATTTCGATAAAAATTATGGAATTACACCCTTGAGAATTCTACCATCTCAATTCATAAGTCTGAAATAAAAATTTCATCATTACACAATGTCTTATTGCCTTATGCTAGTCATCGATGCTAAATAGTAAATAGATACCAAAGTGATGTAGGTTCAAGTAGGACACATATTCTTGGATCAAGATATGTTGAACAAATTCCCATTTTCCATTTTGCACATCCAATAACATTTTCGATTATTTACGTAAAAATTTGAGCATTACAAATTTACAAAAACAATACAAAATTAAAATGACATATAGATTCTAGAGTTGTCCCAAAAAATTTGTGACCTTGTCTTGATGAAATTAAAATAGATCATAGGTCGCACTGTCACAGGCATGAGGAAAAATTAATGAAAAACCAATTTTGCCTTTAACTCTCTAAACCCTTAAAAAAGGGGGAAAAAGGGCCCAAAATTAGGCCCTCTTTAGTTTTGGGCCTGAGGCGTAGGCCTCAAATGCCTCGGCCCAGAACCGATTGTGTGTCAAATGTCATTTTGTACAAGTTCATTATTTTGTTAAATGTTATGTCTGGAACATATAAAAAAGACTTAGAATGCAATTAACTGTGGTAGAGACAATTTGACACCAGAAATTGTTATTGATTCCTTAAGGGTCACGAAATGGATTTAAAAGTTAAAAAATTAGAGAAAAGAGGTCGAGAACATCATATATTGATAGATAGGTCTTAAAATAGGAAGGGTGGGAATTATGATAATCAAAATAGTGGTGAGTAGAATAATAATGGTGGTAAAAATAAGGAAAAGGATAGATTTAATCAAAGTCTAGGAAAAAAAATATTATGATTGTGATAAAATAGGTCACTTTATTAAAGGTTACTATAAAGAGAAGAATAAACAAAAGAAAAATGACAAGATGAGACAAATGTAGGATTTTCTTCTAATTCCAACACAAGCAAGGTTAATTTATGTGTTAATAAGCCCTGTTGATGACTTGGTACTTGATTCGGGTGCATCTTTTCATGTGACATCTCATAAAGTTTAATTTGAAAATTTGCATGAATCTGATTTAGGTTACGTTATTATGTGTAACAATCTTGCATGCAAAGTTGTTCGGATAGGTAACTCTTTATGTGAAATTTGATACTACCTACATGCTTACCTTGAGTCCCATATATTTCTGAAATAACTAAAAATTTTATTTCAGTAGGTTAAGTAGAAGAAATAAGGTTAATTGGTAAAATTGAGAAGAAGATGCAAAAATGACTAAAGGCGTTCTTGTGACTTATTAAGTAATAAGAGCAAACGGAATATATGTTATCGTTGATGAAGTGATTAGAGGTTTAGATTTCTTTATCTCCTATTTCAACACTGATGGCACACATATAGCACAATAAGCTTGCACATGTGAGTAACAAGGGATTTAAACTCCTTAGAGATAAAGGTGTATTTGGTAAAGAGTAATGATATGTAGCACTAATGGGATTGCATCCCTAATTTAGGTGACATTAAATGATAGGTTAAATGAAATATGAAATTAAATGAATTATTTTATTTTACTTATCATTTAATGTCACATTAGTGCCACCTAGATGGATGTTGCAATCTTGATGAGGCTAAATAGCATTACTCTTTGGCAAAACATGTGTGTCTAACATATCTTTCTGTGATCATTGTGTGCTTGGTAAGCATCATAAGTTTTCTCTCTCTTCGTTGTTCACAAAACTTCTTGAATCCTTGAGCATGTACATTTTGAACTTAGAGTCCTGTGAATAATCTTACCTCGGGTACGAATAGATTTTTTTTGTCAACAATAGATTATTACTCTAGAAAGGGTTAGGTTTATCTTTTAAAAAATAAATCTAATACTTTAACGATTTAATAACTGGAAAAGTTAAATAGAAAATTATATCGGTAAAAAGATTAAATTCTTGAGGACGGATAATGGACTAAAGTTTTGTAATACTAAAATTAATTGTATGTACAAAGAAAGAGAAATAACTATACATATAATAGTTACACTCTCATTCAGAATGAATAGCTTAAAGATGAATAGGATTTTACTTGATAATAAGAGGTTTGGTGTTCCAAAATTTTTTGGAGGTAAAACTGATCTTTACAACATTTTATTGGGTTATTTTTATTCCATGTAATCCATTAAATGATGATATTCCTACAGAAAATGGTCGGTCAAATGCACTAATTATTTTATGCTTAGGACTTTTAGTTGTGTTGCTTTTTCTCATCAAAATGAAAAAATTTGAACCTAGAACTAGAAAATATATTTTTTTGGGCTATCCTGAAAGATTTAAGGGATATGGATTTTGGGGAAGAAGTCAAAAGGAAGGTAAGATCATTGTGAGTAGTGTAAGTGTTATGCCCTAGGTCCAATCAACCTTGGACATAAATACTTTTGATATATAATTAATGCAATTTTATGACAGATCTATTATTTAATTAATAGACAATTAAATAAATAATAGAGTCCGTAAATTCAAATCTTCATAATTTGTTAATCATAAGGAGTTATGATTGTGAGATACAAATTATATATAATTGAATTTTAAATCGTCCGTGGTCGTAAGTAATAACGAGATACGGATATCGTTATTACAGATAGACCATCACGTGTGGCATTTCTTACTTGTGAAGTAAGTAGCTAATCTCACAAGCTAAAGTGTGGTGACACTTAAATGAACATGTGGATGTTTTGTTATAGAACAAGACATTGGAGATCCACCAAGAGATTCCACATGGATAACTATCTGAGTATCAGTGGTTAATCTCTAACGTTCGGCAGTGGAATTGATCCTTTGACTTGAGATTGCCATAGTACCTTATATAAGGACAGTCATACTTTGGCGATGTTGGATGTTGCTCTAGAAATGGCCGCTAATACTACATCGTTCGGGTACGTCAAGAATCATATGAAGGTTGCGATTGACCAATAAAGGATTCGTCACTCTTAGATAGTAGGAGATTATGATCTGCATTTCATTCAATTAAGTCGATGATGAAATCCTTGGCCAAGGCGTACTCATAAGTCGAAAAGAAGTTTTCGACCTATATTGACTTAATGGTGGAGTGAAAGATATGATCGATAATCGAGATTGGCACACTTTCATATCTCGTAATTGATCGAATCATATTGACGAATGGATTATAGTTTCACGGTAAACTAACGAGTTTGGTTTTGTCATACCACATGACATTCCTCGTCACATATATTGCCCTGACACGTTGCTAGATGCAATCTGAGACGGCAAGTGAGAATTGGTGATAAATTAAAAGAGTGTTTTAATTTATCAATTTTAATTAGATCAAAATAATATTTCACATCGTTAGGTATCGTGAATGGGAACCTGATGGGTCACACACAAAAGAGAATTGGAAGGTTACGATTTGTTAATTAATTAATTTAACAATCGTTGGATAAATTAATTAATTTGGTTGGTTATTTATAGATCCGAATTAATTAATTTCACGGACCGGATTTAATAAATTGGATTAATTAAATATTGGACCGGATAGGATCATGCCCGTTTGGGCTTATATATAAATACATGGCTAGGATTTTCAATCCATATAGTTTTCTCATAATTTCTTGCTAACACAAGAGGAGAAAACCTTGGTAGCTGTAATCTATTCTCTGTGTGGATCACCATTGGAGGCTGGACAATTGGACAGTTGTGGATAGAGAATCAAGATTGCTGGAACGAAAAGAATAGTAAAGAAGTTTGCAGATTTGGAAAATGTACAATCTATTCACAATTTCTATCTAAACACAAAGATATTCCTGGTGAGAATTGAAATTTGTTTTAATTTTCCGCTACGCATGTTAAGTAGATTCCCAACAAGTAGAATGTCATACTTGAAGAAGTCATTCTTTATTTGATCTCCCGAAGCCCTTTACAAGCTCGTTGTTCTCTGGTTTAACCTGTAAGATTAAGGCTGCCGTGAGCTGCGTTGAGTTATTTGCTACTGTATGTCCCTGCCTGCATCCTTCTTTGATGCTGTCGGCCCTTTTCCTCTTGGATCGGTGCTTGATGTGAAATGTCGTTTTGTGTATATTTTTTAGTGTGTTGGCTTTGTGATTTATGGTTGGAGATTCGGTTATATGGGTAAATATTTTAACGCTATGAATGGTTGATCCCACCTAAACGATTTTTTTCATGTTGTAGAAGTAGGATATCATGTTGCAATCAAGAAGTAGGGCGTTTTTATAAATGAAGCGTTTCCTTGTGAAATGGGATATAGCGATTGGAATGGTCGGTACTAATATGCCTAATATCACGTGTGATTCCTTCACTTTATTCATGTGGTTCTCTTTTTTCTCTACACATCACTATCACCTTTTTCATTTACAAGTTCGGAAAATCCGTGTGCATATGTACATAATTGATACTTTGCTTAAAGCGCACATTTTTTAGTGCGTATTCAACATCTTATTTCCCAGAAAACTGAATTAGTCAATTATTAAGACGAGCAAGTGTGTATATATAAGCCTTATAAGCTAAGTATAATTGAAATAAAATACAATATAAGTAGAATTAGTATTACATAAGTGCTATAAAAAGAATGAACAATTTGATTAAAAAATGATTTTTCTATTTTATTTTATTATTGTTTATGGATGAGAATATTAAATATATATTATTATTTTAAATGATACAATTAAATAAAGTCTCATACTTGTAGTTAGATCAAGATTCGTATCTCGATCCAATACACTTTTGTATCACAACTATGGATTCCACAGCCCGCTGGTCAATTAGTATGTTGTCAATAATTTCTTGTTCCTAACAACCATGTAAATAAATAGCAATTCCTTGATTAGTCTGTACAAACCGACAGAGAATAGTTTACAATAAACCAGAAAAGGTCAAGATTTGAGAATATTGAGGCCTATTTTTCAACTTTTACAACCTTTTCATTCTCATTTTAATAACATAAAAATATGAATAGACCCTGCAACATGTGCAAGTTGCAATAGACATTACTAAGCTTTTGCCCATGATTTCTTTGAATATTAACATTAACCGAAAACCGTAGCTATTAAAACCAGATCAAACCAAGAACCAAATAGTGGTTCAGTCCAATTACATTAATTGTTCAAGCCAACAAGTGAACCCATCTAGAGCTGGTTAGACCATTCAATAACCGTCAGATTCAGATGGGATTAAGGGGAAATCGAAACCGGTTCAAATGTGAGGTTGTTGCCAAAATGTAGTGCAAATTTTTTTCTTCAATTTGGCATGGCAAGGATTCGAACCCTAGCGTCAAGAAGCAATATCACTATCTTGACCATTATGGCATATGCACGTTTCTTGGAAAAAAAAAATGTAAGGGTGTGTGTGTGCGCGCGTGCGTGCGTGATCGTTATTTGTTAGAAAATATAAATTAATTAAAATTACGATCTAACAATGATTATCGGTTGAACAACTGACCCACAGTTCAACCATTAACCCGTTGACCTGATGATTTTCTCGAGTTGATTATCAGGTTGTAACACCTCGAATTTTTATTTAATATTTTCATATGGGCATAAATCTAATATTGGTCATTTAGCAAATGAAATGGTCCATGTTTAGGCTTGTCATCACCTAAAGTTCAAAAGTAAAAATGATAAGCTTATTTATTAATTAAGAAATTATTATTATTATCATCATCATCATCACTTCAAGCACATTTTTCTTGGAATTTGAAAACATACATCATTTTATATGATAAATTTATTTAGTTAACATTTTAAATTCCCACACACAACCGTCCCATGATTGATTGGAAAATTAATTCTCACAATCAAGCATCCCCCATGACTGATTTCAAATAAAGAATAAATTAATTAAACTATTGAATTTTCAAACCTAATATTTGAATATATATATATCCCTTTATCTATGCATTTTCACACGTTAACACACACACTTATTAAAAATGAGTTTTATTTCATCAACCATGTTCAAAATTTCAGGGTTTTTATTTTCTTACAAATATTGTGTCCAGTTTTAATTATTATCTCAGAATATTTTCAGAATTTTCAGAATTATTATCTTATCACGTCTTCCCTCAAACTTCATATATATCCTTCCCTTTGAGAAAAGGGGAAAAAGAGGATAGGTGTGGAACAAAAAAAAAACACATATATAGAAAGAGAAAAATGAGAGAAAACCTGAGAAAAAGATTAAGAAATTGGTATATTAATTTTTGGCACATTTTTTAGGGAAAAATAAACACTACTTCATACATTTCAAGCCATTGGATCTCTTATTCGTTTCATTTCCTTTCTATTCACATGCGACTATTCCGAGTATGTCAAGGTGAAATTATATTCGCCCATCTTCAAGTTTTCCGATCACTTTAGCCATCGTCCAAACTGTTTAGTCGCGCGTATCATCGCGTTCAGTTTCACCGCCTAATCGAACAAGCAATCTTAATGCAACGAAATTTGCCCGCGTGGACGCGTGTGGACTCGGCATCTGTTGGTGCCAGTTTTGAGCGTCAACAGATTGGCGCTGTCTGTTGGAAACTTGGAATAGCTAAACCATGAGCACCCCGTAGAGTAAAGCCTTTGAACAAAAGGTAACGTTCTTGAAAATGAGCGATACAGGGCATGGCCGAGGTGCTAAAAGAGGTAACTCAAAAGGAACTTTGCTAAATCCTTGAGTAAAGGAAAGCAATCCCAGGAACAGAGTTAAAAAATGGTTAACTGTCGAGGAGGTACAACCATGAGTTCGACAGATGAAGAAATGGCACCTAGGCGGACTAGAGAACGCCTTGACGAGGAAGTGTCCTCGCAAAGTGCCCCAATAATCCAAGAGTCATTGCCAGCTGCTCCAGTAGTTTGTCACCAAAGAGGAGGCTCAAGGACCAGGCCTAAGCTAGAGAGTTGGCCACCGTCGCCATAAACATGAGGGCCATCTCCCGACAAAATACTGCAATGCAAAAATTGCTAAGGCATATGCAAGGTCAATTGACAAACTCCTTACTAAACAACAAAGAAGTTGTTCCATAAGAAAGAGAGGTGGATGTGGGTATGGTTACAAACTATGCTACCCACTAAATGACTAGAGAGATTGTCATTCTGCCAGGCTATAGTAGGGCAATCACGTCGAATAGCTCGGCCAGTGTATTTGATAGACTTGGTCCTACAAGGACCAAGCGGGACCGACTCCACATTTTGCCCACTCAAGCTAGACTTCCTCCTATCCTCTTGAGCCAGCCACATCCGTTTGACCCTCCATCAATGGGAGGTCAGCATGGACAACCTCAATCGAAAGCGATAACTAAACTCACCTCTAGATACATGCATCATCCACCAAGGAAAAGGCGTGAAAGACAAGCTACATTAGCTAGGATGCGGGCCAACTAAGACTAACCACACAGGGAGAAAAATATAAGCCCAGAGAAATGTGCCTCCAAAAGTCGACCATTCCAGGCGAAGCCCTCACAGCAGAAGAAGCGCTAAGGCATATAACTATCAGGTTGGTCTCCATTACCCCAGCAAACATAAGCTGACCTTCGCAGCAGATCAATGAACCAAGGGCACAAGCTTCACAAAAGAATGATCTACTACCTTCTCCATCCCGTCCAAAAGATGTGGCCTAGAGACGGAAGTCTTAAGAACTGTCCAATGAGAAAGATAAAGGCCTAGCCTAAAAGGATGAGCTCCAATTTTTGCCATCTCAGGCTGAATCCTCTTGCAAAAAGAGGCGCTAAGGCATATAATTGCTGAGTCAGGCTCTATAACGTCAGCCAACAAGAGCCGACCTCTCAGTAGATCAGTGACGAAAAAAGTACAATCTACTATCTTCTCCATCCCGACTAAGAAAGGCAGCTTAAAGAACGAGATTTCGAAGATGGCCCTTGTGGGAAAAGAGACGCTATGCTTGAAGAAGCGAGCTAGAACATCAGGAAAAATCTCAGGCATTACCCTCTTAATAGAGGAGGCGTCAAGGCACTCCGCTGCCAAGCCACGGTCCATAGCTCCAACAAATCAAAGCCAAAGCAACTCAGGCATGAGCCTTCTAGAATTATATTATCTGTTAAAACTATGGCTCAAAAAAGGTGAAGGCCGACCCTCCTATCGTGAATGGGCTAAAGACTTCGACCTCATTCAAAGAGGTAAAAAGAGAGAGGTCAAAATAGGCCAAAAAGTATACAGCCCCACCTTATGTATAGCCTCAAAAAACTGTACAATGTACTTGTAAAAGAAGTATGTTCAAAGAAAATGTAAAGAAGAAATCAATTCGGCAGAACTGCCATCATATAGAAAATGATAAGGTAAAACCCATAGGAGCCACCCCATAAATATACAAATCCCCTTGACTAATTATAAAGGATCATGCATGAGCCATCAGCACAACATCACGAAATGAAATAAAAAGTGATTACAAGTGTCAAGACTTTGGCTTGGGCGACCTTTTGCCTTAGAAAAATATATATACTCAAAGTACTTCGAAAATGGAAGAAAACGAGTTGAAACCCAAGAGGTCCACCTCAAAAAAAGGAAAATGGCCCAAAGAGGCACTTCTATAGAAAAGAAGCCCAAGGGACCTGACAAAGAGCTATATCCTACAAGGACCACCTCAAAGAGAATACACAAGATGCCCATAAAAATGGGGGCTCGCAAAGCACCCCCAATTGCACATCAACAAACCGAGCTTAGTTATGACACAAAATTTGCACGAAAAGGTAAATTCTATATATTTACAATTGAGGGCAATCAGCCATTTACAAAAAGCACTTCAAAGTAGCTTAGAAATACACGAGTATACAAAACGATTACAATGTTAGATACAATATCCGTCGGACCTCTCCCTTTTGAGGGATGTCTACCACATACATCAATCTTTACAATTACAAGGTTTGTTGGACCATGCTGAAACACAAGTTGCGACTACAATACACTCTATCTAGTACGCTCCAGCAGAGGAATAGCCTAGTGGCTTAGGGGAGGTACATCGGTGCCAAACCCTGAGGATCCACATAGCTCCATTTAGGGCACTTCGGATGGAAGTTGCACCCTATTGCAACATAATTTATTCGAAACAATGGACGACTCACAGCACTTCGGCACTACTCTCAAAGCACTCAAAGAAGATTGTGTTGAGGTTGCATTTTCATGTGTCCAAACATCCAATATATTATACCCAGGAATTATCCAATTTGCACACTCCATGGCGTCATCCGAAACCAAGAGTCCCTTGCACCAATTCTCATCGAAATCCACCAAGTGCAAATATATTTTCGGTCATATCATAAAAACACCCACAAGTCAACATAACTTATGCAAACAAATGAGTATCCAAGCAAATGAGCCTTTTATAGGCAAACACATGCATTTTCAACCATCATATCTCAAAGATCTGAGCCGTCCAAATTCGGGTCACATATGGACCATTTGTTGCATCTGACGTTTCAACTTCCATAGTTCAAATCAAAACACGCGTTCAATAACATGCATAGGAAACACCGCCCTCTTCGAAAAGTCCAAACGACATCATAACAATCTATGGCAATAAATGACAAAAGGCGTTCAAACTGCCCAAACCGTCTCACAAGATATATCACTTCAGTCGAAATCCAAACCACTTCGATGACGGTACAAACCACCTTGATTTTTACAAGTCATGACTTCGGCATTTATGAATTCAGTTTTTCATGAACATACTTTGAGAAAAAGTCATTTATTTGTACAAGGCATATGAGCCTCGACCTCGACTCCGATGATTGTTGTTGCATATTTTGGGCCAGTCTAAACTCTCATACGAATATTTAAAAATTAGACGTAGAGGGATGATGTTACTCCCCATATTAAGTTAGCCATCAGAATCAACACGTGGAAGCCACATTGGCGTCATCGGAAGAGCTAGCCCAAGCATATGAAAAGACGAAGCAACATGGTTATGAAAGCTATAGAAGTCGATGTCCTTTTTCTGGCCAAGGTGCCACTCAACCAAATATATGTCGAACCCTGACGAAGGGTTTATACTGAAGTTCTCACGTTCACGACGTGCCAAGGTTCTGAAAAACGATGCTGAAGTTCTAAGAGACGAAGAGGCTGCCACATCTATTGATCTGACAAATATCTTTGTGAAAGACTAATTTGATGTCTATTTTATCTTATGTTAGGAATATCAATCTACAAATATAGGACAATTGACCATTTGTCAATATAATAAATGCATGTGTAAGAAGGATGTAATGTGTAGAAAAATGAGGTAGGGGCACGTGGTTCGGATCCAACGATCACCATGTCTTCCCCAAACTTTATATATACCCTCCCCTTTGAGAAAAGGGAAAAATGGGATAGGTGTGGAACAAAAGAAACAACACATATATAGAAAGAGAAAAAGGGGAGAAAACCCAGGAAAAGAGTAAGGAACAAATATATTAATTTTTGGCACATTTTTTAGGGGAAAATAAATACTACATACATTTCAAGCCATTGGATCTTTTATTCGTTTCCTTTCCTTTCCTTTCTATTCACATGTGACTATTCCTAGTATGTCAACGTGAAATTATATTTGCGCATCTTGTTTTTCGATCACTTTATCTGACATCCGAACTGTATAGTCGTGTGTATCCTCCACATTCAGTTTCACCGCCTAATTGAACAAGCAATCTTAACGCACCAAAATCTACCCGCGTGTGGACCTGACATTTATTGGTGCCTTTTTTTAGCGTCAACAATTTCTATGTTAAATCCTACGGGATAGACCGTTAGGTCAAATATATAAATCCTAGGGATATAGGAATTATAAAAAAAATTCTTGAGCTATTGGATATCACGACATGTTTGCTCTAAAATCTAAGAAATGTTAATATGTTATGTTATATCATTTTATATTTATATCATGTTAATAAAAATATGCACGTATTTTTACTGAATTTTTTTCAAAATACTTACTCTTTTAATAACCTTTCAGATTAGAACGGGTTGTCTGGATATATAAAAGATTGATTGAGTGATGCTTATGGGGTTGTCAGGTAGAAATTTTAGAAATGATTATTGTCAAATTTTATTTTTAAAACATCTTTACGTTTAATTATGTACACATTATTTTTTTAGATTTTTTTTTTTTTGTTCAAGCTTTGGACATTCTATATTGAATTTGAATTTTTGTTTTAAATCTAAAGTATTTTAATATATTAATTTATATGAAAAAATTTATTTAAAGCGTTGGATTATCTTTATCAATTTATCGATCAGATCAAAAAGAGAGAGAGAGAGAGAGAGGAAATTATGCTTAAATTAGATAGAGAATATATTTGTAACATTTCAAGTCTATGTATTTAAAAATAACATAAAAGAGTAATTGACTTGGGGCGTCACACGGGTAGAGTCTAATAACTATGCCCAAAACGTTCCAAGTTTTTTTTCAATCAAAACAAAAGGAGAACTGAAAAGGAAGAAATAGTTTTTTTCTTATTTTACAAATCGTCTGTTATTATATTAGTAAGATATGTTAGTTCCATCAACTCAAAAACTAAAGATACTTAACTGTAATGTGATAGAAAACATGAATGAACTTAATATATGCTAAATCCATCAATAGGGCATTGGATGATGGGTTGTAAGCATCATTACTTTTGAGTTCTTGTTAGAGTTAGTAACTCTATTTGTTATATTTAGGAATTCGACTCTAAATATTAGTTTGAGGGGAAAAAAAAAGTATATTGATAAAGGAGGGCAATTCAACACGAACCGAATCAGGACCAGATGTTTTGGTCCGGTTCCCAAAAAATTAATGCAATTTCTAATTAATTTGCTTCTCTAAAGATAGAAGAAGACACTCATGAAGTGGATGAATTCGATGAAGAATTACTATAAGGAGCTGAGAAAAACTAGCCTATGAACCAAATTGGATAGGAAAAACCTTATGGTATATTGACTAGGAATCAAAATCGAGAATCAACCGGGTCTTGGATGGTTCTTGTTCTAGAACCAAAATCATGAATATTCGACACTAGAACTGAATTTGTCCATTTTTATTTTATAAAATTATTTTTTATAGTTTATTCACCCTTACTAACCCAATGGGATACAAATGAAATGATTGGATGGAAAGAAAATTCAACAATTTTAATTAGTATGTTATTTTCAATTGAATGAATTTACGTTGTTTTTAGGATTTGCAGAATCTAGTACTTCTTTAATGTTGATCTCTAGTTTTTGGTTTGTTCTTTAAGTATGTAATCTGGTGTTTATTTCTTCTAGATATTGGATGTTATTTGTAGCATTTTTGCTACATATTAGATGTTATTAAGTTAGATATATTTGGATTTGGGTTCGAATTTGATTTCAGTAATTACACAAAACTCAAACAATTTCATTTAAAAAATACTTGATGAGAGTGGATAAGAGGCTTGCGGGATTGATGTGAGGGGGTCGGGATGGCTATATTTTTTAGTGCGAAGTCTCGGAGAATGTGAAGCGCTTGGAGTATAATTGGAGATTTAGAGAATTCAAATACCCATATTGACGCCCGAGCTTAATCTTCGATGAACTAGAAGAGGGACAAAATGATAGTCCAAGAATAGCTAACCAAGAGTCGGTGAATTGGTTTTTAAAACTTTTTCCAGAAATTACTTCAAAATTAAAAGAGTTTGAAATGAATAGATCAATCAAATAAAGTGCAAAAATTTGAAGGTGATAAGTAAAAAAGAGAGGAGAATATGCAAACAATGTAATTGTGGAGGTTTGATCTAAATCAATGATCTATGTCCTCCATTACCGAGCTCTCCGTTACTAGGAAAGTCATTTCACATGTTTGATTGACTTATGGAGCAATTCAACCCTTACAATGCTTCTGGTGACTTACAACAATGAACACCAACCCTTACGGGACCATAATATGACTCACAAATTCAAAAAGAAATGATTTTACAATTTGAACATTCTCTCTTAATAAATGATATAAACAAATTAAGTACTAAGAGAGGAAGAGGTTAACACTTCGATAAATAGCTATAAATGAAGGCTTAATGAGAAAACTTTGATGATAAAGATGAATAAAGAATTTAATTCAAGCAGACAAAAAATGTTTTCTTAATAAAATGATGATGAATAAGGAGCAAGATCAATATAATTTTGTTCAAAAATATCTCACTTTAATGCTCTCAAAAAATCTTACAATAAATGCAAAAAGTGAATGTATATATAGAGTTTAGTAAGCAACAATATTTGTAGAACTAGACGGTCAACGTATGTTTGCTTGTATGTCCAGAAGTACAATACTAGTCGTTGTGTACAAGATGTCAAAAGGGTAAAGAAAGTGACCGTTACATGATCCGGACATTCAATACTATCTTCAAATGTCTCATTTCGTAAGATTAGTCCATTTTGACTTTGATTGGTCCGATATGAATAATGCAAGGGTGTTTTCAAAGTATGATCTAAGTTCAATTATGATTTCAAAAATCAATTTTTCTTTGATAAAAAGTAATTTTTTGCAAGTGATGATCAAAATAATTTTTAGTAGATAAAAATGATTTTTGAGCTTTCATTATTTATTGCTAAGAATTGAAGTGTTTATACCTTTACAAGTAAACAAAAACATCTAGTCTAATATTTTCCTTCAGTGTTTGACTTTTGAAGCTTTTTATCTCGAATGATTTGTCTTGAATGCTCGAAATCAATTTTATGAACAAAATCAATTTTAGCATATCATTTCATATATTTTCCCCTTTTGGCATAAGCAAAAATGGAAGATAGATGATATCGCATGAGTTGACAAAAGTTAAAGTAATAGAGAAGTTAGACCAACATAAGTGGTTATAAAATACATATGAATAAAAATATAAATCATGTCTCAAGAGTCTAGATGTGATAGTGGAGGATCTGGCACATCGAAGCGGGTGTAGAAGTCAATGAGTTGAGCTTGCATAGCATTTTCTTGAGCAATTACTTAATGAAGTAATCCATCCAGCCTATCGACGGACAACGCGAGTGAATTGATGCGACCATTGAAGAGATTGTAGTGATCCTTAGTAAATGTGAAATCATCAATAGGAAGAAGAGCACTAGAACTCAAAATATCATGATGGGGGTCTGGAACACATGGTATATTGTCATCATCCTTATCCTCACCCTCATCTCTGTCGAAAGGTATAGTCGAATGACCTGAAGTGGGGTTGAAACCTTCAGTATGAGCCACCTATTGAGCATGCCCTTTTACAATTTTCATGCATTTGACAATTTGGATATTGATGGTACCAATTGGATAGAGTGAAACGAAGGTCTCACCATACAAGGAAATTTCAAAATGCTTTAAAATTTTGGTAAGAAACATGCCATAAGGTAAAGTTTTGATGTGCCTTGTGGAGTAAACAAGCTTCATGTCACCCAATGCAACTGTTAGAAAATCTTTTCGCCCTACTAGGAAAGAATCGAGAACGAAGAGGTCTAAGTTATTTACTTTGTCCCAATGACCCTTTCGAGGAAGAATAACATGGGCAATGATATTTTGTAAAACCTTGTACGGAAGAATGAGTTGATTCACACTAAGCTTTATGATATTCTCAATATTCTTTCCTACGACTCTATCACAAGTGGGAAAGGATTATATCCTTTTGGAATGGGACAAGTTTTGTGGAGAAAAAACTGGTTTTCACATACTTCAAGTTCAAGAATGGTTCGAATAAGATCTTTGGTCATGGTAATTCGTGAGTTTTTTTAGTAAACAAGAAATTCCATCCAACCTTGGAGTGATAACCATGTTTTTGTAAAATTCTTTCATGAGTCAAGGATATGCACTTTCTCTAAGGTGGCTTTTGACACCTGACCTATGTTTTCAAAATAATCTTCAATGTGAAATATGGGGGATTCGATAGTAAATTCGGCAAAATCAACATTATTAACGATTAGAATTGGAGATTTTTCAAATGGATTTGTTAACACTTTGGGCTCTTCGTCAAATGAAGATGGTGAAGGAAGATTTTGCCTTACTGTAGTCTTCATATGCTTGACTAGGCATTGCAAAGGATTGAATTTGAGGGAATATATGCAATTTTCACATTTAGGGTTTTTACAATCCCAAAGGAGAGAGTTTTAGAAGATTTAATGGAAGAAAATTACTGATTTTGGGAGAATTAAAGGAAAAGGATGATGGATTTTTGGATATGAGAGAGATAAACGATGATTTGAGAGAAAAAAATTGATAAATAGATGGATGCACTGTGTTAAGAAGAAAGAGGAGAAGAAAATGAAGAAGAAAGAGCTTGAATCGAAACTTTAAAAATTGTAAATACGCCACTCATATCCGGACATCCGCATTGATAGACCTAAATTTTCTATCAATCTGGACATCTTAATCTTGACTTCCTCATGGTTGTCTAGTTACTCATCCAGACATCCGCCTTATTATCCGGACGTCCTCTTCATCACTTTTAATAAAATTTTGAATTTCATGATGAAATGGCGTAAAATCAACAATTTAATCAACAAATAATTGAATATATATATTAGCCTCATATTTCAAATTCATCTAGAATTCCCAAACCTCTTGGAATATGTGAAAATCTATCAAAAGCTAGAGGTTTAGTAAAAAGTTCACTAATTGATTTTGGTTTTTACAAAATCTAACAGAATGCCCACCTTTTGTTCATGATCTCGGAAGAAGTGATATCTAATTTTAATATACTTTGTTCAAGAATGCAAGAAGGGATTTTTTATAGGTTTATAGCAGTTATGTTATCGCACATAATAGGTATATGATCAAAAGATAAATGATAATTACTAAAGGTTTGTTTCATCCATAATACTTGTGCACAACAACTAGTTGTCAAAATATATTCGACTTCGATGGTAGATGAAGTAATGGAATTTTGTTTTTTACTAAACCATGGCACAAATGCAAAGTCTAGAAAATGATATACCCTACTAGTGCTTTTGTAACCAGTAGTGTAACTGGCCCAATCGGCATTCAAATAGCTAAGTAAATCAATGTGAGTGCCCTTTGGACACCAAAGACATAAGATTTTAGTGTCACTAAGATATCTAAAAATTCATTTTTTTTTTAAGGCACTAAGGTGAGATTCTTTATGATTTGATTGAATTCTAGTACATAAACACATACTAAAGATAATATCGGGTCTACTTGCGGTTAAGTAAAAAATGGATCTGATCATACATCGATATTTAGTTACATCAACGGAAGGACCTTGATCATCTTTTTCCAATTTTATGGATGAGCTCATTGGAGTGTTCGTTGACTTTAATTCCTCCATTTCGAATCTTTTAAGCATGTGTAATACATAGTTGTTTTGACTAATTAATATCCATCATTAGTTTGCTTAATTTGAAATCCAAGAAAGAATTTAAGTTTTCCCATCATGCTCATTTCAAATTTCTTACTTATGCATTTTGAAAATTCTTCACAAAGACTAATATTAATTACACCAAATATAATTTCATCAACGTATTTGAACAATAATTATGTCATTCTTTTGACTTTTGACAACAACAAAAAAGGTAGTATACGCTTCACCCATTGAAAAGTCATTTAAAAGTAGAAATTTGCTCAACCTTTCATACCAAACTCTGGGAGGTTGTTTTAAATCATAAAGAGATTGTTTGACTTTAAAAACATGATCTAAATATATGTGATTTTTAAAATTCGGGGGTTGTTTTACAAAGACTACTTGTGTGAATCCTTTATGATAAGTAAATAATGCAAGAAGCATGTAAATGGATTCTAATCTAGCAATCAATGCAAAAGTTTCCTCAAAATCAATACCTTCTTCTTGATTGTAACATTGGGCCACTAATCTAGTCTTGTTATGCACAATTATACCATCTCATCTCATTTATTTCTAAAACCACATTTTGTGCCAATGATGGTTTGATCATTTAGTCTAGTGACTGAATCCCAAACATGATTTCTTTCAAATTGATTTAGTTCTTCTTTAATAGCTAGAATCTAAATTCATCAAACCTGACTTCCTTAAAATATCTTGGTTCAATTTTTGAAATAAACGCACAACTATTGAATTGATTTCTAGTAGTAATGCTTCAGATAGATCACCAATAACAAGTTCATTTGAGTAAGACGAACATCAATTCCTTAGGTAGAGCTAGATCACTTTCATTAGATTTTACTTTATCTTGTTGATTATTTGCTTTTTCCTTTTACCGGTCTCCAAGATTCTTAGGATCTTCCTTATTTTGATCTTGGATATTCATTTGCTCAAATGAAATCTCCAATCCTACATCATAAGCAATACCATTCTCTTGATCAAGAGGATCAGGTTTGTCAAAGGTAACATGCATAGATTCTTCAACGACTAGAGTTCTTTTGTTGAAGACACTATAAGCTTTGCTAGTCGATGAATATTCTAGAAAGTTCCAACATCGGATTTTGAGTCAAATTTTTTCAAATTTTCTTTTGTATTCAATGCGAAACATTTGCAACCAAATACCTTGAAATAACCGATGTTTGAGACTTTATTTTTTCAAAACTCATAGGAAATTTTTATTTTCTTTCGACTAACAACAACTCTATTAATATTAATAGCTTCGGCCCAAAAATCTTTTGGTAGGCTACTTAAATTAATCATAGTCCTATCCGTTTATTGCAATGTATGATTCTCCTTTCTAGTACACCATTTGTTGAGGGGTTCTAGGAATCAAGAAATTATGTTCATATCCATTTCATTAAAAAAAATTATCAAATGCATTATTATCAAATTCTCCTCCTTGATCATTTCTAATAGTTGTAATTATGTATCCCTTTTAGTTTTGAACATTTTTACAGAAGTGCTAAAAATTATTCAAGGCTTCTTCCTTTAGGTTCAAAAATAGGACCCAAGTATATCTAGAAAATTTGTCGACAATAACGAAAGCATAATGTTTACCGCCTAAGTCAGCGATTCTAGATGGTCCAAAAAGATTTATTTGAAGAAGTTGTAAAGGTTTTGTAGTTGAAGATCATAATTTAGGTTTAAAATAAATTTTCACTTGTTTCCCAAATTGACAAGCATCACAAATCTTATCTTTCTCAAATTCTAAATTTGGCAATCCCTCAACAAAAAAGTCTTTGAAATTTTTTAGACAAGACTCATGCTAACATGACCTAATCTCCGATGCCACAACCAAATATCCTCTTTTAAACTTGATAAACATTTTTCATTGATTTCAAATTTGATAATTAGGATATAAACATATTTGCTTTGACTTCATATAAATGTCATCTCTTTTGATGTAGCATCTTTAATAAGACATTTTGAAGAATTGAATTTAATCTAATAGGC
>NC_036259.1:12036080-12042244 GCF_002742605.1 Olea europaea var. sylvestris | reverse complement strand
TTCTTAAAGAAATATTCCCCACCTAAAAGGATTGCCAAATTGAGGGATGAAATCACTACATTTTCTTAACTTAGCTCAGAGTGATACTATGAGCCTTGGGAAAGGTATAAAGGATTGCTCCGTCAGTATCTATAGCATGGGCTGCAAAAATGGTTCCACCTCATGTGATGGACCTTTTACAAAGAGGACAGCGGGTCATGTCTACCAAATTACGGAGGATTTGGCATTCACTAGTTTACTGTGGCCAACAGAAAGAATATGTGTACAGAAAGTAGCTGGAATACATGAGGTGGATCGATATACAGCAATCTCTGTGCAGCTGGCAACTTTAGCTAAGAAAGTAAAACATATTAATACAATTCAAACATCTAGATCGGAATGAAAGCATTGTAGAAAAACTATAAGAGCGTAGATTGAAATGTGTGGAGTCCATTTATCCAATTGGTGGAAGATGTTAACTACACATAAAACTTCCAGAGGTAGCAAATAATCCCTACTCAACAAATATAATCCTAGATAGAGAAATCGTCCTAAACTTCTCATGGAGCAACAATCAAGGGGCTCAGATTGCGCCAGGGCAAACTATGTTGCTAAGTTTTCATCAAATTGGGAAAAAGTCTTCATTAGAAGATCTTGTGACTAAGTTAGCAAAAATAACTACTCAATCACATGCTAAGAATAGATAAGAGCTTGCAAGTTCAGGATTGCCATTAAAAATTTAAAAAATTGAATAGGGCAAATAGCAAAAGCACTCTCAGAAAGACAACAACGAGCACTGCCAACCAACATTGAGACAATCCTAAACAGTAGGTAATAGCAGTAAAAGTTATAGAGAGTGAGGAGATTGATGCAATCACTATACGCAACGGGGTTCAACTTTTAGAAATCACAGTCGAGAGATGGGTAACAATAAATGAAAATGTGTCTTCCACAGATGAGGAGCAAGTGGATAAATCTGAACAGTCAGATAAAGTAGTTCCATATAAAGAGTCAAAAAATCTACAGGTTAAGACAACCGCTTCTATCAAACCTTATGTGCCTCCTGTCACATTTTCCACAGAGATTGCAAAAAAGGAAGCTGGAAGAACAGTTTGCAAAGTTCTTGGATATATTCAGGACAATTCATGTCAACATCCTATTAATTAAAGCTATATCTCAGATATCAAACTATGCAAAGAATCTAAAGGATATCCCATCCAAAAAGAGAAAGCTTACAGATTTTGAGACCATCAAGTTAAAAGAGAAGTGTAGTGCCATCTTGCAAAACAAATTACCTCCTAAACTAAAAGATCCAGGGAGTCTCAAAATACCTTACTTAATAGAAAGTTATTCGAATTTTAATTGTTTATGTGATTTAGAAGTAAGTATAAACCTTATGCCGTTCTTTGTCTACAAGAACTTAGGTTTGGAAAAGCTGAAAGATACATCCATCTCTCTTCAATTGGCGGATAGATCAATCAAATACCCACGAGGAGTAATCGAGAACGTGCTTAATAAAGTGGTCAAATTCATATTCCCGATTGATTTCGTTGTCCTAGATATAAAGAGCAATGGGATGCAGCTTTATTTATCTTAGCCAGATCCTTCCTATCAACAAACCAAACTATCATGGACTTTGAAAGTGGAGAAGTGACATTGAATGTGGATGATAAGCAAAAGAAGTTAAAGATTTGCACTACTATTGAAAACCTGGCATATGAAGAGATTAGGGAAAAGGATAAGAAGGAGTGCAAATATATTGCTGAAAATGTGCAACAAGGCTCAAAAGAGATAAAGCCTAAAATTTTAGGGAGTCTTAGACGAAAGGAGAATGGAAAGTTCAAAGTCTAGAGGGCAAAAAGAGGATGCAAAACTGAAAATTACAAAAAGTGCAAGGGCTCAAAATACATATTCAAACCACCATGATCAATTCATCCATAAAATCTGGCTCAAGACAATAAACAAAGATCTTGTTAGGAGGCAACCTAACCTCTTCTCTTTTATTTATTCTGCTTTCTATACTGCATTGTATATAAATTTATTTTGATTATTAGTTTGCATTTAGGCATGTTTCAATTCAATTTGGGGGTCATCTTTATCATTGACACTTAGCCTAGTAAAAGGAAGATATTAATTGACTCAAACGTAGTTGAAATATGCATGTGACAAAAAATAGGAGTTTAAGCATAAGAAGAAGAAGAAGAAGAAGAAGAAGAACTAATTTTTTAACTCTTTTGATTGTTTTCTTCTCCTCTTAATAGGTACCATGGATACAAACATTGGAAGGAGCTTAACAACTTGCACTTTGAGATAAATTGCTAAATAGTTCTTCCTACATTCATCAGCGAGATCCGGGAAGTATCTTCTTCCTCATTTCCTTATATCCTTAGTAATACTTTAAGACATTAAGGACAATATAGATTTTAAGTTTAAGGGTGGAAAAAACTTTCAGTTTTTAATTTTCGTGTGTTTTTCTAGTGTTTGAGTGTTTTTCGTTATTCTTTCAGTATAAAATAAAAAAATCAAATAAAAAAATTTCAAAAAAAAAAAACTCTTTTATTATATAGTGTTCTTGTGTGCTTTAGATAGCTTGGCCGGCAATGATGATTTAATTTGATATTTGAGGTTGATTTATGAACTGTAGATAGGTTAAATGCTTAAATTGATTGATCCTTAACCCTGCAAAACTCGATATTATACGTGAACATTAGAATTGAGTTTGACATTGTGATGAAATAAGTTGATTCATATGCCGAATAGGTTGATAGATTGAACTTAGATGCTATACCCAAAACTATCCTAAATTAATGATCCGTAGACCAAATTTAACATAGATCGAAGGTGATTTTACTGTTGTATGAAGATATGGATGTGAATGGAGATTCCTTTGTGTAAAAAATTATGTGTGGATTGTCTTATATTTACAGGATAAAATTGGGTGAAAATTTTAAGTTGGAATTCGGTTTACTTGAATTGGTGTTTGATAATGGACATTGCACTGACCAAGGCATAATTTTTTTTGAAATGTGAAACTTCTCTTTTAAACCTTTACGACTCAAGTAATTAAATCTACAATGATATCTAAAAATCTGGTGCCCTAAAGTCATCTAATTTGGGAGTCATCAACCTAAAACTCGATACAAAGGCCATTTAGAAAACAATCAGAGATGAAGTTGCACTTGAAACAAAAATTATTTCTCTTTGAAACTTTTTTGACATGTATTATTAAGCCTATAAAGGTGTTTAAAATCTAGTATCCTAAAATCATCTGATTTGGAAGTCATCGACCTAAAGCCTGCTATATAAATCATTTAGAAAGTTTATAAAAGAGAATGTAGAAAGAAAAAAATAATACTTTTGAAAATCAGAAAAAACATGTGCATTAAAAAAAAGAAGCAAAAATACTAAATGCCCTAGTTAAAGCTCCAAATATTTGTTTGAGAAAAATTAACTTGATGAAAGATAATTAACCTAGTTGAATCTTGGAGGTCGAAATAATCAAATAATTAGAGAATCCTTATTCATTGATGTGTTGACTTGCAATTAGTGACATCCATTTGAACTAAAGAGAGTGAGAATAATAATGAAAAATTCAACTTTAGATTACACATTGAGAACAAGTGAAAAGAAAAAAAATTGAAGGTGTGTGAATCATAAGAGAGATAATATGATACATTTGACCATGGAGGATCAAGAATTGAAACAACTTATAGATTCATTGTTGACGAGTTAATTCTTCACATACACACATCGATTTTGCCCAAGAAGAGTGAATTTTGATTTTGGCATTGTAACCTAGAAGTTGCTCGTAGATTTAATATCATAATTTCAAATCCTGAGGTAAACAACCAAATTATCTAACTAAAACATTTTGCGTGTTTTTGTGTTTGTTAAGTTATGGTTTTGTTTGAGGACAAAGAAATATTTAAGTTTGGGGTTTCCAATAAGTTTATTCTATACACTTATTTGGACCAAAAAAATATAGACATTTTATAGTTCTTTTAAGCAATTATAGCCTCATTTATTGTATATTTCACTAGATAAAACTCGATGATTGAAAGTGAAATTGAGAAAAAAAAAAAAAAAAGGAAAAAAAAACAGAAAAAAAAGAATGGCGAAGAATAAAGTTTGAGGACCAAATTGAAAATATCCAATGGTTAATTTGAACCACAAGAGATACTTTAAAGATTGTTAAGAGTTAATTGGATGCAATTAGAAGTAAAAAAAATAAATGGAATATGATCAGAATATTAACATAAATCGATTTCAATCACACAAGATATCTTCCAGATTTTTAGTCAAAAATTGAGACCCATTTTTAGCATAGTAAACTTTATTCTACATTAGAAAAATTGTTTCCCTTTGAGTTAGCTTTCCAACGTACTTTGAATCAACTCAATTGGATATCAGGAGACAAAGTTATGAACAAAATATCAACTACTTTACGGAGACAAAAAAATCCATGTGCGAAGCCTTATTCGAGTGGAACTCTTTTGGAAACAAATTTAGACGTAATTTTCAACTAATTTTCGACTCTTGTAAGTACCTAATAGCAGAATACATTAAAAGACATCTTCGACACTTCTCATATACATTTCATACTACAACTTATACTACAATACTCATCAATTATTATCATCAAAAGAAACAAATTTCATAGTTTTTGTGAGAGAGTTGAAGGAGATTTGCAAGAAATCAATCAAGTGAAGATTTAAACTTGATTTTTTGGGCAAAGAAGAGAAGGCTGAAGTGAAGATTCATCGAGAAACCATTGAAGATATTCAAAATTTCAATATTCATCTTCATCTTCTCAATTTATCAAAAATTCGGGGTCATGTCTTTATATAGTTTCAATAGATGTTCTAGCACTTGTTAATAAATTTATCATATTGTATCTTTCATTGAGAGATAGAAGGATCACATGAGGAGAATATATTTGATCGCTATCGAGAGAGACTTTCAATTAAATTATTAACATTGACCAACATGAATGATTTCAAATTTTCACTGTAATTGTTATACTAAAAATGGAATAACAAGGGGATTCAACATCTTAATAATGCATCTCACATAATTGAAAAATACATTTACTTGCTTTCACTGGTTTAATTAATAATTTAGAGATTAGTTAGAAAAATTACAACAACTTTTTTGCTATTCAATTAAAGTTGCAATTAATTTTAACTCGATCAAATACATAATTCTCGTGGGTATGACACTATATTCACTACTTTACCACTTGTTCATGATCCCATCCACTTTCGGGAAATCAAACGATCACTAGCCATTGTATACCAGACGTTAGAACGGATAAAAAAGTGACCGTTACATGATCCGAATGTTCGTTTGGACATCCTGATGTCCAGATCATATGAACGTTCAATACTGTGTTCTGACGTCTGCATTTCATAAGATTAGTCCATTTTGACTTTGATTGGTCCGACGTGAATAATGTAATGGTATTTTTTAAAATATGATATAAGTTCAACTATAGTTTTGAAAATCAATTTTACTTTTGATAGAAGATCATTTTTTGCAAGTGATGATCAAAATAACTTTTAGCAAATAAAAATGATTTTTGACCTTTCGTTATTAGTGCTAAAAATTGAAGTGTTTATACCTTTACAAGTTAACACAAACGTCTAGTGTAATACCTTCCTTCGACGTTTGACTTTTGAAACTCTTTGTCTCGAATGATTTATCTTGAATGCTCGATTTTCATCACTTCATTTTAAGTCCGATTTGTAATGTGAAGGTCTTGATGACGAGCGATCTTTTTGTCCTTGATCGATTAATGTTACGTTGAATGCTTTGAACACTTAAAACTCAAATGTTAGAGACGAAATTAACTTGTTGTTATGATCAAAATATTTAAGGATAAAGTCAACGATGGTCAACACAAAGACACTGTAGAGACAAAGTCAAAAGGTAGGTGCAAGTTTAAAAAGATTATTGCATGATATTAATGTGACAAGTCGTTGTATACGAAAAAGAACATTGATTTTTCAAATGATAAGAAAGAAAGAGGTTAGAACCGCATCGAAAAAGCCACAATATTAGCACTAAGAAGCAATGGCGTAAAACCCAAGTTCAAATTTTATTATACATTTCCTTTTTCTATGTATTCTCCATTCCGAGATGGGTAAGTTCCCTTTTATTCCTTTAGCCGGAGATTAGGTTAGCCC
>NC_036259.1:12008931-12036030 GCF_002742605.1 Olea europaea var. sylvestris | reverse complement strand
CTAAATTTTTACTATTTTATTTTGTAGTATTAATAAAATATGTCACCACTTGTGGTGTTGAGTAAAAAAAATACATAAAACAACTAGGCCAAGAAGTGGATACCAATAAAAGGAGTAAGAGACAAGGGAAAAGAATAGATATAACAATAAAGATGATGATCTCATTGAAAGTTTACAATATTTATTCAAACATTCTCATATTATGCTTGTATTGCGAGCCTATATCCATCTTCTTCAATTTTTAAAGAAAATTTTGAACTCATTGATCTCAATTAAATTGAGCAGTTTTGAGTTTAATATCATTCACAAATTGTCTGTGGCTATTGTTGTATCACCATCTTGTTGTGAATGACAAACCGATAATGGAACTTGTGGATGGAATCATGGAAAGGGAACTCGATATCACTCATAGACAAGAATTAATGACAGTTTGTTAGCCACAGTACTAAGCTTGGCTCTATGAAAGAAGATGTGACCCATCTTTTTTAAGTGTAGGACGATACTTTTAAAAGTTCACTTGGTTCAATATGATTCCGAGTAGCTTATTAAAGTTTAGCTAGAACCCTAAGAGATTTCTTGAGATCAACTCTAAGTTTTGGTAGTGATCTTCATGAGTCCTTGTTCTTTGATCAAGATTGCTGCCTCTAGCATGGTTGAGTCTTTTAGCACATTTCAAAGATCAAAATTTTGTTTACCAAATTGCGAGGTTCATGGGCTCATAGATGGGCCCTTTGAATGAGTTATGGGGAAAAGTATTTGGTCATAAGATGGGGGTTCTCATAGAGTAGTGTGATTAAATAAGAAATTATCAATCTTGAAATTCTGACTTCTTTATTAATTTGATGTCTATAATTAAGAAACGCACATGAGAAAATAAATATATTACATTGATTCACTGACAATAAAACTATAACAATAAAAATATAACACAAATATGTATTTGTCCTTTTACTTGTCGAGCATGAAAAAGTATGAGTAAAACTTGAAAATCAAAGCACTACTTTGAACCTCCCCTAACAAAAGTACATAGAATTATATTAATACTTCTAATGTTGACATGAACGACATCAACTACTGCATTATACCTTAGTGTCTATCCCAATTATTTGTTTGTGTTTTGAGAACAAGTCGAACTCTCAAAAAGAGTAATTCTAATATTCTTCGTTTTAGGTAAAAATTTACCAAGAAGTCTACTGTAAATATTGCTTTTCAATTAAATGTCTTACAATTTTTATCAAGCTTTTCAGCAAAATTGAAATCTCGAAAATGTTATGAGATGTCCATTTCTAAAATCTCTAGTGCTAGATGAGATATCTTTGAGAGTTACTCATGATATCATGAATTTTAATCATATTCTAAAACATACTCCATGTTCTTGATCTTCAATCAGTGTTGTTTTCTTGCTTGTCAATCTACCAGAAACACCATTTTTCATACATTCCAAGATCCACATGCTTTTAGAATTAAAATTTTCAAAAGAATTTTTTATTTTTATTTTATTTTATTTTATTATTATTATTATTATTATTATTTATTTTTTTTTGAAAATCATACTAGACTATTGAGTTCAACTGAAAAAAAATGGGAAATCAATTTGATCGTACGTAAAAAATAAAGAAAAATAGAACTAGCTAGTTCACCAAAGAATCGACCCGTTATCAAAAGAATTATTTTTTAATAGTTTTTATCACCCTCATCTTGTTAGGGTGGGTGCTTCTGAGGTAAACATCAAACATTAAAAATAACTAGAGAATAATGGTATCTAATACTAGTAATGCTATAATACCAGTTTAGATAGTCACATTTGACCAATTCAATTAAATAAATTATATAATATTATATTTAAGTAAATCTATTATTTAATATCTGTAATTGTTATATAAATTTATATTTGACACAATAATGCTAAATAACGTTACTCCTAAACAGAGGGCATCTAAATTAGTCTCTCCCATGCATTGCTGACAAAAATCCCGTGTCCATGGAGACAACTTGAGACCCACCCGAATACATATCCCACATGGAAGTGTGAGAAAATGTACCGGCCCTCTCGTCTTCCTCTTCTTTCGCTTCCTCAATTCTCTATTTCTTTTAAAAGTACTTGTACAATATTACAATTGACAACTCCTTGCGGCTCATACTCTTATGATAATTTTGATGTACACGTTGACAACCTTCCATCGGACACCAAATACAAGCTCTTTATATTTAGGGCTGTCTTCTTTTTGACATTCTATTAAGTTAACTTGTAAAAGTGTAAAACATCTTTTTCTTGGATTTGCAATGATTTCTCCCTTTTGCATTGGTACGGGATTCTTAATTTATTGAATATTATGTGTGGTTGTTGGGTTTCTCTTTTTGTTCGATATTGTTTGATTTTGTACTGTGAGACCCCATTGAAATTCCTTTGATTCGATTAACTGAATTGATTTTGTGTACTGGGCTTTCTTGTTTTTACTTAGAAATTTGAAGAAAAGTGCATAATTGGGCAAATTTCTGAATATGAATTATTTGCTATAGGAAAGATAGAACTATCTGGTTTTGAGGTTTTTTGAGCCCTTGAGTGATGCTTAAATGCTTGAGTTTGACTTGTAATTGAAGAGTTTTTCTACTGATTGAAATGACTGACGTTATATTACATGAATTTGGGATTGGTAAAATCTGCTTTATGCCCTTTGATTTGGTCATGTTATAAAGGGTAGAAGAATATAAGGAAATCTGGTTCCTCCAAACTGCGTGCTCGATAAAATTGGCTTTAGCATTGGTGAGTCAACACCGGCCGGAGCATTCAAAGATGGGCTTCTAATCTATGACAGGAGTGGAGAGATACAAGAAAGAATATAGACATTTGGGAGTTTTGGACTGTTTGATTGAAGAGAGGGAAATAAAAATGGCTTCCAACCTTTTACATTCGCTGACGGATGAAAATCCTGATTTGCAAAAGTAAATTGGATGTAAGACAGGCATATTTCAAATGTTCGATCTCCATCATATTCTTACGGGACAGCACATCTAGAAGAGGCTACCTCCGGGTAAATATTCATTGTAGTAATATTTCTTGACTTCAATCTTGTAGGATTTATTATGTGTTTAGTTAGAGATTCTATAAACAGTTTACAGCATCTGTTGAGTTCATGAACATGGCCAATATAAGAATGATGCAGTGTGTTTAGACTTTCTAAACGATATGTAATTGACATTTCTATAATTTGCCAAAGTTGTTCAAATACCTGTCCCCTACGTCACAAAGACTTTATCACTGACTTTTCTATTTTTGCAGGAAATTCCCTCTTCAATAATGGAAATTTGGACAGAGAGTCTAATAATGTGCATCAAAGATCTGTGATGGTGAGAACTGATACTTTTATTTTTCTACTGGTGTAGAAATACCACCTCTTGGAATCCACTTGTTCTATTCAGGATTTCAGGGTCGATTTGAGAAGGTTTTCTTTTGCCGAGGCCTTCTGTGAATAAAATTTACAACTTTAAAAGCTCAAAGTTTTAGCTCTTAATTTTCTTCTCTCTCTTGGTTGTGTTATTTTTGCAATGCTTATGGTGAATATTAACAAATGATAAATCATAACTGCTTTCATTATTTCTTAATAGTGAAAAATGCAAATTATGCCCCCCCAGTCCCATCAAATGACTCTGAAATCCTGCATCCTACCCTTCCCTCATTTACAATAAGCTACTTACCCTTCAAAATCTTGCAAGTTAGCTTTCTTCCTTGACTTGATCCAATGATGTTAATTTTATTTCTCTTTTTCCCCATACAACATTATCTGGTTAGAATGCACAAGGTGATTGTGAGTTTAACAATGAATAATTTATTTATTTTTTTTAATTTAATCAATTAGAGACTAAAACTCATACTTCGTATTTGTGTTGTAGACATCTGATATGTGCAAGTTATATTTTGTCAACTGTGTTGTACATAATCACTTTGTTGGATAAAATGCAAGAATATTATCCTAAAACACAGTCCCCTTCACATAATCTTTTCTCTTTCATAGAGGATACAATGGTCATTTCATTGGAAAAATTAATATTGGTCTAGTTAAGAGGTTGTGGAGATCGGGAGTTGTAGAGTTTCAAAAAACCATGAGGAAAATTCCCTATTTTCAAGCAGCAAGAGATAGTAGGTTTATGACAGCCAAAATTTCCCATTAGATTTGATAGGGAATGTGCTCCTGCCAAAATACTTGAACATGTGAAATGTGTTGAAATGTGAATGAATTGCAATTCTGTTATTTAACTGAATCCTTTTAGATGAGACGTTGATTGCTTGTATGTTATATCACTTTTTCATATGGGAGTCTCAAAGTGATTGTATTTTACTATTCTCTCAATTACAAATCTTGAACTGTCACTGTGAATTTACTTGTCGTCTAGAGACATATTATCTACTGGGAATTTGAATTTTTGTGATTTGCGATTGTAGGAAAAGGGTTCAAGCCTGAATTTTCGAGAAAGGCAGAGAGTGTCCACAGAATCATCCAGAGCTTCATTCTCATCTTCTTCTCGTTCATCTTCTTTCTCTTCTCTTGATTGTAATCGAACTACTCAAATAGAACCCTCGTCTTATGACCGAATACTTTTCCACGAAACTCCTTCAAGGAATACATCAATGAGCCCACAAATTTCGTCTGCGCAATTTGGTAGACATGCTCCCAATCTTCGTGATGTGGTGAAGGACTCCTTGTATAGGGAATTTCAGGGCTTATCATTTAATGCTAAATCCATGCAGGAGGCAGCAGATCCTGTTTTGAAGTACAGGGACACCCGAAAACCACTACCAAGAATATGTGATGATACTCATGGCTCAGGCCTCGATACGAACAAAAATTTGCCAGCTGATCTGAAGGAATCTCTTAGAATTCATTCTAAACTTCGAGAAGCATCTTGTAATCATAATGAACCAATAGAACTTTTAAGAGTATCATCCTATAACGTGAAAGATGGGCCATCGTTTTCTATTTCAAAAGATGCCCCCGGGTTTCCTTATGATGGGAGGGAGAGAAACTGCATTCCCTTTGATTCGCGGGACATTTCAAAATCTACCATTAAGCTTAAAGATCTTCCAAGACTTTCATTGGACAGTAGAGAGTGTTCCATGCGGAATTTGAATTCTGATACAAAATCCAATTTTTCGGCAAAAGGTTGGCAGAAAGATGGTAGTGAGTTTGATGATAAGGTTCAGAATTCTCAGCAAATATCTGGTAATCAGGCACGGCCTCCAAGTGTTGTAGCAAAGCTGATGGGCTTGGAAACAATGCCAAATGCTGGCTCAACCAGCAACAGTAACACGGGTTCAACTAGAATTTATCCAGATGAAGATTTTGTTTACCCTTCAAGGTCAAGTGAAAAATTAGATCTATGTAAACCAATCCAACTATCCTTGATGAACTTGAAGGAGCCAATTTCACCACGCTGGAGAAATCCCGATACAGTGATGAAGCCTATATTACGATCTCCAATTGAACCAGCACCATGGAAGCGGGTTGATGGAAAAAGAGGTTCTAAAAAACCAGCCTCCACAAGTATGAGAGGTCCAGGAAAATTTCCAAACACCTTTCCTTCTGTTAGTGAGGTAGAGATGATACTGAGAGACCTTGAAATCACAGAATCTGCAAAGGATCTTAGAGCTCTTAAACAGATATTGGAGGCAATGCAGGCCAAGGGACACTTGAAAACCCAAGACATAGGACAAGATTCAAGTTTAACGAGTCATAATGACTGTGAGCAAAAGTATACAAGTTCCACATATGATGCAATATCAGCAAGCAGCCAAAAGCCACAATCTGTTAAATTTCTTGCACCAACCATGAACAGCAAATCCTTGAAAAGTTTCGAATCTCCGATTGTAATCATGAAACCAGCAAAACTTGTTAAAAAATCTGATATACCTTCGTCAGTTATTTCACCTGATTGCTTATCTGGTCTACCCATACATCGGGGTGATGAGGTCGTGGACGACAGAAAGGGTTTAACCCGTGGCAGAATAGCTAAAGATCAGATTTCTAGAACTAGTCCTCAAGACCATGCTTTAAATTCTGTCAATATGAAAACAGACAGCAGAACTCTAAGAACGACACAAACTTCAAAAAGATCACATCACTTGTCCAAAGATAGCATTGTGGGACCAGGGAAGAGTTCAGGGTCCTGCAGTCCAAGAATACAACAGAAGAAACTGGACCTGGAAAAAAGATCTCAACCACCCACGCCTCCCAGTTTGAGCAAATCAACGAGACAATCAAACAAGCAACCAGGAGGGTCCAATTCCCCATGTGGAAGATGCAGATCTAAACATCTCAGCTTGCAGCAAAATGATGACCAATTGAGTGAGGTCAGTAGTGACTCAAGGAATTTGCGTTACCCTGAGAATGAAGTTTCTGTTCATTCAAATGAGATCATTGTGTTGTACTCCAAAAATGCGAAAGTCATTAGTTCTGAAAGATCTCCTAGTATTGTAGAAAAGGTAGGTGTTTCTACATTCTTTATTCAGCTATTTAGACTCGGTCATTCGGTAACATATTTCATGGTTTATTTCAGGAATCTCTCCTTACTGTGAGTGAAGAAGAATCGGCAGAGTTCGCTCATGTTCCTCCCGAGTACCCAAGCCCTGTATCTGTTCTTGACAGTTCTGTGTATACAGATGATTCAACATCACCTATAAAGCTTGCAGGCAAGACTCTTAAAGGTAATGCTCTCCTCTTATGATATAAACTCTAATGTGGTGAAGTTACTGATTGAACAAGCTTATAGGGTATATGAGAATTTTTCACTCAAATTGCTCAATATACTAATTCATATGTATAGTGTAAGGATGTATGACTCCAAGACAAGTTTTTTTCCGTAGAGAATACGATCACAAGTCTATTACTTTTCTACATTATATTTTTCTTCCTCCTATACATCAAGATTCACCTTTTTCCTATTTCCGGATCATGTAAGTGTAGTCTGCAATGATCTAATAAATAAACTATAAAATAGCTGGGCCGGCACAAATAAATAATAACCAAATGGATATAGTTTTGCGTAAATCAGTATATCTGTCAGAAGTCTGTAAAATCCGTAGAAATTCAATTTTATAAACAGGTGAGTTTAAAAAGATTATTTTAGATAACCTATTCTGCATTAATAATGAAAGTGCTATTCATTCTTCAGTATCATTTATAAAATTAGTTTAAATGTTCTCGTCAATTTCTATATCTTATAGTTGATGAGTGGAACTGAGGAAATAAGAATATGTGGCTTTTTCAGAGGCTCTAGATCATTTAATAGCATTTGATGACTAATTATGGAAGCAAAGGAGCAATAGAAGTTCTGTTTTTCTTTGTTAACATGCATATAATTGTTTGTCATTAATTTCACAGGGGACGGATCCATGGATTCCATAAGAAATTTAAACAAAGTTCAAGGTAGTTCAACAGACGATATTTACCTAACTCAATTGGATCTGGTATTAAATCTGAAATCAGTCGAAGGAAACTTCAAAACATTGAAAGCTTAGTTCAGAAGCTCCAAAGGCTTAACTCCAGCCATGATGAAGAAAACATAGATTATATTGCTTCTCTCTGTGAAAAAACCAACCCCGACAACAGATACATTTCTGAGATTCTATTAGCTTCTGGTCTCATCCTCAGGGACCTTAGCTCAAGCTTGGCTACTGATCAGTTTCATCCATCGGGCCATCCTATCAATCCTGAGTTATTTTTAGTCTTGGAACAAACTAAGGCAAGCAATTCGCAAAAGGAAGAATGTAGCTCCAAAAACACAACTCAGTCAATGACCAAGGAGAAAATTCATAGGAAACTTGTATTTGATGTTACCAATGAAATTCTTGCCAGAAAATTGGCTTCTGAAAACATTGTCGATCCCTGGTTGAAACCTCATAAGATGGCCAGAAAGGACTTGAATGCTCAAAAGCTTCTCAGAGAATTGTGTTCTGAGATTGATGATTTTCAAGATAAAAAATCACGATGCATCTTTAACAATGATGATGATGGATTGAAAATCATATTGTGCCGTGATGTGATGGAAAGATCAAAGAGCTGGAAAAATTTCGACAATGACGATTCAGGTATTGTCCATGATGTTGAGCGGTTGATCTTTAAAGACTTGGTGGATGAAATTGTGGGAAAGGCAGCTGGTTCAAGAATTAAGCTGGGTAGGCGTAGGCAACTTTTTGCAAAGTAGTTTGTATTACTACTGCGCTTGTACACCTCTTTATGTTATTCATTTTTACATTATTTCTTTTAAGAACACGGCAATGGTTGGTTAAAACTGTTGTTCTTGAATCGTAGAAGGAGATCCTAATCCCATCGAGTTCATGCATTGTATAGTTTAATGCTATTTATTCAAGAAAACGACACTTCTCTTTCTGGTTGGAAATGTATTTCTATTGACATGCAGTTTACCCTACAAATTAACTTTGTACTCCATTCTTTTCATTACTTATTGAGATTAGAGAATTTAATTAGAAAAGAAACAGGGAAATAAAAGCTAGCCACCAATAAGTCAACTCAACAGTCGCCCGAGCCTGGTCACTACGACCCCTTTTGTAAGGAGGTGCTGTTTCCCCCGAAATTAGGGGGTTAATTTGCCGAGTTCCTTAAAGAAAGTTATCTCACGCCAACTGAACTTTAAAACTCATTTATGAGAGAACGTCGGTACGTTAAACTAGATATGATTTAAAAAGAGAATTTGTTTATACAATTATTACTTTTTAAGTGGTGTTGGATTGTCCTTTTTTTTCATCTTTCGTGAATGAAGATTGTACTATGTATGCTCTACTTCAATTGGGAGTTTGTATAGAATTATATTATAGATTAGTCACTCGGGAAATGATCACTAGAAAATGGAATATTTGCTAAAACCAGCAACAAATTGTTTACATAGCATAGTGGTATTCGCTGGGAGCTTCGTATTCTTATGTCAAAAAGTTAATTATATGTAAAACCTTTTGGTTTTAAGAATTTAATAAATTGATATAATCAAAGTCAAGCTTGAAACTATAAATTAAGAACTAATGGGAGGCGAATTACCTTTCTAACCCTTAACATTTTAATTTTTGGTTGATGTATTGTATATACAAATAAGATTGCATATTACACACGGGCATTTTCTATGTTTTTAAAATAATAATAATTCAGGAGTTGATCGTTGTCAATCGTGACTTGATCAAATTCTCCAGTGTGCTGTGGTCAAATGTGGTATATTATTTAATTTTAATAAGTTTTAACTTCAAGTCTTCAAAAAAGTCCCCCTCCTTTACATATTTGATATCCGCAAAAACACATATTTAAATTTAAAGGTTTTAAAATCATTAATAGTTCAAGCTTCACTCAAAAGTATCATTGCTTATAATCATGATAAACTCTTTTCTTTAAACTCTTGCATATATTTTTATATTAAATTGAGAGAGATTTGTAGTTTATGCGCTTAAATTATGATTTGATTGAAATATTGATAAAAATTGCTTATTAATTGTTGTTAATGTTGTTTTCAAGAAAGTGGCACCAAGAACAAAAGATCATTTAAAGTAGGAGAATGAAAAAGAAAAGGAAATAAAGTTTCAAGACCAATTCCATCATTCAATATTTATTCTACAGGTTTAAAATTTCTCTCTTATATTTAATTTTTATGTTCTTGAGTTTTATAGTGCTACATTGACCACAATGAAAGAATTAAGTTTAGGGGTGAAAATTTTAGGTTTTCTTATTATGTAATCTGCAAGAATGAATTGTGTGAGACGTAAGAAATAGTAGAGTATATTTTAGTGTGAAGTTGTTTTGAGTAATTTTGCTCTGCTGATTATCGATGTACAGAAGATAGTCTACTGTCTCTGAGTGAAAACTAACTTTGAAAACCTAAAAATAATTGAAGAACAAGAAAATTGAAACACATCAAAGTTTGTGAGGCATAACAAAGAAACTATAAGTATTGTCCATGTCCGGCTAATTTTTGGTCATCGATTATGGATTAGAGAGTGGTTAAATTGATGATGAAAAAAGTTATACTTCACATATTTAGTTCGCTTTTTGGGGAAAAAGAAATAGAAAATCAAGAGAGCAATATCAGTGAAGAAAGATTACATTGCTAAATGAGATTTGGTTTTGTTGGGAAAAGATACTTTGAGAGTTGAGGTGCATAACTAGATACAAATAGTATTAGTGGAATTGAGAATGATTATTACACAGACACTCAAAAGCTGAATTTATGATATGTGGAGTTTTTAATATTATTGTTTCTTCTCTTGTTTCATTAAACTGTTTGAATTTTGAGAATTATATATTTATTTTGAGAAAAATATTGATGAGATATTTCAAGTCGAGTATATATACATAGGTATAGTTGAATCTTTCTTTTCCTTTATTCAAGGATAAACAAATTAAGGTCCAAGTTTGGGAGTATTTGAGTGTATTTTTACACTTATTCGAGCCGCCAAATGTGGGCTTTTGGGAATTTTATATTGAAAAGATGCTTAGGAGAAACCCCCGAATTGGATAAGGTATGATGAAACTGGATTGAACTTGTGCAAAAATATTAGCATTGGAAGCTAAAATAATCCAAGCTTGAAGCTGAGGACCTTCCGTGCAAATGAAAAGGGCTTGAGATGAATTACAATTAATATGAAGGACCAAAGTGCACAAAACTGGATGAAAAAATTCAACTTTAGTTGGGTTTTTACTCGTACACAAATTCTATATGGGAGATATATTAGGACTCCGTTTTAGAGTTATTTTCAACTATAATAATAGTTTTCAATATTATCTTTCATGGGACACAAAATTATAGAGAGAAGAACATATAGAAAGTTAGGTTATTCAAGGTTTTGGGATTGAAGAAGAAGAATCTTGGTGCAAAATTCAACTCTCACTTCATCATGATTTCAGAACTGTGATGAACTCTATTTCTTTTTGTTATTTTTATTTTTATTTTATTAGTATGAATAGGTAAGCCCATAGTAGGGTAAAAAATATCAACTGTGTGCAATCCTTTTTCTTATTTTCAAGATTCTAGTAATTTAATTTTCATGTGTTAATTTTTTTATGAATTGATGATAATGTTTTGGATTAATTGGTCACTAATTCAATAATTTTTTAATTTATAACAAATCACAAGGTAAGATATAGATTTAGTCCACATAGTAAGATTCGGTAACTTAGATAAAAAGTGTAGATATATATATATATATTTTTATGTTTATTTTGGTCTTAGAGATATAATAAATTTAATTAGTTAAATACAATTAATTTGAACTCGAGAAATATAAATTATGAAGAATTTGATTAATACTACAATAAATAATGAATCTTGATGAAATTATAAAAACTAACATCAATATTCATACTATAAAGCCCTAATTTGATTTGATTGTGTGATTTTAGATTTTAAAAAAAAAATCTAGTATGATTTGAATATAAATTAAAACTACTATTTGTTTTTCGTCGATTATGAGTTAGAAATAGTAATTTGGGAATTAAATAATAGTTTTCGTGTGAAAGACAATTCGGACTCATATCTCCACTATATTACTTATAACGACATCGAACACTTGCGATAAAAAACATGCAACAGTATGCTAGAGGAAGAAGGGGATGTATAACCTGAATTGTTGAGGATTGCATGAGTTGTATAATATGCAATGTATTTTTAGAATTTACATTGGAAAAAATATATATTAAAGAGAATATAAATTTTTAGTCTTTTAAGATGATTTTGTATTTTTTTTTAACACTATAAATACATTGGATTAACATGCTATACTAATTTATTATATTAGTGTAGTGAATATTTTAGCTTAATACTACTCGCAATAAGGATAATTAAGTCAAAATAATAATTTTTGTGACTACACATATATTAAATTATAACTTTATCATAGTAATAAAATTAGTTTGGACTAAATGGGTTTTACTAAAATAATCTTAGAGGGTGTTTGGTGGGAATTAAAATTAGATTTTTTAGTAGATTGTGAAGTTTTTAAAATATGTAGTTAAAAAGTTGTGAGACCCATTATGTAGTTAATATTGATTGTTTGACTTTGACTTAAATTAAAATCGATTTTTAATCCAAACCAAACAATCAGAAAAATGTCACAATAGATAATATCTTCATATCTTTAACCGGGGGGCCAACTTTCATTCAAAATCTGCATACATTAATTTTCTATACATTTTTGCCATAATGATTTTATTTTATTTTATTTTTTTAGAATCGTGAGATTATAGAAAAATGACTCAAAATACTTGTTGATTTCCTAACACCAATGAAGCAAAGTAGTTATAATTCATGTTTAATTTCAAAAGAACTTGTCATTAGCTAGATGAAATAATGTCTATGAACACTTCTCTTGCGTATAAAGTTTGGATCATTAAGATGGAGATAACTAGGTCATCTTGATTTTTTCATTCCAAAATTAAACTAAATAACAGAAGTCATTCTCAAGACTCAAGAGTCGTTTAATACAGTTTAGAACTATTTGTAAGCAACTTGAGACTTCGTATTTCATTATGACCAATTATCGATGTACGACGGTAATTAGATAAAATGAGTGAGAGATCTCAATGGACGCTGAAAAGAAACGTTGAAGAAGTTGTGACGAGTAAATGTGAAAAAATGTGCAGGTACAATATATTTAAGCCATTAAGAGCATCTTCGCTTCTCATTATCAAACTTAATTGGACGGTATTTTTTTTTTATTAGTTAGTATTTCCCGGTACTATACACTACGAACCATGAATATAATGAGACCTTTTGTACTTGACAAGAATGAAATAGTTGGAAGAATCAAGAGAAATCACTAGCAAAGCTTATTGAAATTAGCACATTTAGCCATGTGTACTGTTTTTCCTTTAGGGGTTACACACTAAATTTCTGAAATGAAATTTTATAAAGTAAAACAAAAGTAACATTAGAGGCCCCCTAAGTTTGTGAAATTTTAACATTAGAGGCCCCCTAAGTTTGTGAAATTTTAATTTCTTGACTAATTATTTTGTCGACGAACAAATTATCAGATTAATTTGATTTGTTAGTTACTCTACTCTAATTACAAAATTATAAAGGTCGTCGTTGGAGTGATTGATACATGCTCTTGCTCATATCTAAACTCTCAGTTTTGGGCCAATTGGTGCATATGATAATGTTGGGTTTTTTGATACCCAATAAATTTCGGGTTATGATGTTAACGTGGATTAATATTATTTCATAGGCATAGGTCGATGAATGAAATAAGTCCAACAACCAAGTCTATGAGCTACACCCGGCCCAATTATATTCTCTTATGGATGGCTTGAATCTTGGCCCGTTTACCCTTTTAATGGTCCAACTTAAAGCCTAACCCTAGAGTATATATATGGATATAACCCTAGCCATTTCTTATGATGTATTGTGTGATTTTGAGAGAAGAAAAAGAGAATCTCAGCTGCCCCCCTTTGTGTGAGAAAAAAAGTCTCCAAAAGTGTCCAGAACGCTTGTATAACGTGTGCAATTGTTGGTACCTTCATGGTGTATACCTTTGTGGTGTCTTTTCCTAGCCTTTGTGGCCACAAATTATCATCTTTTCTTGTCCTACGTGGATAAGATTGAATAGCAATCGAGGTGAATCAATTGGTTGTGGTTTGAAGCCGATTGGACTGATTGTTGGTTGAGAGAGGTGCGTTGGACTGAGCTCGAAAATCACCGATTTGAAAATCTTTCAAGAAAGCTTCCGCAACAATTGGTATCAGAGCTTCAAGGTGGTGGTTTTGGTTCTTGAGATATAGCAAAAAAAACCGTCTAGAAACCGGTAGAAATGAACTAGAAATCAGATCGAAAAAATTATCAAAATCAATCTCCGTTTTTCGCATTTTCTTATCAATACAGAAGGAGTTTTGGAAAACGAAGACCACTGGCGTGATGTACGGGTGGAGACGAACCCTGAAGGGTGGCGCGTGTTAGTCTACGGCAGCGCGTGTGATGGTGCGAGAGTCCCACGCGTAGAGGGAAGGAGACGCACGTGAGAGTGCATGGACTAGAATTTCGAGGAGGTCCCTTCAGGCAGTTTGTTCCTAACATTATTTCTGACATTTTTCATGTTGAAAGTTTTTTGTTTCAGGGCCTGCAGAAGAATCTGGACAGCGCTGTTCTTCGAGCATTCGAAACTCGATCATGATTTTTTGGTTGTTGCAGTTTCCAGAGACTTTATGAAGAATAGTGGTGGTCCTAAAGTGATAAATTCGTAACTCTCGTAATTTACAGACTCAGATAGGTCTGCTCTAGTATATTAGCTTAACTAAGTTTTTTAATCGTTAGGATTGAGGGTTGTCATTGCTTGGCACCCATTGCTTGTGCTAGAAAATTTAGGAATTATTTGCTCTATTTTGAAGTGTTGAACTTTGATTGCAAGTTGGTAGTTGATTTTGTGCTTATCTGTCATATAGTCACTGTGTGAGACTTGTTGCGTGAAAATTTGAAGTTTTTGTTTATATACCTTCGTGTTTGCATTAATTATCCAATTAGAACACTTGGACTTGACCCGTTCGAATATTCCCTTGATCTAAGATCGTGAATCTTACAAAACTTTGAGAATCTAGAACGGTGTATATTGCGACTTTAGGATTACTTTATGTGACCTATTTGTGATTTGGTTGTTCTGTTTTTTATTTTCTCCTTAAAAATGTCTTCACACTTTGAAATTGGAATTTTCAATGGAAAAGGGGATTTTTCAATTTGGCAACAAAAGATGAATGGTATTTTGGTCCAACAAAAAGTTTCAAAGATCATAGATGGCAAATTTCCTGCAAATTTAACAGAAGTACAAAAAGAAGAGTATGATGAATTTGCATACACTTCAATTATTTTACATCTGTTTGATACTGTTTTGAGAAAAATAGAAAAATTGGATTCTACAAAATAACTTTGGGAAAAGTTGGAGGACTTATATTTGTTTAAGTCAACTCCTAATAAATTGTACTTACTTGAACGATTTTTCAGCTTTAAAAAGGATCCTTCAAAGGATCTTGATAACAATTTGGATGTCTTTAACAAGTTAGTTCAAGACATCGTTAATTATGATGAAAAGGTATCTGAAACGGATAAGGCCATTATCTTGCTTAATTCCATGCTTGATTCATATAGGGAAGTTAAGAATGCAATTAAGTACGGTAGGGACACCTTAACATCCAAGATTGTCATAGACTCACTTAGGAGTAAGGAGATGGAGATTAAGGCTGAAAAAGAGGATAAGAGGAGTGGCGAGTTACATATGATGAGGAGTAGGATGAAGTTTAAGCAAATGAATTTGGATAGAACTCAAGACGATAGTGATTCGAGTGATGAGGGTAGTAAGAAGAAGGGTAAGGGACGAGACAAGTCTAGTGGTAGAAGGTGTTACAGTTGTGGTAAGTCTGGACATCTTATTAAGGATTGTCCCAAGAAGAAAGATAAGCTGAGGGATAAGATGAGAGGTGAGACAAATTTGTTTGAGGGGTCGAATTATGACCCCAGTGAGGTTTATTAAGTGTAAACCTAGTCACTACATATACATCTGTGTGTGATCTTTTTCTGCATGTGTGAGATTGTCTAGATTTTGTTGCATGATGATCTGCTACATCTCAATGTGTTTGATATATGTATTTGCATGAATTTGAGACATTAGGATTACTTGGTATAATTGCTTGCATGCATAGTAGGTTAGGATGCATTAGCAGTGTGTTGTGTGCCTTTTGGTAAGGTGAAGTATAGATGCCTAAGGGTACACGGTGGTTTGTACTGGGGATGTGGAGTGTGACATTTGGATCACGAGTGGAGATGTGATCAAATGTCTAGAATCCTTTATCTGGAAAGAGACCCTGATCAAGTGGAGTGTAAGAGATACACTTCTATCACTTCTGTTAGGTGGAAACGCATTATCCACGTAGGTTGGAAGAAGTGATGTGGAGATAAAGGATTATCCCGTGGACTTAGGATCTATTGTGACTTGCCAGTTAGACATGAGTTGAGTGATCTGTCTAGTGAGCTTAGTGGGCGATGAGAGGAGATACGTGTTCTCGAGGTGTGAGCAACACGGAATGGGATAGGATAAGTGTGGTGAGATCTTTTCTTAGGATCATTTATGCATATGTTGCATATGTGGTTGACCGTGGTTTGATTGACTTAGTGTTAATCTATGGTTCTCTGTGAACGTGTTTCTGAAAAAAAATGTGTGTGTATTATCCTATATTATATCGTCATCGCACGTCGATTTGCTCTTGATTGTTTACTGTTAAATATTTGCTTCTATTTGGGTGTTTTTGACCTTAACCCCAGTGAGTACATGGAGTAAGTATGATATGTGTTTCAAGTTGGAAACACGAGGTAAGATCTGTGATCCAATTTTATTAGCTACCTTGATTATACAAGTGCTAACTGTGTGTTTTAATTGCTTACAGATTTATTGGGTATCAAGTTGGAGATTTGTTGGATTTTTGATACCCAATAAATCTCGAGTAATGATGCTAACGTGGATTGATATTATTTCATAGGCATAGGCCGATGAATGAAATAAGTCCAACAACCAATTCTATGAGCTACACCCGGCTCAATTGTATTCCCTTATGGATGACTTGAATTTTGGCTCGTTTATCCCTTTAATGGTCCAACTTAATGTCTAACCCTAGAGTATATATATGGATATAACCCTAGCCACTTTCTTATGATGTATTGTGTGATTTTGAGAGAAGAAGAAGAGAATCCCGGCTGCCCCCCTTTGTGTGAGAAAAAAAGTCTTCAGAAGTGTCCAGAACTCTTGTATAACGTGTGCAGTTAGTGGTTCCTTCATAGTATACCTTTGTGGTATCTTCTCCTAACCTTTGTGGCCACAAATCATCATCTTTTTCTTGTCCTACGTGGGTAAGATTGAATAGCAATCAAGGTGAATCAATTGGCTGTGATTTGGAGCCGATTGGACTGATTGTTGGTTGAGAGAGGTGCGTTGGACTAAGCCCGAAAATCACTGATTTGAAGATCTTTTAAGAAAGCTTCCACAACAGATAATAGACAGCTATTTTTTTAGAAAAAAAAAAGAAAAAAAGGAAAAAAGTAATAAAATGTCGAGATAAACTAAGAAATTTCACTGCCATGTACGAGGCTGCTAACTTGTAGTGTTATCTTACACACATACAAACACGAGAAATATTAATATGGACTTTGAAAAGGAAAATTTCTCGCACACATTTTTATTACAAAAAATCAGGCTAACTTTGGTTTCACGTACTAGTTTGTTATAGCTATATGACAAAAAATAATGACCATAATTATAAGAAACATATAATGACCATAATTATAAGAAACATAAATGTTAGAGATCCATGACTTATCAAGATTATACACATTCTCCAACCAAAAAAAGAGCAAAAAAAAAAATGAGAATTCTACTTAGTTTTTGCCTCAGCCCAATAAAGAAAAATTCCTTCCCCACTGCAGACGACTAGATAATTCTCTCTATTCTTTAACAAAACTAAGTGAGAGGTAAAGTTTAGAGAGGCTTGATAACTCTATGACAGGTTTATACCTTAGTGTAGCGGTACATTGGATATGCATTGAGGTGCGTAGAGTGCCCCAAGCCCATTTAATCTTTAATAAATGAAAGTTTAGATTATCGATTTATTTTGATCCAACATGTGAAAATAATCAATTAAAAGCAATAAGTCACTTTTTAATTGTTTCTAGATAATTAGATCAAAGATGTCAATTTATCATATGTTTGAATACCACAATTTATAAATTGCGTAAAATAAATAACACCAATATGATCACAAAGAAAACCCTTCGCAAAGGATTAAAAACTCCATGCATTTTACCAATTAACAATTCACTTTAAACAATGAGATTTACAGTATGATTCAGACCCGACTAAACCTTAGCCCCTTCTGACCCCTCTTGAACTGCGTACTCCTCACAGTAGCTCTTGTTTGTCTCCTGTGAACGTCCAAGAACGAACCTCATTTTTCAGAGTCGAAACTCCAAGCATCTCATCCCAAAATTTCAGTAACTATGAAAGCTAATTGGTGAATGTAAGTTTGTTGTTTGATAAATAATATTGTGTATTTTGATCTGTGGTTTAATATGAAGGTTTATAACCCGATCAACAAATCTAAGTTTAGATAAATTTATGGCTCAAATAATATGGTGTTGAATCATGAAATCAATAAAAGTGATTTGGATCTTCAAATGAATGATCTCTACGGAATAATTATAATTCAACATACTTTGGCACTTTCGTATGGTAGATAGGAAAAGTGTTTGGGATGAAAAGGATTGAAAAATTAGTGTTTGAAGCAAAACAAAATTTTGTACGTCAACCCGTCACTCTCTCGATGTCCAATTGAAGTGATTCAAAATGCGTTGAAAAAATGACTCAAATGGATACAATTCTTCTTGCAGTAGCATTCTCCAAACTCAAATGTTTTTTATGTGAAAAATGCGTCGAAAGTTGCGACTAAGAATTTGAAACATAACGTGTGCGGCCTTTTAACACTCTTTAAACTTTTAAATGCATTCCCTTGATCACATATAATCTTTTTGGACATCTTTGACATCTTGGAATTCTTAAAGACCTATATTATCAATCCTTAATTATTTTATAACTTTTATTACAATTCAATAAACTCCTAATACAATTCAACTGGGACTTGATTTTGACTTAGAAGATTCTCAATTACAAATTTGAAAATTGTTAATTATAATTTGGACTTTAAAAAAAAGTTTGAAATTTTTATTTTCTGTGTATCAGTCATATAAGAAAAAAAAGAAAAGAAAAAAAAAACTTGTTTGGCCCCCATTCTTTTTCATTTTTTTCTTCTCTTATTTTCAATCACACGATTTTCTATAAAATAATATTACACGTAAATCGAAAACTTTTCATTTTTTTCAACCACATATTCTTCAAAAAACACTATTCCGAACATTAAAATTTGAAAAAAAACAAAAAGGGGGGGGGGGGCCAAATGGGGGTAAAATTTGTCCATCTTGGATTCGTTGCTGTATACATTATTAGATGATACTGTAATAGATAATATTTTAACTTCTTGAACCAAAAAAAGGAGGGGAATTCACCCTCGAAATTCACCGAGTTCTACTACATAATACTTATACTCTACCTTTGTCATTATATTTCCATATATAGGACCACTTGAAAACCCTTTTGCAACTTTAAAGGGTGTAGCCCAACTTGGCACTGTGCATGCCTTCGTTTTAAATTTTCTTGGATCTTGTGACATGTTGATATATACTGATACAGTCTTTATCAACAAACTTTAAGTCTTTATCTTCTTTCTTTTTCATTGCAGACAATAGATTCCAAAGCCCTTTTCTTGCTGATACCTTCTTCTTCCATTCTCTGTTCAACTCTATATCATTTGCTTCTTCTCCTTTTTGCCTCTACTCTCAATCTCTTCTAGGGTTTTTATTTCATTTTATATAGCAGGCGTCGCGTATGCGCACGCGCAAAAACATGTGTAATCATAACGACCTATATAGCAATGCTAGCATCTGATTTCAATCATATATTGAAAAGTAGTTTTCTTCAATGCTCAAATGCCAAACCCTAACTCTAATATCCAAAGTTTTAATCCTTTTTTTTTTTTTTTTTTCTTTTTCCGTTATTTTCATAATTTTTCTTTTCGACCCTACTTTAGTAAAGAAATTTTGCAGTCACCCCTTGACAAATTTTCATTCATAAAGAAAATTGTAATTTGTGCAGACAGTACAACAAACTGCCTAATACTTGTATAATTTTTTTTTTTTCCAATGGCAGAATTCTTGCAAAAAACTATTTGTTATTGCGAAATACAGTTGAACGCATGACATATATAGGATCTAATGGAGACTAAATAATCTCGATACTATGCTTTGTACATGAAATTAATGAAATGTGTATCTTCCTTTCTAAACACTTGACAAGACTAACCTTAACGATTTAGCATAATACCAAGTGTTACGCAAAAACGAGGATAGGCAATATAAAAATAATAACAAGGATGCAAGATTTATGTGAAAGCTCAAGATGGGAAAAAAAACCACGAACGGCGAAGGAGAAAAATCACTATATCAAAAATGATTTAAAGCAACGCAAGCTTTTTGAGCTTGGCCAAACAGAATTTGGGTCACCGTACTCTAACACCAAGCCGACCACATATCTTAACCATGGGGTCCACCAAACAAAGAGACTCCATGGCCTTGATATTAGACCTCAACCTCAGCATATTTGCGTTTTAGACCATTCTTCGTCAAGACTTCAGGAATCACAATAAGACTTAAGTATCAAAGAACCTTCGGTGACAACATCTTGCTTTCTTTTATAATGTTGGCTGTGCAGTCTGTGTTATTTTATTGAATGGGTAGTATTCTTGGCTCTAGCTCTGGGATGATTGATTTTTTATGTCGATAACAAGAAAACTAGCTTAGTTTTAATTAAAAGATTCTGAATTTGATGAAATGCATAGAGTACAACTATGAATATTACAAATAAGCTGTCAACAAATTGATAATATGTTATGTATATATTTGATCAAACATCGATGTTGCATATTTATTCATGTATTAACTCTACTGAGTTGGTAAATTATCATTTCTCTGTCTTATTTATTTCCTTTCATTCCTAAAAACCAGGTATATATCAAAGACTACTGTAACCAGTAATTACTGAGTTACCAGGCAACAACATTGTATTTGAAGTAAAATTTACTAATTAAAACACCACATTTTAATTAAAGAAAGCATATGGGTAAAGAAAATAATTCCATAATACATTTGACTCAAAACGCTAAATTCTCATTTCGACCCGAAAGTGTATTATACATTTAACAATTATTGCATTGTCAATTTCCAGAGATAGATTTCAGTAATTTATGCATATCAGTCAAAGAACATAATGAAAAATTGTATATATAGCAAGAAAATAACATGGAGGGAACTGCAAAATCAAATGATAGAAAGTACTACTTAACCAGCACATAAAACTGCGTGCAACTTGTCTCACATTTTACATATTTTTAGTAAATCATCAACTATTAGCTTCTGAAGTTGAATCTGACGATGAAAATGTTGTAAATGACAAATTTTCAGTGTACCTGTATATATTTTTTTTGGAAATAAATAGTATATAAAGATTCACGAATGCCTTAACTGTATTCATTATCTGCAAAGCTGAAAACTGCATACTTTGTTTCTTCCATGATCCTCGGTACTGTGCAACAATTCTTGCATGGCTAAGGCCTAAGAACTGCTGCTTTCGTTGTTACCTTTTTCGGGCAATTGGACAGTTTTCTGATTGGCATTCGACCCAAAAGATATCATTGGAGAGCCAATCAAATGAAGGGTTGGCATCAGTGAATTTTGTTGCTGGAAGTAATTACTTTGTCTCAACTCATTCTCCATTGATGTTGTCATAAATGATGGGATTAATGGAGGAAAATTTAACGATGGTATTGCTGTCCCGGATGGATAGAAGTACAGTTGAGAGCTTGAAGGTGCAGAAATATTGTTGTGGGATTCTTCTGTTTGATTTGGATAAGAATGACCTCCAGCTCCAAATTGAGATAAAGACAAGCTTGGATTAGGATCCCAATTAAAGTAGGGATTATTCAGCAATGGTGTAGGAAAAGGAGATTGATAATTTCCTTGTGGGAAAAAATTCTGTGCCACATATCCACCAAAACCTTCTTGATTTTCTTGATTCTGATGTACCCTTTCAACATGGTTACTTACATTCTTGATCCCTAATTCTTCCTTGCGTGAGAAAAACACGTGATTGAGTCCAGAATCCTTCGCATAAGCTTGATTTGTATTCGAAAAGTGGGAAAGACTCGATGATAGATGATGATCATTTGGAAAATGGCTGAAATTCATTCCGGTTGGCATTGGAAGAGGGGGAAGCTTATCAATTTCGTGTTTAGTTGCATCGAGTAGCCAGTCTACAACTTTACTAGGCTGGCTGAGTCCAAGCCTGTCCTGAAGATTGTACAATTGAATTGCAGTAGGAACTGAAAGCCTAATTCTTCGGTCTCTTAATCCCTTCACAGTACACACCTTGCTATGCCTATCTTTGCCTCCAAAGTTACGTGAGACGCGTACAATTCTTGGATTTTTTAAGGATGATGACCACCGTCTTGATGAAGAAGGTGGGATCTCTGAAAATTTGCTGGAATTGTAGGCATCGCCTTCTTGCTTTGCTCGAAAATCTTTTTCTGATCTTGAATTCATGATCATATGATCATTTGCTTCATTATTGATCTGCAAGATCTAAATTATACCGTTGATATTGCTCTCGTAAATAGAGATTAGGGCTTGATTCATAACAAGATATAATTCGTTAACGTCGCTCAATTTTAGATATTATATGGATTTTCATCTTGTTTTCCTGTTCTTCTTATCCTCTAATTATAAACTGTTCACTGTTCACCCTCAAGTGATGAATTTTCACAGAAAAAATATGTGGAGAGATGCCAAATTCAAGCATTTCAGGAAAAGCAAATTATATAGTAATTAACAGATCAAAAATCATGTGATAACCATAAAAATTATACCTTTGTGCAATATAATTAGGTTTTTTAAAATAGATAAAAATTAACTGAAACAAGATACATAGTTAGTTGTGATAGATGATGAACATGGAGAATTTCATAAAGGGAAACTAAAATTCTTCTGTCAACAAATTGAGAAATTAGTAAAGATCACGAAAGGAACTCACAGCTCTAGGTATATCACAGTTGATCAATCGGATTCGGCTTTATTTGCAAGCATAGCCAGGAAGATGACACTGAAGTGCTCTTTCAAAGTTGAAATTGAATTTGCATCAAAATAAGCTTTGAGGAAAGAATAAAACTTGATATGAAGCTTTCATTTTCTCAAAAGCAATTAATATATTCAAGTTTCAACCTGTGGAAATAAGAGATGATAGGATATTACCACAGAAACTGTTAAAACTCGAGGTTTCATCTTAAAAGGTCAATCTTATTAAAAGAAGTAGTTCAAACCCTTTATAAATTGGTCTATTTTTTCATTTTATTCGATGTGGGATTTTGTCTCTTGACAAGACTCACAAATTGGTTCCTCGTTTGAGCAGACCAATTTTGAAATCCGTATGCTCATTTTTCTGAGTCTTAATCGGATCAAGCTGTTCGTTGGAACTTAATGAGCTCTAATACCATGTTAGAACTTGAGGTTTCATCTTAAAATGTCAACTTTATTAAGATTAATAGTCCAAACTCTTAATAAATTGGTCTATTTTTTCATCTTATTCGGTGTGGGATTTTATCTCTTTAAAAAAAGGAAAGCTATGGTGTATTCGCCACCAAGCGGCCTTTACGTATGCTGACACGTAAATTTTAGTAAATTTACTAAAAATTCGATAAAATAACGAACGATTAATTCATTTTCTCTTTAAATTTACATGATTATCAATTTCTAATAAATCATTCTTAAGTTAGAACGATCAACCGGGACCGACCTATGATGCTTTTTTGCCAACTGCAAATAGCTTTTTATGAGCAAATTTATAGCATGCATGCCTATAGCTTATAACACTTCTATTGAGCCCTTCTGGAGTGAAGTTCAAATTGGACATTATTTGTACACAATTGTTCTTAATTAGTTGTTATTAATGAAGAAAATTAATAAAGATTTAGCCAATAATATATGGAGTTTATTATTGTAAACACATGCAAAGAATTATAGAAGTGAAAGGAAAGTTAATTAGATAAGTTCCAGTTGAAAAGTTGTGGTGGATGAGATTACTGATATCAGATTATCAGTGCAGGAGGGACCAATATAGGGTTCTTTAAAGCTTGCGCTTAGTACACAGATAAGGACCACAAAAATAAAAATAAATAAATTGCAGTGAGATTACGTGAAGCAACTTGTACCATGGAGTTCTCTCTTCTTCATTTTTTCTTTTTCAATTTTTTTTTTTTTTTTTGCTAGGAAAATATATGACATTATTAATAGACAGTTATCAGCTTATTTTTCTTAAGTTCTTTTTGAATTACCAGACATTAATTAGTTAGCCAGAAATTAAGATGTAAATTCAGTATAATGATTCTTGTTCTTTGGTATAAAGATTTTTGTTCCATAGACTATATATATCATTGGAAAGATGAAAATACGATCTAATTAGCTAGTTTGAGCCCCATTTTTTTTAAATGAGTTTGTAAAAAGTGTTTTTTTTTTTTTTTTAAATGTGACAAAAAATGGGAAAAGGTTTTGCATTCACATTCACAATTATTTTATTGAGATATTGTATGATTAAAAAATCAGTTTAGCGAAAAATAATTTTAAAAAATGGTGCTCAAATGGTGATTCATTCTGAAACTGCGAATTGTGGGTGTTTGTTCTTACGTTAGAAACTTATTGAAAAAGAAATTTATCGCACGTATTTACGATTTCTTAAGTGTTATGAGTCGAAATTCATCACACATATTTACTGTTACCATTAAATTTTGTGAAGCTTAAACAGTTGAGCAATTTCTTCAATTGCATTGCTGCAAGATTGTCCTGCAAATTGATGAAAATCATTCATTAAGCCACTAAAAGAATCACATGGGAATTAGGTATATTTTTTGGTTGTATCATTAAAAGAAATTAGAGCTTTCAACATGTCTCAAGGCATATTTTGGGCCATCTTCTTGAATAAAATCCACATTAATTTCCCTGAAAACAGCATTTACATAGTTTAACTGAAGGATGGTCCAAATTAACCAAAAATGTATTCAAGCTCTTTTAATGCTCTAGCAAAAGCTTTCAACTTTGACCAAATCCCTGAAGAACTATGTCGGTATGGTCATTTTTGCCACAAATTCTAACACCTATTTGACATAAAATATATATTGTTTTTATACAACACAGATGTTGATGTATAGCTTGCAGTTAACGTTTTTCCTATTGCGATGGACCATATCAATCTTTATATACATATTGAGAGTGACATATGAGAAAAGTCCATTATTCGAATCGAGCACTCTCTTTTCTTTTGTATAATTCCATTCACATATGGTTAGTGGGGTCAGACACAATTAGGTAAAAAAATTATTTCAAATAAATGGGGAAAGAAACCAAAAACTCACTCGTCTCTTCATAGGTCCGGCCCTTTTCAAAAGGGTTGTGGCTGCAGCTCCTTATCTATGAATATAGCCAAACTGCAGCAATCAAAGAGGCACTTATCCCTATTCCCTACTGATATTTCTGCACTCATCTGTCATAACCAGGCCTAACTCACAAATTAGCCTAACCTTATTTAGTGCATTAAATTATAATTAAGCAAGTAAAACGTACCTTTTATCAACATATTTCGTAGAATCCATAATTATTAATCTCTTATTATTCAAGCATTCAGTTAGATGTACAACTTATACACTGTCAAATATACAACAGGGTGCTTTTGATTACGAGAATAAAATTTGTATTGAAAGAAAATAAATTCCTGAAACTTATTTGCATGGAAATAATTAATTAAATGTGTTTGATTGGTTTATTTTTAATCTAGAAAATATTATACTTATCTATTTTTTATTAGTGGGTAAATGAGAGAGATAATGAATAACTTAAAAAATAAAAAGCACCCTTTTCTAAAGAAAATGGTTTCCTTGTTTTTTAAGAAAATATGATCACATGATCAAAAGTTGAAAAATATTTTTCATGGAAAAAAGATCGATCAAACACTCAAAAAATAGGAATTTGGGTGGAAAATAACATTTTACATTGAAAATAAAGCCAATTTAACACATTATAAAGTTCACGGATAGATGGAAAACGAGATATAACGTGACATGAAATGTGGATTCACTATTTCTCCATACATAACATTGTTTTATATGGTTTAAACAAGTAAATTTTACGACCACATCTTTGAGCATATATGCATATTCATCTCATCAGATTTCTAGTCGAATACCAACCTTAATTTAGTGATGAGAACTAAATGAAAGAACTATGTTTTCACTCTTTTAGGGTAAGAAAAGTTAAGTTCGCTCTGGGTTTTGCGTGTGTAGCACAGTAGCAGTGTGTCTGTGTACACTGTTTACTGCAGTGAAGGCAGCGAAAGGGATATATAAGGTAGGGATCCCAAGAAGGTTCGTATTGTCGCTATATGTGTCAGAAAATGAAACGAGCAATTATAAATGGATCCCAGATACCAGACAGTTCCTCAGTTCTCTTTGCAAGACACACACACACATCCCATCTAGAAATGAAAGGCATTGTTAAAGAAAGACTCGGGGCGGCCTATTGTATGATTAAAAAATCAGTTTAGCGAAAAATAATTTTAAAAAAGGGTGCTCAAATGGTGGTTCATTCTGAAACTACGAATTGTGGGTGTTCGTTCTTACATTAGAAACTTATTGAAAAAGAAATTTATCGCACATATTTACAATTTCCTAAGTGTTACAAGTCGAAATTCATCACACATATTTACCGTTACCATTAAATTTTGTGAAGCCTAAACAGTTGAGCAATTTCTTCAATTGCATTGCTGTAAGATTGTCCTGCAAATTGATGAAAATCATTCATTAAGCCAATAAAAGAATCACATGGGAATTAGGTATATTTTTTGGTTGTATCATTAAAAGAAATTAGAACTTTCAACATGTCTCAAGGCATATTTTGGCCCATCTTCTTGAATAAAATCCACATTAATTTCCCTGAAAACAGCATTTACATAGTTTAACTGAAGGATGGTCCAAATTAACCAAAAATGTATTCAAGCTCTTTTAATGCTCTAGCAAAAGCTTTCAACTTTGACCAAATCCCTGAAGAACTATGTCGGTATGGTCATTTTTGCCACAAATTCTAACACCTATTTGACATAAAATATATATTGTTTTTATACAACACAGATGTTGATGTATAGCTTGCAGTTAACGTTTTTCCTATTGCGATGGACCATATCAATCTTTATATACATATTGAGAGTGACATATGAGAAAAGTCCATTATTCGAATCGAGCACTCTCTTTTCTTTTGTATAATTCCATTCACATATGGTTAGTGGGGTCAGACACAATTAGGTAAAAAAATTATTTCAAATAAATGGGGAAAGAAACCAAAAACTCACTCGTCTCTTCATAGGTCCGGCCCTTTTCA
>NC_036259.1:11970043-12008587 GCF_002742605.1 Olea europaea var. sylvestris | reverse complement strand
GCTTACTTTGGATAGAAGTAATAACTTGGATTGTTAAATTCATCAATTGAAGAAAGGGTTGTGGCTGCAGCTCCTTATCTATGAATATAGCCAAACTGCAGCAATCAAAGAGGCACTTATCCCTACTCCCTACTGATATTTCTGCACTCATCTGTCATAACCAGGCCTAACTCACAAATTAGCCTAACCTTATTTAGTGCATTAAATTATAATTAAGCAAGTAAAACGTACCTTTTATCAACATATTTCGTAGAATCCATAATTATTAATCTCTTATTATTCAAGCATTCAGTTAGATGTACAATTTATACACTATCAAATATACAACAGGGTGCTTTTGATTACGAGAATAAAATTTGTATTGAAAGAAAATAAATTCTTGAAACTTATTTATATGAAAATAATTAATTAAATGTGTTTGACTGGTTTACTTTTAACCTAGAAAATATTATACTTATCTATTTTTTATTAGTGGGTAAATGAGAGAGATAATGAATAACTTAAAAAATAAAAAGCACCCTTTTCTAAAGAAAATGGTTTCCTTGTTTTTTAAGAAAATATGATCACATGATCAAAAGTTGAAAAATATTTTTCATGGAAAAAAGATCGATCAAACACTCAAAAAATAGGAATTTGGGTGGAAAATAACATTTTACATTGAAAATAAAGCCAATTTAACACATTATAAAGTTCACGGATAGATGGAAAACGAGATATAACGTGACATGAAATGTGGATTCACTATTTCTCCATACATAACATTGTTTTATATGGTTTAAACAAGTAAATTTTACGACCACATCTTTGAGCATATATGCATATTCATCTCATCAGATTTCTAGTCGAATACCAACCTTAATTTAGTGATGAGAACTAAATGAAAGAACTATGTTTTCACTCTTTTAGGGTAAGAAAAGTTAAGTTCGCTCTGGGTTTTGCGTGTGTAGCACAGTAGCAGTGTGTCTGTGTACACTGTTTACTGCAGTGAAGGCAGCGAAAGGGATATATAAGGTAGGGATCCCAAGAAGGTTCGTATTGTCGCTATATGTGTCAGAAAATGAAACGAGCAATTATAAATGGATCCCAGATACCAGACAGTTCCTCAGTTCTCTTTGCAAGACACACACACACATCCCATCTAGAAATGAAAGGCATTGTTAAAGAAAGACTCGGGGCGGCCTACGCCGGGACATGTGAGCTCGTACTACGAGTCGGGCATAGCGGGAGCCAGCCCAAGTGCGACCGGTGTTAGGCTTTTCCTAGGTCAATGCACCTCTTCTTCGACGGTCCCCATACCCTAGGCCTTCCGGCCCGCTCAACTTACTTTTCTCTTATTGACATTACTTGCTTGTGTAGCTTTTAAATGTTTATAAAAAGTTGGTCATACAAAGTGCAAATAATAAGTTAGTACGTTGTATGTCCATTGCGAATTGATGAGATAAAGATTGGCATGGTCGAATCAAATGCTATCCAACTCATTCGACACTTGAAATATATGAATACATTTGCATCAATTGCACTTGTAATTTGTGACATTTCAATCCTACTTAAGGTGTGCTAATTTAAACCTATAAAATACTCGATTCACTAGCCAGCCCAGGCTAGAATGAAATGCATGGATTATACTACGAGCTCGGCATGGCTAGCCTTTAAATTAAAGGAGCCAGCCCAAGTGGGATCCTTGCTAGTTTTTCCTAGGCATGAGCGATCCAACATACTTTTCTCCAAGTGACAAAGAGCCATTAGCGCTTGGTAAAGGCTTAGCCTTAGTCTTTGCAAAAGAATATGCACTAAAGATTGATGAGATAGAATTAAATGCTCTCCAGCTCATTCAATACTGGAGATCTTCGAAACACGTTTCCACCAAGTGCATTTCGTAATCTCTAACATTATAGCACCACTTAAAGGGACAAGAGTTTGTGTCCGTGGTTTGAATATTTTATGCTTAAGAGGTTGAAATAAAATAATTCATTCATTTGATTCTTTTGCTACCACTTCCCCAATTGATAACACTGTGTCGATATTGTCCCCATTTCATTTTGCTCAATCTAATCTTCATAATGAAACTTCAGTTTTGGGTTTCATAATATAAATAAAACAAAATTTCTGTCTACTAGATCCATCACCATCATCCTTTGTCAACCACTCCATACCAATCATCATCTTAACCAATCCAACAATTAGTGGGACATATGTGTGTGTGTGTGTGAGTGAGAGAGAGAGAGAGAGAGAGAGAGAGTAAATTCTTAAATGCATAAACCTATTAAGAATACTAAATTGTAGAATGGAGGGGGCAAAAAAAGGAAAACCCTTAATATGGTAGTTAGAACTATCCAAAATTTTGTCATTCTTTGAGGGCATCTCCAATGTGAACCCCAAATCATCAAATTGCATCATTTTTGGTGTAAAGTTGTTTCAATACAACACTATACTTTGCACCATTTTGGTGCAAAATGGTGCAAAGTGATGAAAGTCTATTTTCCCCTTTTGTTCTCCCTTTCCAAATAATTGATGAATGGTAGTTGTGTCATTTGTGCTATATATTTTTTAATACAATAAATTATTATTATTATTATTTTCATTTAAAATAAATTTAAATGTAAGAAACAATAATTAATAAATTAATTAAAAGAAGAAAAAAATTAAAATATAATAAACACGATTATTTATAAAAGTTAACACGAAATATATTAAAACAACAACATACATACGATAACCTAATTTTATTTAAACAAAACGATACATGTATGAATTTTCAGAATTAAATTGCAAAAATTTTGTCACTTCGTAATATCGTAATATCCAAATTCGAAATGTAATGTACTATTTTCTGATGGCCTGATTTAATATTTTCGTTGCTGTAGTGTTTTTATTAATTATACTATGTTTTTTATATTTATTAATAAATTTAATCTTTTACGTAATTTAACGTAATAATTTATTTAGTAATTTATATATTTATAAAATAAATAAATTATAAAGAATAAAAAAAGGAAGAAAATGATTAAATATTGTTCATATGGTGTAATGGTTGGAGATAAATTTTAATTTGGTACAAAATTTAGTGCAACGTTAGAGATGGTGAAGAAAATTTCGGAGTCATGACCCTTTGAAAAGAAGGCAAAAACGTGATGTAAAAAGTGATAAAAGCGTGTCATCAATAATGCAATTCTTAGCAGAAAAAGTAAAAGTGCAAGTCCTAGATCGTCCCTACCTATTAACTCCACTCTCTGTCACACACAAATGTACTATAAACTAGCCATTAAGATCTAATAAATGATTCACAATAATATACAACTCTTGCCGCATAAGAAAATAGTCTAATGGGGCGGATGCGAGTGCGAGTGTACGTCCATGTGCGACTATGGTGTTAAGCACCTTTTGTGGTGTTAAGCACCTTTTGTGCTCAATCGTGCAAGCATGCGGGTGTATAGGGCCCAGTGGTGCACACGCATTGTTCGTTGATTAGGACCGTTACTTTTATTTTTATTTTGTGACGTTAATTGAATTTGGGTAGTTCACATTTACTAAAATTAATCATATGATATTAATTAGATCTGATGGATAGATAATAGATTTAGGATCCATTTTGCACGACTTCTAAAATTTGAAAGTACATTTTGATTTTAGAGAAAGTTGGCTCGAAGTGGTTTTCCTGCAAAAAGCATAAACAGATTAGAAACCTTGTCAACTGGACCCTTAAATGCAAAATACAATGTGTATGTTAGTTCACATTTGGTATGGTCGTGTAATTGATATTTTTAAATATAACTAAGCAAGCCTATTTGATGTGGATTAAAATCAGATATTGAGTAGAAATGTATTGTTGAAAGTTGTGAATTTCAATAATGTGAGGTTCAAAAATTAATTAATGTTGACTTTCACTTTAGATTTTAATTTGATTTTAATCCAAATTAGGAGCTAAATAGTCCCAATTTTAGAAAGAAATGAAATTATGAGCATATAAGATTCAAACCGAAAATCAATATGCAGCAGAGGAATGATAGAGTTAATTCCTTGTTTCTGCAAGTTTAGTTCAATTTCTGCAAATTGGATACAAGATTTGATGCTGCAAAAGCAGCAGATCCACTAACTACAGAGAGCAAAGCAATTACAACCTGCAATGCAATCTCCCATGGATAATCTTCGGGCACCAAGTAGACAAACGAAGGACCCAAAATAAGCAAAACCAAGCTCAGGCTCAGAAGAGTCGAAGCAGTTCCCGGGTCGGTAGCAGCTGAAAGGACACCAAATTCCTCTGCTTTAGAAAGGAGGCCAAGTTTCTCAATCGTAGACAAGGATAGCCCAAATTTCTCTACTGCCGATAATAGGCCGGCTTTCTCAGCTTTGGTTAGGAGTCGGAGCTGTTCCACGCGTGTCAACAGCTTCACTGGTGGCATTGATGTTAAGGAGCTCACTCGAGGGCCGGGCTCGCCCAGAGGGAAAACAGTTGTACTCTGCATTGTAACAAGCTTCTTTCTTTTAGCATGAGAAGCTATGATAGGATATAAACAACCAAATGGGAAAAGAAACCAACTGTGGCTCTTTGTCCGACAAGGTTTCAACAAGAGTATTTCTTAGATTTTATGTTTACTCACACAGATATCTCGATTTGTGTATTTATTTTCCCAGTTCTTTCTTATTTGAAGAAAAGATTCGCCAATGTGAATACATGCCAACTTCATAATTACAGAGGATAACACCAGTTTACAATGGGAATACAAAGTAGGAAGCACAATCAAGAACCCCTAAATGGGAAAATCCATTTTCTATATCGCCAGATATTTCAACCACGAATACATGAACTTATGAATTATGACAAAAATTTTATTCTATTTGAAACTTTTTTTCTTTTTTTTTTTTTATGAACATGGGTGTTCGGGCCAGCTCACACGCACCTCGACTAATCCCACAGGACCCTGAACCTTACAGCCGGATACTCACCTCAGTGGTGCTAAGGAGACTCAAACCAGTGAAACTTGAAGTTCATGAAAAATCAATTCGAGTTAAAAATTATCACTTCTAAGTTCAATGTTAAGGCCAATACCTAGCATAATGAAAAAGTACGAAGAAAGAATCATAATATCTATATATATAGAGCATGCATGACGTGTTGCAATGTTGAGAGAAAGATCAACTAAACTTGATGTAGAGCATCTATAAGGTGTTAGAATAGATGTACAACAATTAATATTAAGTTGGACTACTCAAAAGCATTCACTCTTCTTTATATTCAAGATTGTCAAACTTTTGAATTTGAACGGTAACATGGTTTAATGTTTTCTAACAATTCCATGGCTTTAGGTTAGAATTGTAGGCAGTTTGGCAATGGATGTTAATGATGTTAGTAGAGGAAAAAATCTCATCTATTTAATGTTATTTATGTTAATAGAAAAAGGCAGTTAAGCAAATTTTAAGGAAACTTCCACGAAAGGTTGGAATGGCCAACCCGATCCCTACATGACTAACTTGACCCTCTATTCATCTGAGTTGAGTTGACACAAAGTCACAAACACCACTATATATGTTATATTCAACTTGTTCTTCTTTTATTCTTCCTCTCTACCTTCTTTATCTTCATATATACCCAAACATACGCTGCATAAATCAAACTCTATAAATTCATTAATTTCATCCAATCAAATCCACTCCTCGAAAATTGTCTTAGTATTGTCTTTATTATGGTTTTTGTGAGAAAAAAGATGGAAATCTATTAACATTGACTAAAAAAGGTCCCTGGCTACTTTTATCCTTCCTATGGAGTTTAGAGTTACATCTTAAAATGTCAATTTTATCTGTTTATCACAAGCACACATATATGTGCGTGACAGAGGTTCTGATCATAACAATTTTGAGGAAATATCACATTTAATTTATCTCACCAATTTACAAAGGAATTCAAGCTCAATTCTTGGCATCAGAAGCCTCTTTCAATTTATTTTCTTTTCTTTTCCTATGAATACGAAAAATCGCTCAAATTATAGCTCAATGAAGTTCACCAATAAGACGTCGCTTAAATCCCCTAGACTACACTACGACGTTGTACCGTCTCTTCTTCCTCCTCTCCGAAACAAAATCCATAAAACACACTTACAAATTTCGTTTTACTTCAACATGGCAAAAATTACAGCTAAACGACGCCGCTTAATTCCCCTAAACTACACTGCGACGTCGTATTTCTCTTCTTCCTCCCCTCCTACACTAAACCGAGAAAACACGCTCAGTTACATACACAAATTCCATATATACATACAAAATCAGAAAATGCAAGCAGTAAATTGAATATTGGGACTGAAATCATGAACTGACTTTTTTAGAGCCGACGGTTTTGGTAGCTGAAGGAATTGGCTTTTGCTGTGCCGCCATGAATTGAACCTTAAGGGGGGAATATGGTGCAGAAGAGAATGTCAATGGATTTGCGACGCTCTTCATAATCGTCATCTATGCTCAAATCACACTGGATTTTTGAGAAAACACACAGTACTGTAGTATCAATTTTGAGTGGACGGGAAAAAATTGCTCATAGAATTTGAAGAAATTATTATTATGCTGTACACGTGGCATCATCTGATTTTCTGATCCTTTTCTATTGTCCACCAAATATTCTACGACTAGGGAAAGCGTTCCGTGTTGTACTCATAGTACGTGCTAGGGTTGTAAGTAAAAATCGTAAAATCGAAAATCGAATTGAAATCGCATTTTAGAAATCGTCGGTTTGGTGCCACGTGGACCCGGTCAACGAAATGATTTTGACCCAAACCAAACCTGTCAAAATAGTTTGATTTAGATTTGAGAATTTAAATTGCGGTTTAAAATCAAATCGGACCGGCGAAAAAATATATAAAAATGAAAAAATGAAATTTTTTGAAAATTCATCCAAATATGTAAAATTCAATAGTTTTGTCATTTGTGGGTATTTTTGTCAATTCTAATTTTCTAATACAGATATATTATTATTATTATTATTATTATTATTATTATTATTATTATTATTATTATTATCCAATAATCCTAATATATATGTAATAATTTCAAGACTAACATAATTTATCAAAATCATTTTTCCTCTTCAAAATTTAGATGACCTCCAGTCGACACTTAACACTGTTTTGAGCTACCGGCACCACACACTTCTTTTTCAGATTTTTCACACCTCTTCAAAGTTGAATTGAAATCCATTATACCAAATCGGAGACAAAGAGATCATAAACCTTCGGTGATAATATTTGCTACAAATAAAGTTTCAGATCAATAATTTTTTGGAACGAACTAAGGTAAGAATTTGAAATTATATATGTTTCGTAACATCATACAAATGTAAATTTGTGTAATTGTTATGTTTAGATATTATAAACAATTGCTTTATTATTATGATTGGTTATTCTCTTTGTTTAATCAGTATCATTTTTTCATATATGATGATCACGATGTTTTGTTGGACATAATTATATTTTTTGGACCTTATATCTAATTTAGTAGACTTGTATTGTAACGTTATTGTATCGTCATTAGCCTAAAAAAGGTGAACACAAATGAAAAAAAAAACTATGTTTTAGTTTATTGTGATTTCACTTTAATTTAGTTGATATTTAAATTTATAATAAATATATTTAGCCCCTGCTTAAGCCATATTTTTCATATCATCATAATGAGAAAATTTACTATTGGAGAGGAGGCTGAGTCCCACACATGAAATAGCAGGTAACAAAGGCGGTTGGACTTGTGGAATAACGGTCCAAATTTTCATTTTTTTTGTCCCAAAAATTTGGTTCAAATAGGGGCTTAGTTTGTTTTAAATTTATTACTAGTGAGATATAAATATATACTAAATTCAATGAATTAATAACATAAAAGTAGACGGGCAAAAAAAATATGACGAAACCGACGATTTAAAATCGGACCAAACCGTTAGGTTTAGGTTTGAGTTTTTTTCAAACCGTTCAAAATGGTTTGGTTTATGTTTGAATTTTTCTCAAACCGTTTTAAACGGTTTGGTTTGAAAATCTGTCAAAAATCGGTAAAATCAAACCGCTTACACCCCTACTACGTGGTATATATGTGAGGATATACATCAAATCATTAACAGTCATAAATATAGATTATATTAGTGAAGGTTTGCAAATAGCATTATTTTAAAATACTTCGTCCCGACATGTCGCATATTGTCCCAACTACAACGAGGGCGAGAAATCCTCGAATTCTCCGAACTTGTAAAAATTATTATATTTTTTTTAAATTTAATTTTATAATCCTATACCGTTTCTTGAAAATTCCTGACGAAACGGAATTCTAATGGTCGCCTTCTCCCTCCACCTCCAACCCATCTCATCCCATTCCGTCCCATTATCCTTTCTAATCTCTTGTATGAGCCCTATTTTTTGGGGGGTGGGGGGGGGGAACATTCTTCAATAGTGTTTTGACATCATTTCAATCACATATTTTTCAATAAAATAATATTACACGCAAATCTATTTTTTTTTAACCACACATTTTTAATCAATATACTATTTAAAAATACATTTTTCTATCAAAATATGGCTCAAACAAGGCTAAATCTTACATTTAAATCAAAAAATTGAATGTCTACGTATGAAAAATCTCATATGTGACTTAAAGCTGAATAGCAAAACCTGATGTCAAACTTTAATCGCATAAAATATCAACTTTTCACACAAACGGTGTGAGATAAATTGAGATTTTATAACCTCGCTTTCAAAGGTTTGAAACCCAAAACTACTGTACTAGAAAGATTGAACCCCTGTTAGCCTCCATTTTTTGGTAAAGAAATGAATGGAATGGTGTTTTTTTTTTTTTAAATAAATTGTTAAGAAAGAAGGAAAATTTTTCGATTTACGTATATTATTATTTTAAGGAAAACTGTGTAGTTGAAAATTAAAGTATATCATGAGGAATGGGTTAGTTGCATTGAATATTTTATTAAAATATACCAATTAGTTTTATAAATTGATATAATAATAATATATATTGTCATTATTTATTTATTTAGTGGAATATTAGGGATTAGAGAGCAAGTGAAAATATAGGCACGAGTACAAAGTACTACAATTAAAGCAAATATTAGGACCTTAAATGTAATTAAGCGCTCGTCTGGCCCCTTCATACTCTCATTATTATGAGAATTTAATTTTGAAATAATAATTTGTTGAAAAATGTGTAGTTAAAAATGAAGAAAAAGTTTTGGATTTATATATAATATTATTTTATTTGAAGAAGGTATAATTGATAAAAAGAGGAAAATATTATTTGGTTTAATTACAATAGTATTAGTGAATCTTATAGTGTTGAGTTGGGTGACAATTAGTTAAAGAATAATGCTGTTTGCAGTCACTCATTGTGACAGTCGTTCTACGTGGCATACACATGGCAAGTGGTTATTTAATGCATTAATGAATAAAAAAGCTACCACGTTAATATATCAAATAATCACCTGTCATATGTATGCCACGTAGGACGACTACAGCAATAAAGAACTACGAATAGCATTACTCTTAGTTAAAAGTGGTTTTTCCTTATTTGGAAGTTTGCTTTTGAGTGGTTATATAAGTATAGAAGCAGTTGCAATCAACTTTCGAAGTTTAGGCTAAATTTTACGTTATGAGTACCAGTAATTATTACGAAAAGTAATACGTTGGTGGTCCAAACGAAATTGCCAACTGTACTACTAGCAATGAATTTCAATACACATTGGTCAACAATAATTGAAGAAGAATATCACTATCACAAGAACGTTCTTTTGGGAATTTACTTATTATGCACAATGTAAAAAAACGAGTTTCAATTTTCATTAGAATTCATCTTTGTATTTAGATATGAATTGTAATAAAAAATGTACATTTTCTTGGATTTGCAAACTCATTTGCTTTATCTTTGTTCCAACAATTTGAATCTGCCTCCCATAGTTGTTCAATTGTCCAACTTTCAATGAATTTCACACAGAGAATAAATTGCAGCCACTAAGGTTTTCTAATATTGTGCTAGCAAGAGTTATCAAAAATCTCTACGAATAAAAAACCCTAGCCATGTATTTATATAAGCTCAAACAAGTTTGGTCTGACCTGATCCAACATTTAATTAATCTATTTAATTAAATCTGGTCCATGCCTATAAATAACCAACTCAATTAATTAATTTATTCAACGATTGTTAAATTAATTAATTAACAAATTATAATCTTCCACTTTTGTGTGCGACCCATCAGGTTTCCGATCACGATGCCTAACGACATGAAATATTATTTTGATCTAATCAAAATTGATAAATTAAAAGGGTTAATTTATCACCAATTTACACTCGCCGTCCCAGATTGGCATATAGCATTGTGTCAGGACAATAATGTGACGACAAATATCACGTGGTATGACAAAACCAAATTTATTCGTTGACCATGAAACTATAATTCATTTGTCAATATGATCCGATCAATTACGAGATATGAAAATGTGTCAATCTCGATTATCGATCACATCTTTCATTCTACTATTAAGTCAATATGAGTCAAAAATTCTTTTTCGACTTATGAGTATACCTTGGTCAAGAATTTCGTTATCGACTTAATTGAACGAAATGCAGATCACAATCTCTTACTATCTAAGAGTGACGAATCCTCTATTAGTCATTCACAACATTCATATGGTTTTTAACATACTCGAACAATGCCGTATTAGCAACCCTTGGCAGAGCAACATCCAACACCGTCAAAGCATGGTTGTCCTCGTACAAGGCACTATGACGACCTCAAGTCAAAAGACCAATTCCATTACCGAACGTTAGAGATTAACCACTGACACTTATATAGTTATCTATGTGGAATCTATTAGCGGGTTTCCAATATTTCGTTCTATAACAAAACATTCACGCGTTCATTAAAGTGACACCACACTTTAGCTTGTGAGATCAGCTACTTACTTTACAAGTAAAAAATGCCACACGTGATGGTCTATCCATTATAACGATATTCATATCGTTATTATTCATATCGTTATTACTTACGACCATGGATTATTCAAGATCCAATCATATATAATTTGCATCTCACAATTATAACTTCTTGTAATTAACAAATTACTTAAACTTGAATCTTTGGACTCTATTATTTAATATTATTTATCAAAATATTAATTTAAATAAATAATAAATCTTGCCAAAAATAAATGCATTAAACATATTAAAAATATTTACAATCTAAATCGATTGGATTTAGGGCATAACACTTACACGTTCAAGGTCTCTCAACTCGAATGATTTATAAATGATTCCAACTTGATCTTATATAGCTACACTTCCTTTGAATGGATGGTGAATATCTATTCAATCGTGTGTAGCACTTTCAAATTCATTTTTTAAAAATAAGTTAAGGTACAAGTGTTGCCAACACTTGAGCCCCTATGTGTCGACGCCTATGAACAAGTTTACAAAAATTAAATGAATAAAGCCACTTAGTCATACTTAAAAACAGGGAAGAAGGAGACAGACTGATTTGGCAACAAACAATTTGAATTTTTTGTTTTAATTTTTTAACTGTCCAGTCATGTGTCGACACGAGTCCTACCTATTTTTGAACATGTATGTGTAACATAATTGAAATTGAATATGAAACACGACTGCCATGTGGTGATCTTCGTCTTCGTCTTTGTTTTTCGTTTTTTTTTCCTTTTTTTGGGATTTCGTCTTTCGTCTAGACATTTTACATGTTAATTTTGAGTGGTCAATCATGATAGAAGGAGGAGTTCTTGATACGATTTTGAAGAACCATCAACTTACTTCTATACCTTCAATAGGAATGAGAAAACCGTTTATCCAGATGAAAGATATAGCCCTTTTTATTTTTCCTTTTTTCCATCAAAATATATTATTTAATAGTCATCTAAAAAATAAAAATTTACCCCCTAAAAAAATTTACTTGTTTTGAGGAAAATAGGGGTCATGGAGCCAACTTCGAAAAATATTTTTCATGGCAAAAAATTTTCAACCAAACATTCTAACGATGCATTAGATTGCAAACATAGAATTTATATGAAAAGAAAATAAATTTTAAACAATTTAATTGCCTAGAATTTATTTGTATGAAAATTATTAATTAAATGTATTTAATTGATTTAATTTTCAGCTTAGAAAAGTATTATGCTTATCAATTTTTTATTGTTGGGTAGATGAGAGAGAATTGATAGATGAGAGAGAGAAAGAGAGTGGATTCCCTAGAAAATGAAATCCTAATCCCCCTAAAGAAAATATTTTCCTTGATTTTGAAGAAAATATGATCAAATAGTGGGAAAATATTTTCCATGAAAAAAAAAAGTCAATCAACCGCACAAAAAGTAGGAATTCGGATGAAAAATATACATTTTTCATGAAAAATATTGACAATCGAACGTACCATAAAAGTAAGATTATAGGTGGAAAAATGATATTTTATATGAAAAATAAAACCAATTAAACACATAGTACGTTTACAAGAATAGGGAAAAATAAAAAATAAAAGAAGTTGAAAGTTCTTAACTATAGATTTTCATTGTTAATTCTCTTGAAAAATATTTCTCTCTACTGTAAAAGAGTCTATACTCTTTTACTGTTTATTTTTGTCCACTCGTGTTCGCACTTGACCAATTTGAAGTTTTGTTCTATTTTGATGCTTAACCGGTTTGGATTGAAAGAAAAGCAACATGACATGTATTTGCTTTCAATTTTTTCCAATTGTGGGCCCACATTAATGAGTGCTGTCGATAATTGTGAAATTTTACTGTAAATTTAAATATTTGCAATTGAGACTTTTGTGGTGATAGTATAATAGCAGTTGTGAGTACTATTCATTAAATAACAGGCGGATTGCACTATCCAGAGACCCAATTTATTTTCTCTGTACTTTCACTGTATGCACACAATGTATCTATCTATCTACTATCTCTATCTTTTGGTTTATGTCTTGGAGCAATTGCAAAAAGATATCCAATGCAAACTTTGGAGAAATTCATAAACATCGCTTCTGCAAATATAAATACACAAAAGCTGTCCTAAGGTAATTTCTACCGTTAAATATAAATTCAAATCTATACTAATATTATTTCTTCATTAATTAACATAATACATAATTGGGGGAAACCCTCATTTATAGGGCAAATGCTTTTGTACACTTAGAAAACAAATCTGGAACGTTAGATGCAACCATCATAGGAGATGCAGTGGAGACATTATTGGAAACTAATGCCAATACCATGATGACTATCTTCAAAAAGTAAAACATTATTTCTAACATCCTCCAATAGTGCTTTCTTTAAAACATTATGACATAACACTAAAACATATATTTTATCTACTACGGAAACCAAATGCAGAATTCAACACCGTCATGAAAACTAAAAGTGATACAGAACTGCTCTTTTATCTAAAGGTGACAAAAAAACATTACAACTCACCTGAGTATGGCTTTGAAATCATATTCGTATTCAACTCGTCCACATCAATCACTGATAGCAATGCTTCAACTACAATGACTGAAATAAATCCTTCAACTATCACAAGTGATATAAACAATCAAGGTGAAATGAACGAAAGTACAAACGACAAAGATCCAAAAAGGCAAAAAGAAGATGGATAGCTAAGCTAATGAAGTTTCCACGGACACTAACGAGATCACTCCACAAAATGCAAAAAAGTCTCTCTTCCAACCATCGAATATAACTACTGAAATAGACTCAAAACCTGAAAAAGAAGACTCACACAAGCTACAAAACCGACGACCAAGCCTATGTCTTCACCTTAAAAGAAAAACATGAATGAAAACCATCTACATTATTTTTGTAACTATAGGTAGTCATGCAATGTATTTCTTTTAGATCTCTGAAAGAAGTAACATGTTCTACCTATGTTCAAGAACTTAAGGGTAAGTCTTCAGTTGAAAGCCTACCGTGTAGCAATAAATTACTACTTTTTGACATTAATGGTAAGTTTTCAGTTGAAAGTCACGCAATGTATTTCTTTTGACATTGACAATAAATTCCTTTTTTTCAGATTTCGACTTTCGTTTAGACATTTTACATGTTAATTTCGAGTGGTCAATCAAGATTGAAGGAGGAGTTTTTGATATGGTTTTGAAGTACCATCAACTTACTTCTAAACCTTCAATAAGAGTGAGAAACCGTTTATCGATATAGAAGATATAGCCCTTGTTTGAGCCCCATTTTTTTCCATCAAAATATATTTTTCAACTGTGATTTGATCTCATTTCAACCACATATTTTTAATAAAATAATATTTCACGTAAAGTCAAGATTTTTCTTATTTTTTAATCACGCATTCTCCACCAACACTATAACAGAATGTATTTTTTTTAAAAAAAAATGAGGTTCAAACAAGCTCATAGCCACTCAAAGATGGTTGTGTACAACTGTGAAAACAGCTTTTCAAATTTCACGTCGTGTTTTGCAACCTAGATTCATCATGTCCTGAGGTTGGAGATATAATTTCAAAAAATCTTTTCCAAGAGAACACTGTATAGTATGTGGACTTTTCTTTGAAATGCAATATGGTGGAATAACAATATACAGAGATCCAAAAGATGGTTGTTCGACATGTGTTTTATCAATTCTATTTATTATTATGACACTTCGATATAAATTTAATTAATTCGTTATTTAGTCCTAAAAAAACGTAAATTTCTCAAAATATGTTTAAAAAAAGGTACAAATCTCACAGTACGGTGACATTAATGCTCTAAGCTATCTATATGAAATATTGTAATAACTTTTGTGTATTGTTTAGATATCTTGTGAGAATATGGTTCTCTTAACTCCATTTATTCAGATTTTTGTGGACCATTGGATGAAAATCGACGGCCGGGATTTAATCTTGGGGAAGATGTTTTTGACTTGATGGTATTGATGTTGACACAATAAGGGCTTCCCACTTTTTTGGCAGAGGCATGGGTCTTTCCTTTTCTTCCCTTCTTAACGACTTCCTCTCCTTTCTCTATGGTCTCTCGGTTTTCAGTTGAAGGTGGTGGGTTCTTTGCCGGTTTTTTTTCTCTCTCTCTCTTGGAAGGTGATTTGCAAGTCATGGAGGGCTGTTCTTGAGCCTAAATCTGCCATAAGGGAAGGAAGACAAACTGTAGGAAATTTCGGCCAAAGACAGGTTGTGTCTTTCCAACCCTTTTTCATTGTTTTGCCTTAGAATTTCTTCTATTGTTTGATGTTTTGGTTGATTGAACTCCTAGGATCCCCAACAAACTAGTATCAGAGCTAGGAGGAGTGAAATATGTCCAAAAATCGATCAAAATCGACAAGAAAATCGCTACTCCATTTTCTGACCGAATCTGAAAAATTCAAATTCCGGCCAAACTATTGACTTTTCGGCGAAATGGAACCTGGACCCATAACCAGCAAACTGAGGCGCTCCTTGTGGTGGGGCGCGTGACCGACGATGGCTCCGACAGCGGCACGTGGCGGTCCAACGGCGGCACATGGCGGACCTCCGACGAACTTTTTTCGGGCAGTTTACTTATTTTGACGTCCTGAACGCACCGATGTCGTTTGTTTTCTGTTTCAGGTTTTACAGAAAAAGTTGGACGATTTTGCTCCTGACTTGATGTCTACCGCAATTAGGTTCAGAAACTTGGTGGTATATTTATTGTTTTTCAACAGTAGTTTGGTAAGATTATTTCAAACTCTCCGTTAGGTTTGGTTTGGTATCCTTACCGATTTATGCATGGTTATTACTTGGTTGCTTATTTGTGAATTCTGTTGATTGAATTCTTGTGATTAATTTGTAACCTGGAAGCATATTTACCTGCTTTATATACTTGTGTTTTGTGAATGGATTATTTCACTGTTGTGTTTCATTTCTAAAAATTGTTTTTTTTTAACTCGGCACTCAGTTATATATTGATCATCTGGAAAAGATTTTTTTTTTAAAAAAACCTTTTCTGTTGTGTCCACGAGTACATGCCACTCTTTTATAGAATCTATAATGGGTTCGAGGGTCGAATTATCGCAATTCGATGGAAAGGGGGATTACTCGATATGGAAACAGAAAATGAGGGCCATTTTGGTCCAACAGAGAGTTGCTAAAGCTCTTGATGATCCCGCTACATTTTCTGATGAGTTAAAAGCTAAACCAACTGAAATTGAAGACATGAATGAAATTGCTTACAGTTATATAATTTTGCATCTATTTGACAACATTGTGAGACAAGTTGATAGTGCTAAAACTGCTAGAGCTTTGTGGACTGCTTTAGATGCCTTGTTCTTAACTAAAACTTTACCTAACAAAATATACCTGTTGGAGAAGTTGTTTAGTTTTAAGATGGACCCGGGGAAGGATGTCGAGGGAAATTTGAGTGACTTTAACATAATTGTTAAGAGTCTAGCTCATGATGATAAAACATTTGATGATGAGGATTTAGCTGTCATATTGCTAAACTCTTTGTCCGAATCTTATAGAGAAATGAAAAATGCCATAAAATATGGTAGGGACACTCTCACACAAGCTATTGTTTCTGATGCTTTAAAATCAAGAGAACTTGAATTAAAAAGAGAGAACATAATTCATTCTCGTGAAGAGAGTCTATTTGTTAGGGGAAGATCTGAAAAGAAAGAATTTAACTTCCATAACAAGAAGGTGAGAGGAAAATCTAAAATGAGATCCAAATCTAAAGATAAAAGCGGTAAGAAATGTTATCACTGTGGAAAGTTAGGACATTTCAAGAAAGACTGCTTTGACTGGAAAAGGAAACAAAAAGACCCGAACAATTCTGATGTTGATAATGCTGCTATTGCTTCTGAATTTAATAGTTTGCATGTCATGAATGTGTCTGAAGAAGAATTTGACAAAAATTGGATTCTTGACACAGGGTGCACTTTCCATATGTGCCCTGATAGGTCTTGGTTTTATAACTATAGGGAGACTGAACCTAGGAAGGTCTACATGGGATACAATAATTCTCAAAATGTGATTGGCGTTGGTGACATAGCCATCAGGATGTACGATGGGGCCGTCACGCAGCTCAGAAATGTTAGAAATGTCCCAAATTTAAAGAGGAACCTCATTTCCTTAGGTTCTCTGGAAGATGAGGGATATACCTTCAAGTCTGGTAACAAAATTTTGAAATTTATGAGGGGTTCTCTTATAGTTATGAAAGGGCCTAAGAGGAATGGGCTGTACTATCTTGAGGGTAGAACCGAAATACCATTTGATTCTAGCCTTCTTGCTGTAAGTAAAGACAAAACTGAACTTTGGCATAACAGAATGGGTCACATTGGGTTTAAAGGGCTAAAATCTTTAAGTAATCAGAAATTACTTGAAAAAGATGACATTGAAACTATGGAATTCTGTGAAACTTGTCTTTTGGGTAAGTCTCATAAGGTGAGCTTTGAAGCTAGCTCTCATAGGACCAGCAAACCATTGGACTATGTCCATGCTGATCTATGGGGGCCCGGAGAAGCACTCCACATTTGGTGGGAGCAAGTACTTCTTGTCCTTAGTGGATGATTACTCAAGAAAAGTTTGGATTTATCCTTTGAAGGCTAAGTCCGAAACTTTTGGGAAATTCAGGATTTGGTTAAAGTCTGTTGAGAATCAGTTAGACAAGAAACTTAAAATGTTAAGAACTGATAATGAGCTTGAATTCTGTAATAGCGAATTTGACAACTTGTGTAAGCAGAAAGGTATAACAAGACACAGAACTGTTAAATACACACCCGAACAAAATGGGGTCGCTGAAAGAATGAACAGGACCATAATGAACAAAGTTAGGTGTATGTTGATTAGCTCTGGCCTTGTGAAAGGTTTTTGGGCTGAAGCTACAAGTACTGCAGCTTATCTAATTAATAGGTCTCCGTCCAGCAGTATAGGGTTTAAGACCCCACAGGAGTTGTGGACGGGAGAGTCTCCAAATCTAGAACACTTGAGGGTGTTTGGATGTGCTGCATATGCACACCAATCTGAAGGAAAACTTGAGCCGAGGGCTGTCAAGTGTGTGATGTTAGGGTATCCCGAGGGTGTGAAGGGCTATAGGTTATGGGTTTTAGGGGTCCAAGGCATTAAGATTATTAACAGCAGGAATGTAGTCTTTAATGAATCTGAGATGCCATGTCTAAAACAGAAAATCGAAGAAACTAACAAATCTGAAACTGAGAAGAGTATTCAGACTGAGGTGAAGCTGACTAGGTTAAATTCACCTACACCTGGGAATGACGAAAATGACCCTATACATCATGAAAATGAAAATGAAATTGAAATTGAACCTGAACCTGAAGAGGTGACTGAACTTCAAGATAACATTGAACCAGTTGAAGTTGAACATTTTAATGATCAACCACCTAATCAAGATTATCAGCTTACTAGGGATCGGGGGAGGAGGCAGATCAGGCTAAATCCTAGATATGAATCCCCTAAACTTGACTGATTTTGCCTTGGTTTCAGGTGAAGCCCTTGAACAGATAGAACCTGCTAGTTATGAAGAAGCTGTTAATGAAAAATGTTCTGAAAATTGGCTAAAAGCTATGCGGGAAGAAATGGAATCTCTAATGGAGAATAAAACTTGGAAGTTAGTTGACAAACCTAAAGATCATAGGATAGTTCAATGTAAGTGGATTTACAAATTGAAAGAAGGAAATAATCCTAGTAATCCTCCTAGGTATAAGGCCAGATTAGTGGCGAAAGGGTTCACTCAAAAGGAGGGGGTTGATTACAATGAGATATTCTCTCCTGTGATAAAGTACAAAACAATCAGACTGGTTCTTGCATTGGTTGTTCAGTACAACTGGGAACTGGAACAACTAGATGTCAAGACTGCTTTCCTACATGGGGAATTGGAAGAGGATATTTACATGAGTCAGCCTCAAGGTTTTGAGGTGAAAGGTAAAACAAACTGTGTGTGCAAATTAGAAAGATCTCTGTATGGGCTTAAACAAAGTCCTAGACAGTGGTACATAAGGTTCGATACCTATGTACTGAAGATAGGTTTTAAAAGGAGTGAATATGATGCATGCCTGTACTATAATGATAGTAAGGAGGGTTGTGAGGTCTACTTGTTGCTGTATGTAGATGACATGCTTCTAGCAAATTCAAGTAAGACTGAAATCACTAAGATGAAGAACCTTTTAAAATCTGAATTTGATATGAAAGATTTGGGGAGTGCTAAGAAGATTTTGTGGATGGTTATAAAGAGAGATAGGGCTGAAAATAGACTAGTCATTTCCCAAGAAGCCTATCTAAACAAAGTCATAACTAAATTTGGTATGAATGGATCAAAATCTGTGAATGTTTCCTTAGCAGCTCACATGAATCTTTCCAGTGCACAATCTCCTAAGACTGAGGAGGAATTTAGAGAAATGAGGAACATACCCTATGCTAATGCTATAGGTTCCGTTATGTTCTCTATGATAACAACCAGGCCTGACTTAGCATATGATATAAGTTTTTTGAGCAGATTTATGTCAAACCCAGGAAAGCCCCATTGGGCAGGTTTGAAATGGTTGTTAAGGTACATTGTCGGTACATTAAATCTGGGTCTAGTGTATGAAAAGAGATCTGAAAAACTTGCTCTAAAGGGGTATGTAGACTCTGATTTTGCTGGTGACAATTGTATAACATGGAAGTCACAGCTGCAGCCTTTAGTTACTTTGTCAAGTACTGAGGCAGAGTATGTTGCCATAACCGAGGCGGTTAAAGAATGTACTTGGTTAAAAGGAATTTTAAAAGAATTGAACTTCATGCATGATACACATGTTATGTTTATTGATAGTCAAAGTGCTTTATTGCTTTGTAAAAATCCTGTTTACCATGAAAGAACTAAACATATTGAGGTAAAGTATCATTTTATTCGTGAGAAACTGTCTCAAGGTGAAGTTAATCTTGTTAAAATTCACACTGATAGGAATCCCTCTGATATGGGAACAAAAATTCTACCTGCAGGTAAATTTAAATTGTACTTATCTTTATTACATATTGACACTGGTTAATTTTTTCTTGCAGGTAGTGGGCGATGATGATGAACAGTTCTTCCATGTGCAAATTCGCAACCAAGAGAGAGTGTTAAGAGAACCAAGGTGAAGAATGTGAGAATATGGTTCTCTTAACTCCATTTATTCAGATTTTTGTGGACTATTGGATGAAGATCGACGGCCGGGATTTAATCTTGGGGAAGATGTTTTTGACTTGATGGTATTGATGTTGACACAATAAGGGCTTCCCACGTTTTTTGGCAGAGGCATGGGTCTTTCCTTTTCTTCCCTTCTTAAGTCGACTCCCTCTCATTTCTCTATGGTCTCTTGGTTTTCAGTTGAAGGTGGTGGGTTCTTTGCCGGTTTTTTCTCTCTCTCTCTCTCTTGGAAGGTGATTTGCAAGTCATGGAGGGCTGTTCCTGAGCCTAAATCTGCCATAAGGGAAGGAAGACAAACTGCAGGAAATTTCAGCCAAAGATAGGTTGTGTCTTTCCAACCCTTTTTCATTGTTTTGCCTTAGAATTTCTTCTATTGTTTGATGTTTTGGTTGATTGAACTCCTAGGATCCCCAACATATCTCCAACCACTTGTTCTATACTTTTTTATTTGGAACAATCTAGAGTTCAATGCATTTTCATTCGTCTCTTAACATTTTACAATGCTCCTTCAAAATTCTTCCATAAAACACTCTTTACCACTAAAGCAATGAAAATTGGAATTGTTATATGTGCATTCAAAACAAATAAATTATTTTTATGAAATAATGAGTTTAAATTGGGTGTTGTTTTCATTTTAAAATTTTTGTTCTCTAATAAATTTTAGTAATATATATTATGAAGTGTATTATATTTTAGAATACTTAAAGATTCAAATGTACTCGAGGCAGCGTAAAGAGAATTGAGAAAAATATAGAATATGGAAAAAAAATTAACACCTGAACACTATTAAAAAGAGTAATGTTATTCATAGTCATTTACTGCAATAGTCGTCTTACATGACATCCTACATAGCGGTTTGTAATTTGATATATAAATATGATAGTTTTTTCTTATCTTATATATCAAATCACTAACTGCCACATGTATGCCACGTAAAACGACTACAAATAGTATTATTTCTATTAGGAAATATAGAAATGAAATTTGTTTCCTACTTTCTATAAGAAAACAACCTTGTTTTTAATCTTGAGATGTTATTACCGGTCAAGAAGATGTAAAATTTAATGAATTAGCTACTTTATTTGTTTGATTACAAAAATTAGCTGGATTTTCTCAATTTCTTTGATTAGTTAATTGAATGTTGTAATAATAAAGTGTTTCTCGATAACTAAAGATGAGAGTAGGGGAGAGATAAGAGAAAGGGAGACTGAATTGCCTAAAAAATAGAAATTTAGCCCTCTAAAAAAGGTTTTCCTTGGTTTGAGGAAAATAGGATCACGTAACCAACTTTGAAAAATATTTATCATGGCAAAAAACTTTCAATCAAACATTCCAAGGGCGCATTTGATTATGAACATTAAATTTGTATAAAAAGAAAATAAAGTTTAAAAATTTAACTGCCTAGAATTTATTTGTAGGAAAATTATTAATTAAATGTGATCAATTGATTTAGTTTTCAACCTAGAAAAATATTGTGCTTATCCATTTTTTAGTGGTGGATAGATGAGAAAGAATTGATAGATAAGAGAGAGTAGATTTCCTGTAAAATAAAATCCTAATTCCCCTAAAAAAAAATATTTTTCTGAATTTTGAAAATAATATAGTCAAGTGGCCTAAAGTAAGAGAATATTTTTCATGGAAAAAATGTCAATCAACCAGCAAAAAAGTAGGAATTTGGATGGAAAATATACTTTTTTATGGAAATATATTGACAATCAAACGCACCCTAAAAATAAGATTATGGGTGGGGAAATGATATTTTATATGAAAAATAAAACCAATTAAACACACCCTAGGTTTTCAAGAATATGGAAAAAAGGGAAAAATAAAAAATAAGAAGTTGAAAGTTCTTAACTATAGATTTTCATTGGTATTTCTTTCGAAAAATATTTCCCCTCTACTGTAAAAGAGTCTATACTATTTTATTATTCATTGTTGTCCACTCGTGTTCGCACTTGACCAATTTGAAGTTTTGTTCTATTTTGATGCTTAACCAGTTTGGATTGGAAGAAAAGCAACATGACATATGTATTAGCTTTCAATTTTTTCCAATTGTGGGCTCACATTAATGAGTGTTGTCGATAATTGTGAAATTTTATTGTATATTTAAATTTTTGTAATTGAGACTTTTGTGGTGGTAGTATAATAACAGTTGTGAGTATTGTTCATTAAATGACAGGTGGGTTGCACTATTTAGAGGCCCAATTTATTTTCTCTCTATATACACAAAATGTATCAATCTATCTATATACTATTTCTATCTTTTGGTATATTTCTTACAGCAACTGCAAGAAGACATCCAATGCAAATTTTGGAGAAATTCATAAATGTCGCTTCAGCAAATATGAACACACAAAAGATGTCTCAAGGTAATTTCTACCATTAAATATAAATTCAAATCTATACTGACATTATTTCTTCATTAACACAATACATAGTACATAATTGGGGGCGGGGGAACCCTACTTATAGGGCAAATTCTTTTTGTACACCTTGAAAGCAAATCTGGATTGTTAGATTCAACCATCATAGGAGATGTAGTAGAGGAATTACTGGAAACTAATACCAATACCATGATGGACTATCTTCAAAGGGTAAAACATTAGTTCTAACATCCTCCAATAATGCTTTCTTTAAACACTATGATACAACATTGAAACATGAACTTTATCTACCGTGGGAACCAGGTGCGGATTTGGGGAGGCAGGGCAGGTCTGTAGTCCCCCCCCCCCTCAGGGCCAACAAATTTTTTTAAAGGTTTTTTTTTTAATTTTTTTTTGGGTAAAAAATCAATTTTTTATGTGTAAATTTTTTTTCCACGTAGCAGCCCGATTTGAAATTTTATAGTCCGATCTTGAATCCAATTCTGAATCCGTCCCTGGTGGGAACCAAATATAGAACTCAACAACGTCATGAAAAGTAGAAGTGATAGAGAATTACTCTTTAACCTAAAGGTGACAAAACAGTGTCAGAACCCACCTGAGTATCGCTTTGAAATCATATTCGTATTCAACTCCACAAGAGTCACAAATAGCAATGCTTCAACTACAATGACTAAAATAAATCCTTCAACTGTCACAAGTGATTTAAACAACCAAACTGAAACTAACGAAAGTACAAACAACAAAGATGCAAGAAGGCAAAAGAATATGTACAGCCAAGCTAAAGAAGTTTTCACAAACACTAAAGAGATCACTACGCAAAATGCAAAAAAAAGTCTCTCTTACAACCATCGAATGTAACTATTGAAGCAGACTCAAAACCCGAAAAGAAGACTCACACAGGCTACAAAACTGACTACTAAACCAATGTCCTCACCTTTAAAGAAAAACATGAGTGAAAACCATGTACATTATTTTTGTAACTATAGGCAGTCATGCAATGTATTTCTTTTAGATCTCTGAAAAAAGTAACATGATCTACCCATGTACAGGAACTTAATGATAAGTCTTCAGTTGAAAGTCTACCGTATAGCTATAAATTTCTACTTTTTGACATGAAGAGGTTATTGTAAATGTTTTAATTCCCTTTTTATCCTTCCAGACACAAACACTGTGAACTATGACTGAATCATACTTATATAATTACTACCAATGGCATATAAATCTTTGATTCATCTTTAAAAATAGACTCAAGTGGCATACTTCATCCTAAACGCCATAATTATGTTAACAGTATTATCATCTATTAAACACATGTTTTAAATCATTAGTATATTGAACAATTCCATTCATAACTTAATGTCATAAATAACTTACATCATTTTATTACCTTTATAATTAATTGGTCTCTTCTTCAATTGCTTAAGTTATATCAACATTAAAAACGCTAACATTGTGTTCAAAATAATCCAAATCGTGCATTGCACGGGTGGCAAACTAGTATTTAGTTAAAAAATAAATAAATAAATCATGAAATGATTTATTTATTTTTTAATTTTATTGGGCCTTGACAACCACCTGATTCTAGTCGTTGAATTTATGGATTTATGGATGGGGTGAACTTTGGATGTTTCAATCCGGTATCTTGAGAATTGGATCAAATTGATTCAAATTGAAAACCGTAAAAATGGAACTGTTGGTTCTATAGGTGGAAAAATGGACCTCGAGCAATTGGTTGTGTTATGGTCCGATTCCTATATCCCCATGGAACTATTGGTTTTGATTTGAATTTTTTTATGCTTCAAAAATAATTTTTAAAGTGTAAAAGTTGTGTAATATTTTTTTTTATTTCACTTTCACGCTTCATATTTTAAACAATAAAAATGTCAATTATTCTAAATATAAACGAATTTATATAAACTACGAGTTCGAAATCTTTCAAACAAAGTCAAAATTTGATTTTGTAGTTAAAATTGAGAACTTGACCAGAATAAACTGACCTCAATGAGAATCATACTAAACAAGAAGCATTACTCCTCTTTTCATTCCAAATTCAAGAATATGATTGATACAACTGATTGGTCTGTATGCCTCCAATCAGAATATAACTGGCTAGTTCAGTCTAGTTCTGGCTCGGGTCGGGTGATTTCAAATAAAAATGTCTAGAACTAGTTATGGATAGAAAGGACTGTTTCCACAACTAAATGTTTCATATGGGAATGTAAGTGCCAATACCAAGATTAAAGCCATAGAAAGTAGAAACCAAGGACAGCTCAAACATTAGGGACCATATGTGCAAATAAGCCTTAAATTTTTAACCTTCTAAAACCCTAACCCCTACACACAACACAAGCAAGCGAAAAACGGTCTTTATCTCTCTATCTAGAAGAAAAAAGAAAAGAAAAGAAGGTTAAAAATGGCGGATGCAATGATATCAGTGGAAAAAATCAAAGCTTTTTATCATTCGCAGATCCATGATCCAGATAAATGGGATCTCAACAAGGTGATTTTTATTCTTCCCCTTTTCTGTTTACGCTATCGTCTGATTCTATTTATCAAAAAGAAAATTTGTCGATTTGTTATTTTATTTACTATTTATCTAGAAATTGAATACGACTTTTTCAATTCAATTAAGGTTTCAGACGTTCAATTATTGCTTACACTATTTGCTTTGGTCCCAAACTCAGGCCTGTTTCACGGATTTTTTTTTTTTTTTGCTCTGGTAATTATTCATTAAATTATTGAAGCTTTAACTTTTTCTATTATGATAATAAATAATTAAGTGCGTTGAATGGGCAATTTGGATTAAATCATGTTGAGAATTGGATGAATTCGTCCACAAACCTGATTTCCGCTTTCTTCCTTGAAGGTATTAATTGAGTTTGATATGCTCTGTTCTAGGGCTGAACATGGTCCGGTTCGGTTCGATTCTCGCCCTAGAACATGGTCCGGTTCGGTCCGACCCGAAATTTTCGGGTATTTAGTAAATGGAACCATCGGGTCCAAATTTAATTATAGAACCATTCGAGTTCAGTTCCATTCGATTCCGTATTGTAATTAAATTTTTTAATATATACAAAGTTTTATTAATTTAATTAATGATATGTTCAATATTAGCTCTTACAAAATAACGTAGTCCAATCTTATTTGTCTTTTATGTCTATCTTTGCTAAATTCTTCATAAATTTAATTATTAAAATCACAGGAAAAGAAAGATAGCGAGCTCAAAATAATTAAGAGAGATGTTGTAGAGCTTTGATTCAATTTTGTTCAATAGAAACGATACTACATTAGAGGAACAGATTTGGATAAAATTGAGGTCAATTTGATTAAATTGATTTTGAACTGAAAATTAGAAATAGAAAAATCATATTTTGTGGTTTGAACTAAATTAACTAGTTAACAAATTTATTTAGAAAAAATAAAATAATTTTGCTTATTTAAATTAAATAAATTTAAAAAAATTAAGGAGATTCGATTCTTCGGGTCTTGGCCTAGAACCAGAACCGAACCGTACCCATCGATTCTTGATTCAAATACTCGTTCTAGTATTTAATTTGAGAAGAACCGTCAAGTTCGGTTCGGTCGGTTCGGTTCGAGAGTTTTGTCCAGTCCCACTCTGTTCCAGCAATTCGTGTCCGCCTCCTTTTTACTGTTTATTTTTAATGGGACATTGTAAAGAGTGTTGCATTAAGACTTGAAATGGCTTCTTTTGTGGGCATACATTCAAGAGAGAGAACTTCCAGTGTATAGTTTGGACAATGGAGCTTCCGTGTATTTCGATCATTATATGTCATCAACAAATGTTAGACTGTAAAATAATAAGATGAATTAGCATTTGAAGTGGAAGATGGAGAAAGGGGGGATCCCGGTAGTGTTCTGATGCTTGGCAGTTGGTGATGAATTCATGTCCTTTCTATTAGCATAGCTCTGCTCGATCGTCGGTGAAATTTCATAGATATTAGGTGTGGAGAGAGACGTTCTATAATGAAGAAATGATAGTAGCTCGTTGTTTTATAGGCTTTATCATGTTCAGTCCGAAGAGTTTAGGTAATACTTTCAAAGTGACTCTTGACAGGAGAATCCAGGCTATTCAGGAAGAATTGCAGCAATTCTCCAATCCTAATGAAGTAGTTCACCCGAATTCAGCCTGTAGTTGATGATTTTTAGGCTATTTCTGTTTTCGTTATTTTTCCTGTTTCTTATTCATCTCGGCAGTTTTAGTGCAACATGTCTTCTTCAATGGCAAATTTACCACACATTTAATTTCATTGCAAGTTACATATGGTTCTATTTTTCTGTAAACAATGTGTATTAGAATCCATATAGATGACATCGCTAGGTTTTGTGCTAGCTGTCTACCTTCCAGCCTGCACCCCCCTTCTTCGTTCAGGTTGGCACTGACTTGGGAAAAATAGCCAGAGTTATTTATTTTCCTGTAACATCTATTCTATATGATCGAGAATGCGTGTTGCCTTGTTAGCTCAAGAAAATCTCTCCTTTTTTAGCTGTCTAAAATATTTTCTTGCTTATTACGCTTTTCCCCTCGTTAACTCTGCTTTCTCCGCCCATTTTCTTTTGGTGCAGAAATTACTCCGTGCATTAGGTCTCTTTGCTGGCTCCATCGTCTTGATGCGCCAATATGGTGATCTAATGGCAATATAACTATGGATGATGATTGCGCTCCCAGAAGTCGAGTTTCCAGTTAATTTTGTTTCTGCACATGGTTTTCCCATATGAAACAATCCATCAACTGAAAGGCGATTAAATGAATTTTCTTTGTTTAGAATTAGAATCTTGATTATGATTCGTGTCATGTTGGTCCTTAAGTATTATGAATGCTAGCGAATTGCATAAATTGCATCAATGTTTCTTTTCAAGAGTTGCATCTATATTCTGTATTATTTGATCCTTTAATCGCACAAGAATTGTTGTGTAGTTCGTTGTGTGATGTGATATGGAACATAGAGCAGTGATATCGGCCTTCCTCTGAAGCCATGGCAATGGTTCTTAATTCTTATGCCAACGGATGAGTTCGGGAAGAAATAACCCACCCGCCCGAACCATTTGAATACACCGATGCCCATCAACTTTTGGTATACGAAGCCTTCAACTTTTTGCGAGGAAACAGAAATATTCTGAGTCTCGTTTTGATATGAAGAATGCAAGCATTCTTCATATCAAAACGAGACTCAGAATATTTCTGTTTCCTCGCAAAAAGTTGAAGGCTTCGTATACCAAAAGTTGATGGGCATCGGTGTATTCAAATGGTTCGGGCGGGTGGGTTATTTCTTCCCGAACTCATCCGTTGGCATAAGAATTAAGAACCATTGCCATGGCTTCAGAGGAAGGCCGATATCACTGCTCTATGTTCCATATCACATCACACAACGAACTACACAACAATTCTTGTGCGATTAAAGGATCAAATAATACAGAATATAGATGCAACTCTTGAAAAGAAACATTGATGCAATTTATGCAATTCGCTAGCATTCATACTACTTAAGGACCAACATGACACGAATCATAATCAAGATTCTAATTCTAAACTAAGAAAATTCATTTAATCGCCTTTCAGTTGATGGATTGTTTCATATGGGAAAACCATGTGCAGAAACAAAATTAACTGGAAACTCGACTTCTGGGAGCGCAATCATCATCCATAGTTATATTGCCATTAGATCATCTCTCTCTCTATCTCTTGATTTTCCGTATTGATGTTTTCATTTTTTATAAACTGTGCTGCGAGGCGAGGAGAAAACTGCTGATTCCGGCCCAGGTTTGTGGAACTTGGAACCTGTGGTCGGATCATCGCCAGACTCTTCACTTACTCTGTATGGTACGCAATTTCAATTTCCTGCCATTTTTATTTCGTTATTTGTGATGCTAATTTTCGTTTTGTTGGGTGAATTCTTTTATTTTCATTTACTAAGAGAAATATTTAATTTTTTCTATTGTGATAATTATTGGGTGCAATTGCATACATGAAGTAGAAACTCAGATGGATTCTTGTTATTGATTCTGACTCAACTATAAAAATTGAATATTTGTGCCTCATGAACCAATTCATTGTAATGTTACTCGTCTCAAGGTTTAAAATATTAGAGAACGATGCATAAACGAGCCCACAGGCCCTTTTGCATGTGGGCATAAAAAGCTTGATACGTCCACAATATTTTTACAAATGGGTGGAAACTAGACTCGAACTTGCTAAATTTGCTTTCCACTTCATTTGAGTGGGAATACACTTATTTACTTATATTTAGTCTTCTACAATAGCCTATAAAAGAGCCTCTGAAACTACATTATTGGATTGTTATGGGTATCTTGAAATATATAATTAGGCATAAGAAGGCAATGCCATAATTTAAAATGCCTAAATTTTTGTTTGTAACTTATTACTAGCATATTTTTAATTTTTGTATATTTCTATTACTTCGGATTATTTCATCAATTTGTCTTGAGTCTTACTCTTTGCCTCACAAACGGAAAACACCTATACACCATATGAGCCTTTTCAGAAACATCAGTTAGATGTGGAACTTTTTAACAACTCATATCCTCGTTTTAGCTCGACCACAATCCCAAATCACATTGTCATACGAGTGTTGAGATTTCAAAGATGGCTCCCAACATGTTGAAATACTTACTGTTGCTTGGATAGTAGAAAGAAACAACGTGCAAGACATTAATGAATAGTCGTAGAAGAGACTAATATCTTATTCAGAACATTGGACAGTCATACATGATTCCTTTTGTACTTAAACTGATTTTCTTGCACATAAAAAAGCAAAACGTTGGGATTAAATTTTTCTATGAAATATCTGTTCTTGACATCTTTTCAGTACTTATTTTTAGCTACTAATATCTCTTCTCATGTTTGTTGGTAATTTTTACCTACTGGAATTAGAAACTACAGGATCTAATTAATGCATTTATATGCTCAATCACGAAGAATGTATTTAATATGTTGATCTGTGATGACTTGTGTAGTTGCATACCCTTCGAGAACCTTATTAGCATCTTATTTTTTGTTAAAATTCCATGATCAACATTTACAATGTTGCAACTTTCTTACACTGGCAAAGTTATCTTTGGCAGTATATTTTGCTGAATGATTTAAATCCAGATATAGGCGCAGAGCAATGTACTGAAATATTTATATGCACAATGTGTTCAATTCTACAAACTTTAAGAATTTGTTTTGTTTTTTTAATTCTCTTCAAATATCATTTGCATCTATCTGTATTACACGGACAGTTTAACTAGGGTAGCGTGTTCTTACCGGACATGTCGGTTCCCGACACTCCTCAAACACTCTACCATGGTCTTTTTTCTTTCTTTATAAGAAATATTTTATATTTTAACTCAAAGTTAATATTAAATAATAAATATGTACTCTTATTTAAAAATTTCAACAAGAAAAATTAATAACAAGTATAAAACTAAATTTATACTTTATAAACGAATTTAAAAAAAAAAAATTTAATCAACATATCGGCGACATGTCGTGCCAGTATTATTTTCAAAAAATCGCTTGTCAATATGTGTCGGTGCATCATTTGCATCTATTTTTAGGTTAATGAATTCTTAATATAAATCATTAGATCAGATTATTAACTGATATTCTATGTCCTAACTCCTCAACTGAGCTTGGATTGATATGGGAGCTTCATATATTGAATTAGATAAACCAGCTTCTCCAATGGAATCTGAGGAAGGGACCGCAAAAGATTTGATGACAAATTCTTCCCTTTCCATTGAAAAAGTTCATCATGATACATCAAACAATCCATCTTCCTCTATCTCTTCCTCACCAGATTCCACATTAGACGATCACATTTGCGATCTCAATAAAAATAGTGATGAGACAATTTCTGGAAATTTTGTTTCCAAATATGAACTATCTGATAACGGATCATCGTGTGCTACATCGCTAGCGGCATTTACAAGTCAAATGCCTCCAGCCAATGTATCAGCAACACAATCACCCTCTCCACAAGTGATGGAGCGTCCAGCGGCTCTGCCTGGCGCATCTTCGTATAGAATCCCATCTTCCGTGTTTGATAGAAGTAAGTCGTCAACCCCAATGGAGTGGAGTGTATGTTCGAATGAATCGTTGTTCAGCATTCACACAGGAAATATGAGTTTTAGAAATGATCCCTTCTTTTTGCGATCGGGTGAATTGGGTCCACCAGGAGAAGTATCTACATCCGGTCAGATGTTTAATTACTCAACTGTCCAGGCTTCAGGTACTGAACCCAAAAGTCATGAGTTTGGAGTAGTGGAGGCAAGCATTAAGGAAGTAATTCGAGAAAGTGAAGATCAAAAGAACGAAAGCTGGATGCCTGAGGAAATTATGTCTCGTCGTTCTCGAGAGAGTAGAACAAGTGCCAAATCTTTTGCATTTCCAATGTAAGTTTGCCTTCCATCTTTGAAATGTATCCCATCATTCAGCTTAATATAGTAGAAGTTCTTTATATATTTGAGGGTTCTATTAGTAAAGTATAAGCTTTATCTGTTTTCTCGCAAACCATTTTTCTTTGCACTCAGTATCAATATCGTGGCATCATCAAGAACAGCTGAATCATTTTAATACCTTAAGATTGATAGGAGACATAGACCATTGTGCTTCAGAGAGGACGGCTAGTTCAGTTAAGGTAGCTCCGGAGCAGCAGGAATCTCAAGCACAGCAAACGCAGAAGCAAGAGCCCGAGTCAAGCGCACAGCCCAAGCCAAAAACCTCCTCAGAAACTGAAAAACCAGCTCCTTCCAAATGGTTTTCTTGGTTTAAATGCTGCTCCTTCTGTAAGTGAAAATGAGTTTTGCCAAAATTATTGCCTTAAGCGAGCAAAACTCAGAGGATCCATCGACATGAAACTGGAATACAGTGGAAGGATAAGCCTACCCAAAATTTACCGGGTATGCATCTCGGTTTGTTGTTGTGAATGTCATTTGTATGATTGATGGTCGGCTCTAGTAGATTCGATAAAAGATGAATGCATGTCTTCTAAATTCTCCTATTTGTCATGATATAGATGTTTACAAGCACTTTCTCTGCACATCGGCTGGATGAAATCGACGAGCTTTCTAGCAGATGAAACGGAAAATATTGTTGTAGAGCAATGACCATGTTATGTGGCTTGGAATATAGAAATATGGTAGGAATATTAGAAGTTAGTTAATGTGAATTGAATATTAAGCGTGACTTATGCATATGTACAATTACAGGTTCAATACATCAGTCTTATAGTATTTATTGATTCAAGGATTGATCAGAATATCTGATTTTTTATATTGAATTTTGCAAGAATTGATTAGGAAAAATTTTCAATTAGTATGAATGTACTTTTATATCATGCTTGATACTTCAGAATCCAAGTTTAATTTGTCACAATCAGTTCATTAAACTTCAATTTACTTTTAATGTTAGTCATTCTGGTAGCCCAGCTGCTGAACTTATCACCCTTCTATTTGTTTTTGTTTTTTTGTTTTTTCAATTGTAAGTTTTTATTTTAGATGCGGTTCAATCCATTTTCTAGTGAAGATAAGAAATAAAAAATAAATGGATTGTGTTGTGAAATAGTTAATCAAGAAATCATTACCTCTTGCTAACTTGTGAGCTAAATGGAGTTGAAGAAATCTTTCCTGCAGCTGAGGCGGGATGATTAAACAGAACTCCATTTGTTCAGTGCTGCTATTTGATTGTACAGATTGTTTATTTTGAGGAACTTCAATTGTTGCTTTTATGGATTTTGCAATAGCATGATTTGTCCAGCTGCTCTGTTTGTCACTGGACCTCAGGATTATACTTAGCTTAAGTGATGTGCTGCCCGTGTATTGGCTTTTTCTCTATTGTTGGTATCTGTATTTTGATTACTAAGTTTAACTTCTAGTTGAGTAAACCTCCTCTTATCTCTTTATTTTTAAGTGAGCACATGGAAAATAGTTACAGTAATCGGTGGCATTATTTGAGATATAGGATTCTTTTATGTAATCTGGACATAATTGAAGTTTAGTCTTTAGCATTTTCCCTTGTTGCTCACCCCCTTTTTAATGCCATCTTTAAAAGTCTTTTAGCTATTATCTATAAGTTGCAAATCTACGTATGTATGTTTTGGTTATTTGCTAAATCTGTAACGTTCTGTATATGTTTCCTTTATCTCCTGAGGTGCTTGATGGTAACATTTCAAATGTCCGACGCCTCCTTTGATAGTTCTGGGTTCGTTACATTGTCGCCTTGCATGCCATTTAGTATTTAATTGGCTCAAATGGTTTGGTTATCTTTAAGTTGAGCTATTTGTGAACTGGTATTGAAAGTTGAACTTTCCGAAGACAGAGAAGACTTGCTGCAAATCGAAGGAATGCAGAAAGGATATCTTGCATAAGGTCATCTAATACAAGAAGGGAAAAGACAGCTTAGCAGTTAGCTGCTCAGGGGAACCATCGTTATGACAGCAAACAATCAGGTTATGGTGGACAGACCAAGCATGTCTTCTACAAGAAGGTAGAAACTATTTACATGTCTTTTTTATGCTGGAAAAAGTTAGCAAGGTGTAAAAATTACTATCCACCATGCAGTGTTTAGATAATTGGATAGTTTAAAGAATAAAACTGACAAAGAAAAGTTTATGATTTTCCATATTGATTCTCAATCCTTCTAGAGCTACTAGTACCTATCTGAAGTGCTAAATTCATTGTATAAATTTAGCTTTCTTATTCTTGTCACGACAAAGAAGATTGTGCTTAGGCTGCAATGACAGGGCTGTAAGGACGTTTCCCAGCACCCAATGAAGGTTGCTATTTAAATTTTACGTGATCATATATTTGTTTCATAATGAATATGCCTCCATTTATGAAATTTTGTCATTGGTTTGCGGAGATGCAAGCATTTTGAGATTGGTGGAGATAAGAATGGAAAAGGAACTTCTCTTTTCCAAGCACCGGTGGTGGAACTTGGAATATTTCTCTTTTGCTTTATATGGTTTCGATTTTTGATGGCTGAGATGTTTTACCAAGTAGTAGATGTAATTTTAGACACTTGGTATCATATTTGTGTTTCAATGATGGAGTTTTGATTTTACATGGGGCTTAAAAGTTCAGTTTCAGTGTATTTTAGCTCGATACAGACAGAATTATTGTTAGGCCTGAACAAATTGTACTTAAGAGGGTATATTTGGAGCCTATCAACTTTTGATACAACAATATGTTGTAATTTCAAATGCTTATCATCAATAATTAGGTTCAAGCCAACGTATACAAAGATTTCTTGTTATTCAAAATGATTGGTTATGAAATTTGTTGAGTGTATTAGCTAAACTTGTATGATTAATGATATTTAATAGTTGAGACTGATTGGAATATGGTCCATATGGATACTATTTGCGTTATTGTTGTCAAGTGTCTTTTGAACTATTACATCCCGAGATAAAAAAAAATTTTAAAAAAAGGGGTTTCAACATTACTGGAGCCTCTCTTCCCGGAAATCCTGTTCAGCTTCACTCGCCGTTCGCTGCCTCTACCTCTGAGCCCAAACACTCGCATCATCTCCACTTTACTGAAGAAAGTTTCAACGTCATCATTTCTTGGACGGTTAAAATGGGGTGAAACAATGGATTCAAATTTTTGCTTGCTTTTTTGTGGTGATGATGTAGCATGGATGGTTAACGCAATGGCTCTACGTTGTGTACGGTGGTGATTGTGGACTATTTGATATAGAACTAATTGTCGATGGATGTTTTGAGATTGTCAAATCTAGGTTCGGTGGTAGCGGCACGTAGCGGTGCTTAGCTGTCAAAAGATGTTGCTGGTGGCGTTGTAGTTGGCGGTGTTCCGACGGAAAGCTTTCATAGGTGGCCTTGACGTGCTTTGAATTGCTGATTTGTTTGAGATCGTTGTGGATGTTTAATTGAGGTGAAGGTGGTGGTTGTGAGGTGAAGGTGGTGCCAACAATGGTGGGTTGGGGTGGATGAGATGCAGAGTGATTGTGAACAATTAATTGTGATTTATGATCCATTAATTATGTGACATGTGACTTAATATGGGATATGCGACACATAAGTTATATGGTATGTGATTGTGATCAGTACGTAATCATGATCATAAATTATGTGTTTATTGTGATTATAACTTATTTGATTAAATATAGGTCACAAAATTTATTAGAGGTTACATGATCACCTAATTTTTTAAATATTTCATCAAAATTTGTTAAATTTGAAAGCGTATATTTAAAGTATAGTAATGTACTTTTTCCTTCCTAGATCGCACCTATTTGCTTTTTAGCATTTCTATTTTAAATTATAAACCCTCAAAAGCAGGCAACATGAAATACAATTAGATCGATACATTCCATCCTTCTTTAAGACTCACGTCCATAGCATCCTATTTTACTTGGTGATATTACAAAACAAGTCTTCTACTTGAAGTAGTTCTCCTGATGTAGACCCCATTTGGTACCCTTTTTTTTTAAAATGCATTTTTCTCTCTCTTCTTTTCAATCACATATTTTTTATTAAAATAATATTACATATAAATTAAAAAAATTTCCTTATGTTTCAACCGCACATTTCCCATCAATTTACCATTCAAAAATGCATTTTTACATAAAAATATCTCCCAAACCACCCCATAGTTTTATCCACAGCATGGGTTTCCACCACGATTTTTGTTTTAAAATAGTGGTCAATTGTAATAACGGCTTTTGGTATAATTCATCCTTAAAATTGAATTGTAAAAGGAGGATGCTTAAAGTAGTAAAACTTTTTACGGTTTGTATTAGAGTAGATATTTCATCTTGGAGGATCCTCATTGTAGACAGGGTAATATGGGAATAATGTTGACTCAAAAATATGAATCTCTCTAATCTAGGGTGGGAATGATCAAGTTCCAAAGAGAATCGAACCAAGAATTATTAGGTATCTTATAAATGGAATATTCGAGTCCAACTTCAATTATGAATCTGTTCAATATCATAATTAAATTTTTTGATATTCTTATAATTTCATTTTCCAAATATTTGAAGCAAAACAATAGTCCAATAAAGAATAAGTTTCATCTTAATACAAAACGACAAACATAACCCAAAATTTTTAAACACAAATAACAAGTCGTCTAATAAAGTTCACTATTTCCTTTTATCAATTAATTCATTTACCAATGTATACCACTGAGCCTGAGTTCAATTTTTTATACTGAAATAATTTGGTAAGTTCGATTATTAGAAAAAAAAAACACGAAATTAAAAAAATGATAGTTTCAATTTTTTGGTTCTAAGTGTAGAACCAAGAAGAAAATCAAATTTTTATTAACCAAATTAACTTACGAAAAAACGAACTGAACCATTAGGATCGATTTGGGACTTTGGCCCCATTTGGTAGTCATTTTTTTTAAAATGTATTTTTCTTTGTTTTTTCAGCCACACATTCTTTATTAAAATAATATTACATATAAACAAAAAAATTTTCCTTATTTTTCAACCACACATTTCACATCAATTTACTATTCTAAATATTCCCTTTATCTATCCTCAAAACTCATTTGGGCATTGACAATGGGCCTTAGGAGCCCGGTAAATGAGTTGTAAGCCCGCCCATTTTAATACAAAACCCTAATCGAGAACTGCAATTTGCAGAATTTCGCATCCACGCTCTTCGTCTCTGATCGGCAGCCATGGTAATTTTAACCCACTTAACTTTCTCTCATAGCTGTTTTTGTTGATTTCTAATCTACTGTTTATTCTAAATCTGTTTTTTTGTTTCTAGTTTATAGTGTATTTTGGTTCTCGAGTGCGGTTTGATTTTCTGTTTAAAAGTGGAGATTTGAACGTGGATGATTAAATTATGTTGTGAATCAGTGAAATTAAGAATTTGAGCGACAAATAGCTTTTTTATTATTCAAATTTTCGTATTCTGGAAATGTACGCAGTTTCTTTTCATTTACCTTTGTACTATTTTCTTTCATGGCTAGAGTTACTGCTACCAAATTGGACTAGAAGGTTGTAAGAAACATTTGTACAAAGTAAAATTAAGTATGAGGTTTGTATTCATTTTCAATATTATCTCTTATGAAAGAATGGCTTAATGGACTATGAGAACTTTTTCTTGCAATTAAGGATAGACATGTAAATGGAAAACCCCATGATCAAAGGCTCATAGCATTATTGCAGTTTTGTATGTTTTAGCTGATACTTGACTGTACACAGTGTTAGTTTGTTCTCTAGAACTTCTATTGTTGCTTTTGTGGGTTTGCCCAATCATCTTTGCATTTACAGTATATTCATTTGTCCAGCTAGTATGGCTTTCACCTTTGTGCTGTCCAGTCAATCATTAGACCTTAACAATCTTACTCGATCTTATCAGTTAAATTTGTTCATTTACATAAAATGTATGATGCCCGTCTACCAGCTTTTCTTCTGTCGTTGGTGGTCCTTATTTTTTAAGTGCAAGCTAATTTCGCATCTAGCTGACTAAACTTCCTATTCTTTTCATGTTTTTAATGGCCATGTGGAAAATTAAGTTTTTGAGATTGTGCAACTATTTTATCATCTATATGTGATTGATACCTAGTTCTTAGCATCATTAAATTTTTGATTGGCTACTTTGCTATCATTTTCCTTTACCGTTTCCATTTCCTTTAATTTTTAATTATAAACTGATGTTATGCCAAGTGTATTTTAACTATTTGCTGGACCCATAACTTGCTGTATGTAGTTTTCTTTCCTGTACTTTTGAAGGATTTTGATCATAACATTTCAATGCAGAATACATTTTGGATTTTAGAAAAGTTAATCTGTTTGTGAACTGATTTTTATAGGTGAATGTTCCGAAGACAAAGAAGACTTACTGCAAATCCAAGGAGTGCAGAAAGCACACCTTGCACAAGGTTACCCAGTACAAGAAGGGAAAAGATAGCTTAGCGGCTCAGGGTAAGCGCCGGTATGATCGCAAGCAATCAGGTTATGGTGGACAAACCAAGCCTGTCTTCCACAAGAAGGTAAAAACACATTAGAAAGAAAAATAAAAATAAAAAATTACCATCGGCAAATATAAACAGGGGCTAACTTGCAGTAGAAAAGGTTAAGATGAGTAGAAAGGATGGTAATAAAATTGATTCTCAATCTTTAGATGTACTAATTTTACCATTTTTACATCATTGTCTTTGAAACTAGGCGAAAACGACTAAGAAGATTGTGCTGAGGCTGCAATGCCAGGGCTGCAAGCACGTTTCTCAGCATCCAATCAAGGTCAGTTTTTCGATTTCACATGGTCATGTATTTTCATTCTGAAAATGTCTCTGCTCTGATACTAACAATTGCATATTGTCGTTGGCTTTGCAGAGGTGCAAGCATTTTGAGATTGGTGGAGATAAGAAGGGAAAAGGAACTTCTCTTTTCTAAGCATCACCCGGTTATGGAACTTGAAACATCTCTCTTTTACCTTTTTTGGACTTGATGTTTAATTTTTTGTTTATTAACTGAGATGTTATTACCAAGTAATACATTAAACTTTGGACATGTATTGTCATATTTATGGTTCAATGCTGGAATTTAGATTTTTCTCTTGTAATGGTAATGATGAGCTACTATTTGGTGTAGATTAAAATTAGATTTTGATAAAAGTTGATGAAATCATTGAAATGTGGGATTAAAATTAATTGTTGATTTTGACTTGAGATTTTTCAGTAGATATTTATTTACACCAAAGATGGATAAGTAGGATGTAGCTTATAGTGACCCCACTAAACTTTTGTGGTATCTTCAAATGATTAAAAGACTAGCCATTATATTGAAAGTTATCCGCACATGAGAGCTCAAGACCAGCCAGATCTAATCCATACGATGAAAGAAGCATGTATCTCTCTGAACTAAGTAGAGGTGGCAATAGCCTCAGTTTGTTGACCCGATACATGGGCCTACTTGAGCTCCCGTTTGGCCCCTATTTTTTGAAATGAAAACGGTTGGAAGAGTACTTTTTAAACAAATGAGTGGTCAAAAAAGAAGAAAAAGTTCTTGGTTTTCGTGTAATATTATTTTATAAAATATTGTGT
>NC_036259.1:11939765-11955016 GCF_002742605.1 Olea europaea var. sylvestris | reverse complement strand
GAATATCTGATTTTTTATATTGAATTTTGCAAGGATTGATTAGGAAAAAATTTCAATTAGTATGAATGTACTTTTATATCATGCTTGATACTTCAGAGTCCAAGTTTAATTTGTCACAATCAGTTCATTAAACTTCAATTTACTTTTAATGTTAGTCATTCTGGTAGCCCAGCTACTGAACTTATCACCCTTCTATATTTGTTTTTGTTTTTTTGTTTTTTCAATTGTAAGTTTTTATTTTAGATGCGGTTCAATCCATTTTCTAGTGAAGATAAGAAATAAAAAATAAATGGATTGTGTTGTGAAATAGTTAATCAAGAAATCATTACCTCTTGCTAACTTGTGAGCTAAATGGAGTTGAAGAAATCTTTCCTGCAGCTGAGGCGGGATGATTAAACAGAACTCCATTTGTTCAGTGCTGCTATTTGATTGTACAGATTGTTTATTTTGAGGAACTTCAATTGTTGCTTTTATGGATTTTGCAATAGCATGATTTGTCCAGCTGCTCTGTTTGTCACTGGACCTCAGGATTATACTTAGCTTAAGTGATGTGCTGCCCGTGTATTGGCTTTTTCTCTATTGTTGGTATCTGTATTTTGATTACTAAGTTTAACTTCTAGTTGAGTAAACCTCCTCTTATCTCTATATTTTTAAGTGAGCACATGGAAAATAGTTACAGTAATCGGTGGCATTATTTGAGATATAGGATTCTTCTATGTAATCTGGACATAATTGAAGTTTAGTCTTTAGCATTTTCCCTTGTTGCTCACCCCCTTTTTAATGCCATCTTTAAAAGTCTTTTAGCTATTATCTGTGAGTTGCAAATCTACGTATGTATGTTGTGGTTATTTGCTAAATCTGTAACGTTCTGTATATGTTTCCTTTATCTCCTGAGGTGCTTGATGGTAACATTTCAAATGTCCGACGCCTCCTTTGATAGTTCTGGGTTTGTTACATTGTCGCCTTGCATGCCATTTAGTATTTAATTGGCTCAAATGGTTTGGTTATCTTTAAGTTGAGCTATTTGTGAACTGGTATTGAAAGTTGAACTTTCCGAAGACAGAGAAGACTTGCTGCAAATCGAAGGAATGCAGAAAGGATATCTTGCATAAGGTCATCTAATACAAGAAGGGAAAAGACAGCTTAGCAGTTAGCTGCTCAGGGGAACCATCGTTATGACAGCAAACAATCAGGTTATGGTGGACAGACCAAGCATGTCTTCTACAAGAAGGTAGAAACTATTTACATGTCTTTTTTATGCTGGAAAAAGTTAGCAAGGTGTAAAAATTACTATCCACCATGCAGTGTTTAGATAATTGGATAGTTTAAAGAATAAAACTGACAAAGAAAAGTTTATGATTTTCCATATTGATTCTCAATCCTTCTAGAGCTACTAGTACCTATCTGAAGTGCTAAATTCATTGTATAAATTTAGCTTTCTTATTCTTGTCACGACAAAGAAGATTGTGCTTAGGCTGCAATGACAGGGCTGTAAGGACGTTTCCCAGCACCCAATGAAGGTTGCTATTTAAATTTTACGTGATCATATATTTGTTTCATAATGAATATGCCTCCATTTATGAAATTTTGTCATTGGTTTGCGGAGATGCAAGCATTTTGAGATTGGTGGAGATAAGAATGGAAAAGGAACTTCTCTTTTCCAAGCACCGGTGGTGGAACTTGGAATATTTCTCTTTTGCTTTATATGGTTTCGATTTTTGATGGCTGAGATGTTTTACCAAGTAGTAGATGTAATTTTAGACACTTGGTATCATATTTGTGTTTCAATGATGGAGTTTTGATTTTACATGGGGCTTAAAAGTTCAGTTTCAGTGTATTTTAGCTCGATACAGACAGAATTATTGTTAGGCCTGAATAAATTGTACTTAAGAGGGTATATTTGGAGCCTATCAACTTTTGATACAACAATATGTTGTAATTTCAAATGCTTATCATCAATAATTAGGTTCAAGCCAACGTATACAAAGATTTCTTGTTATTCAAAATGATTGGTTATGAAATTTGTTGAGTGTATTAGCTAAACTTGTATGATTAATGATATTTAATAGTTGAGACTGATTGGAATATGGTCCATATGGATACTATTTGCGTTATTGTTGTCAAGTGTCTTTTGAACTATTACATCCCGAGATAAAAAAAAATTTTAAAAAAAGGGGTTTCAACATTACTGGAGCCTCTCTTCCCGGAAATCCTGTTCAGCTTCACTCGCCGTTCGCTGCCTCTACCTCTGAGCCCAAACACTCGCATCATCTCCACTTTACTGAAGAAAGTTTCAACGTCATCATTTCTTGGACGGTTAAAATGGGGTGAAACAATGGATTCAAATTTTTGCTTGCTTTTTTGTGGTGATGATGTAGCATGGATGGTTAACGCAATGGCTCTACGTTGTGTACGGTGGTGATTGTGGACTATTTGATATAGAACTAATTGTCGATGGATGTTTTGAGATTGTCAAATCTAGGTTCGGTGGTAGCGGCACGTAGCGGTGCTTAGCTGTCAAAAGATGTTGCTGGTGGCGTTGTAGTTGGCGGTGTTCCGACGGAAAGCTTTCATAGGTGGCCTTGACGTGCTTTGAATTGCTGATTTGTTTGAGATCGTTGTGGATGTTTAATTGAGGTGAAGGTGGTGGTTGTGAGGTGAAGGTGGTGCCAACAATGGTGGGTTGGGGTGGATGAGATGCAGAGTGATTGTGAACAATTAATTGTGATTTATGATCCATTAATTATGTGACATGTGACTTAATATGGGATATGCGACACATAAGTTATATGGTATGTGATTGTGATCAGTACGTAATCATGATCATAAATTATGTGTTTATTGTGATTATAACTTATTTGATTAAATATAGGTCACAAAATTTATTAGAGGTTACATGATCACCTAATTTTTTAAATATTTCATCAAAATTTGTTAAATTTGAAAGCGTATATTTAAAGTATAGTAATGTACTTTTTCCTTCCTAGATCGCACCTATTTGCTTTTTAGCATTTCTATTTTAAATTATAAACCCTCAAAAGCAGGCAACATGAAATACAATTAGATCGATACATTCCATCCTTCTTTAAGACTCACGTCCATAGCATCCTATTTTACTTGGTGATATTACAAAACAAGTCTTCTACTTGAAGTAGTTCTCCTGATGTAGACCCCATTTGGTACCCTTTTTTTTTAAAATGCATTTTTCTCTCTCTTCTTTTCAATCACATATTTTTTATTAAAATAATATTACATATAAATTAAAAAAATTTCCTTATGTTTCAACCGCACATTTCCCATCAATTTACCATTCAAAAATGCATTTTTACATAAAAATATCTCCCAAACCACCCCATAGTTTTATCCACAGCATGGGTTTCCACCACGATTTTTGTTTTAAAATAGTGGTCAATTGTAATAACGGCTTTTGGTATAATTCATCCTTAAAATTGAATTGTAAAAGGAGGATGCTTAAAGTAGTAAAACTTTTTACGGTTTGTATTAGAGTAGATATTTCATCTTGGAGGATCCTCATTGTAGACAGGGTAATATGGGAATAATGTTGACTCAAAAATATGAATCTCTCTAGGGTAGGGTGGGAATGATCAAGTTCCAAAGAGAATCGAACCAAGAATTATTAGGTATCTTATAAATGGAATATTCGAGTCCAACTTCAATTATGAATCTGTTCAATATCATAATTAAATTTTTTGATATTCTTATAATTTCATTTTCCAAATATTTGAAGCAAAACAATAGTCCAATAAAGAATAAGTTTCATCTTAATACAAAACGACAAACATAACCCAAAATTTTTAAACACAAATAACAAGTCGTCTAATAAAGTTCACTATTTCCTTTTATCAATTAATTCATTTACCAATGTATACCACTGAGCCTGAGTTCAATTTTTTATACTGAAATAATTTGGTAAGTTCGATTATTAGAAAAAAAAACACGAAATTAAAAAAATGATAGTTTCAATTTTTGGTTCTAAGTGTAGAACCAAGAAGAAAATCAAATTTTTATTAACCAAATTAACTTACGAAAAAACGAACTGAACCATTAGGATCGATTTGGGACTTTGGCCCCATTTGGTAGTCATTTTTTTTAAAATGTATTTTTCTTTTTTTTTTCAGCCACATATTCTTTATTAAAATAATATTACATATAAACAAAAAACTTTTCCTTATTTTTCAACCACACATTTCACATCAATTTACTATTCTAAATATTCCCTTTATCTATCCTCAAAACTCATTGGGGCATTGACAATGGGCCTTAGAAGCCCGGTAAATGAGTTGTAAGCCCGCCCATTTTAATACAAAACCCTAATCGAAAACTGCAATTTGCAGAATTTCGTATCCACGCTCTTCGTCTCTGATCGGCAGCCATGGTAATTTTAGCCCACTTAACTTTCTCCCATAGCTATTTTTGTTGATTTCTAATCTACTGTTTACTCTAAATCTGTGTTTTTGTTTCTAGTTTTTAGTGTATTTTGGTTCTTGAGTGCGGTTTGATTTTCTGTTTAAATGTGGAGATTTGAACGTGGATGATTAAATTATGTTGTGAATCAGTGAAATTAAGAATTTGAGCGGCACATTGCTTTTTTATTATTCAAATTTTCGTATTCTGGAAATGTACGCAGTTTCTTTTCAATTACCTTTGTACTATCTTCTTTCATGGCCAGAGTTACTGCTACCAAATTGGACTAGAAGGTTGTAAGAAACATTTGTACAATGTAAAATTCAGTATGAGGTTTGTATTCATATTCAATATCATCTCTTATGAAAGAATGGCTCAATGGACTATAAGAACTTTTTCTTGCAATTTAGGATAGACGTGTAAATACAAAACCCCATGATCAAAGGCTCATAGCATTATTGCAGTTTTGTATGTTTAGTTTGTTCTGTAGAACTTCTATTATTGCTTTTGTGGGTTGCCTAATCATATTTGCATTTATAGTATAGTCATTTGTCCAGCTAGTATGGCTTTCACCTTTGTGCTGTCCAGTCAATCATTAGACCTTAACAATCTTACTCGATCTTATCAGTTAAATTTGTTCATTTACATAAAATGTATGATGCCCGTCTACCAGCTTTTCTTCTGTCGTTGGTGGTCCTTATTTTTTAAGTGCAAGCTAATTTCATTTCTAGCTGACTGAACTTCCTATTCTTTTCATGTTTTTAATGGCCATATGGGAAATTAAGTTTGTGAGATTGTGCAACTATTTTATCATCTAGATGTGATTGATACCTGTTCTTAGCACCATTAAATTTTTGATTGGCTACTTTGCTATCATTATCCTTTTCCGTTTCCATTTCCTTTAATTTTTAATTATAAACCGATGTTATGCCAAGTGTATTTTAACCATTTGCTGAACCCATAACTTGCTGTATATGGTTTTCTTTCCTGTAGTTTTGAAGGATTTTGATCATAACATTTCAAAGCAGAATACATTTTGGATTTTTAAAAAGTTGATCTGCTTGTGAACTGATTTTTATAGGTGAATGTTCCGAAGACAAAGAAGACTTACTGCAAATCCAAGGAGTGCAGAAAGCACACCTTGCACAAGGTTACCCAGTACAAGAAGGGAAAAGATAGCTTAGCTGCTCAGGGGAAGCGCCGGTATGATCGCAAGCAATCAGGTTATGGTGGACAGACCAAGCCTGTCTTCCACAAGAAGGTAAAAACACATTAGAAAGAAAATAAAAATTGCCATCGGCAAATATAAACAGGAGCTAAATTGGAGTAGAAAAGGTTTTGATGACTAGAAAGGATGGTAATAAAATTGATTCTCAATCATCGATGTACTAATTTTACCATTTTTACATCATTGTCTTGGAAACTAGGCGAAAACGACTAAGAAGATTGTGCTGAGGCTGCAATGCCAGGGCTGCAAGCACGTTTCTCAGCATCCAATCAAGGTCAGTTTTTCAATCTCACATAGTCATGTATTTATTTTCATCCTGAAAATCTCTCTGCTCTGATACTAACAATTGCATATTATCGTTGGCTTTTTAGAGGTGCAAGCATTTTGAGATTGGTGGAGATAAGAAGGGAAAAGGAACTTCTCTTTTCTAAGCATCACCCGGTTATGGAACTTGAAATATCTCTCTTTTACCTTTTTTGGACTTGATGTTTTATTTTTTGTTTATTAACTGAGATGTTATTACCAAGTAATACATTAAACTTTGGACATGTATTGTCATATTTATGGTTCAATGCTGGAATTTAGATTTTTCTCTTGTAATGGTAATGATGAGCTACTATTTGGTGTAGATTAAAATTAGATTTTGATAAAAGTTGATGAAATCATTGAAATGTGGGATTAAAATTAATTGTTGATTTTGATTTGATATTTTTCAGTAGATTTTTATTTACACCAAACATGGATTAGTAGGATGTAGCTTATAGTGACCCCCACTAAACTTTTGTGGTATCTTCAAATGATTAAAAGACTAGCCATTATATTGAAAGTTATCCGCACATGAGAGCTCAAGACCAGCCAGATCTAATCCATACGATGAAAGAAGCATATATCTCTCTGAACTGAGTAGAGGTGGCAATAGCCTCAGTTTGTTGACCCGATACATGGGCCTACTTGAGCTCCCGTTTGGCCCCTATTTTTTGAAATGAAAACGGTTGGAAGAGTACTTTTTAAACAAATGAGTGGTCAAAAAAGAAGAAAAAGTTCTTGGTTTTCGTGTAATATTATTTTATAAAATATTGTGTGGTTGAAAATAAAAGAGTAAAAAATGAAATGTAATTTAATGAGGGCCAAACGGGGGTTGAGCCATCTCGACTTGTGAACTTTTTGGTTTTTATATATGATAGTCTGTAAGGAAAAATATAAATAATTAAATACTGGATGAAAAGGGAAACTTAATGTAATCATATAATAAGTAAAAAAAGGGAACTTGTGGCCTCAACAGTTCGGCTCACAAAGACTTCAGGCTTTACATGTTGAGTTTGGCTCGAGCCATGAACTTGTAGTTGAACGAGTCGAGTTGGCAGATGGTCCTGCTTAGGGGTGGGCATTCGATGGTTTTGTTCGGACATTTCAAAAATCGAAACTACCTATTGAACTTTTGAGTAATTTGTAAATTATTCGAATTCATGCAACTTTTGGAACTAAACTGGAATCAACAGCTTCAGTTTAGTTGCAGTTCCATGTAATGTGTAGAGTTTGTTGGATAGAGAAAAGTAGAAATGCTTTCCTATTTTGACCTTACTCCATTAATGTCCCGTTTGATTCACATTTTTTTCAAAAAAAAAAAAAAAAATACATTTTAAACAATGATTTGATATTATTTCAATTATACATTTTTCAATAAAATAATATCGCGAGCAAATCCAAACTTTTCCTTATTTTTTTAATCACATATTTTCTATCAATACATTATTCAAAAATGCATTCTTGTAAAAATAACGTGGTTCAAACAAGGGCTAAATATAATCTCGTACTCATTGCCACCACTAAAATAAAGGGATTGAAATGCAACTTTTACATTCTTTAAACCCTTGTTTGAGCCAATTCTTTTGAAAAAAAATACATTTTTAAACAATTTTGACATCATTTCAACTATACATTTTTTAATAAAATAATAGTACACACAAATTCAAAATTCTTTCTTGTTTCATTAATACACTATTCAAAAATACATTCTTATAAAAAGAATAGGGCTAAATCAAAGAACTATGAGTAATTACCTAATTTTTCAACAATTTGGGGGGGTTAAATCAAAATTCTAAAAACTTCCGGCGCCATTTGATACAAATTGCACGCGCCAAAATCATTCCCGCCACCCATCGTAAGACAATTAAAATATTTTCAAAGAAAAACATCCAAAAATTCCCCAATTTCTACATATACAAATCCCCCAACCCCTCAATTGCCTCTTTGTTAATCTTTTTCTCTCACTCTGTTTTTACATCTTCTGAACGAAAAAATTAGTGGGTTTTTTGTTGGAAAAAGTAAAAATGGCTGAAATGATTAGCCCAGATGCGATATCGACCATATTGGCGAAACCATCTACCGATTCGTCTTCAGAGTTGCCGGAATTAGTCGTACAAGTACTGGATCTAAAGCCTACTGGGAGCAAATTCACGTATTTCTCTTATCTTTTTCGTTATTTACACTAAAAATGAAAATGTTCAAGAATCAGCATTATGCTTTTTTCGTTTTCTTTGTGTATGTACTTATGTATGCATGGCTACAGTGAGATGGGGGTTAGCTAAAATTGATTCTGTTATATTTCTAATAGTGGGATCTATTTATTCAATAATTTAAAGGAAATCTATAGCTGAAATTGTTTAGTTTTATTGTTTGTAGATTGTCTTTCTGAATTATTTACATTTGTGGGCTAGATTTTTCATGCAATGAATGTACCAAATTTGTTAGATTTTCTGATTATTTGCAGATTTACCGCGAGTGATGGGAAAATGAAGGTCAAGGCCATGTTTCAATCTACTCTGTCGTCTTTAATCACCTCTGGGAGTGTTCAGAACTTGGGTCTTATTCGGATTCTTGATTACACTCTAAATGACATCCCAACGAAGAACGAGAAGTAAAAATCATTATGCCTTTTTTTCATTACGTTCTGTTAACTAAATTTTTTTAACGAAGGTCTAAGTCTATGTTATGTTAATTTTCAGGTACTTATTTGTAACAAAATTTGAGACCGTGTCTCCCGCACTCGACTCTGAGTATAAGGCCGAGGCAAAAACTAAGGATAGTGGCCTCGAAATGAAGCCAAAACAGGAAATGGATGGTGAAGTAAAAAGTGAAGTTAATGGCATCGTTTTGAAGTCAAAGCAGGAAATTGTGACTAAATCAGCTGCTCAAATAGTTCATGAGCAACATGGAAAGTAAGTGTTTTCTTCTATCTTTAACTTAATTTGAAAGAGTTTTGTGATAGTTGTGTGATGCTATGATTTGATGTTGAGGTGTTAATGTTGTTGCAATTAATGAAAATCAGTATGGCACCGTCTGCTCGAATGGCAATGACCCGAAGAATTCATCCGCTTGTTTCCTTGAATCCATATCAAGGAATTTGGACGATTAAGGTTCGTGTAACCTTGAAAGGTAACATGCGGTCGTATAGGAATGCCAGGGGAGAAGGGTGTGTGTTCAATGTAGAATTGACTGATGAAGATGTGAGTTTGTTTTACAATATTTCTCTAGTTTATTAGTTTTGTACATGACATAAGATTCTGAATTAATGATATGGTTCAGGGCACACAAATAAAAGCAACAATGTTTAATGAGGCTGCGAAAAAGTTTTACGATAAATTTCAGTTGGAGAAGGTCTATTACATATCGAAGGGAACTCTGAAAGTTGCTAACAAGCAATTTAAAACTGTGCAAAATGATTATGAAATGACGTTAAATGAATATTCTGAAGTCGAGGAAGCTAGTAGTGAGGCTACTTTTATCCCCGAAACAAAATTCAATTTCGTCCCAATTGATGAATTAGGTTCATATGTTAACGGGCGAGATCTTGTTGGTAAGCACCATTGCTGAAACCCTTTATTACACAATTCTTGCTCTTCAAAGTGTAATGTTTTTATCTGTGTCAATGATAGATGTTGTTGGTGTTGTTCGAGAAGTATCTCCGACTATGAGTATTCGACGGAAAAGTGATAACGAGACAATTCCCAAGCGTGATATAACGATCGCTGATGAGACGTAAGTGTTATGCCTCTTTGATTTTTGCATTTACTTCCCTTGATTGTGAAGTTGAACCTACGATGTGTGATTCTCAGGAAGAAGACTGTCGTTGTGTCTCTATGGAATGATCTTGCCACGAGTGTAGGACAAGAACTGCTAGACATGGCCGATAAATCTCCAGTAGTTGCAATTAAATCACTCAAAGTTGGAGATTTTCAGGGTATTAATAATATATTATATGTATTATTACTACAAATCAAATTAGATCTTGGTAATGTGCTAATTTTATGTGATACTTCAGGGTTGTCACTGTCAACGCTGAGCAAAAGTGTTGTGGTAATCAATCCAGACTTACCAGAAGCCAAAAAGTTGAGATCCTGGTAAAAGAAATTGTTCAGTTGGAGTTACAATTTTTGTTTTAGTTTCTTACCTAATTGCGGGGAATCATTTTAGCATATGTTAATTGATGCAGGTATGATTCTGAAGGCAAAGAAACTTCTTTGGCATTTGTTGGTTCTGGCTTAAGCCCTTCGACTAAAAATGGGGTTCAATCTATGTACTCCAATAGGGTCTTGTTATCTCATATCACCAGTGACCCATTGTTGGGCGAGGACAAGGTATATATTTTCCCATGACTTTAATTGCTACATCTAGGTATGATGGTGAAAATTATTGGCCCATAGTTTAGATAATATTTTTTTCTTGGCAGCCTGCATATTTCAATGTTAAAGCGTACATAAGTTACATCAAACCCGACCAAACTATGTGGTATCGTGCTTGCAAGACTTGTACCAAGAAAGTCACGGATGCTATTGGATCCGGATATTGGTGCGAAGGGTGCCAGAAGAACGACGAAGAATGCAGCTTGAGGTTCGTGACTTGCGCAAATCCAAGTTACTAATCATTAATTTATCCTACTTCGTACTTAAATGTCCTGAATACAAAATCATTTTTGTCGGGTTGCAGATATATAATGACAGTAAAAGTTTCTGATGCTAGTGGTGAAGCCTATTTCTCTGTTTTCAACGAACAAGCAGAGAAAATAATCGGATGCTCTGCAGATGAACTTAACGAGCTAAAATCCCAGGTTAACATTGTGCAACCTTAATTTATACAAGCATGGATCATCTTGTCTGATGTCTTGGTGATATCTTTTGTTATTTTTCTGAATATTAGGATGGAGAAAGTTCTTATCAATTGAAACTGAAGGAAGCTACCTGGATTCCACACCTATTTCGAGTTAGTGTTACTCTACAAGAATACAACAATGAGAAAAGGCAGAGGATAACTATCAGAGCTGTTGCTCCTGTGGACTATGCAACTGAATCGTCGTTTTTGCTTGAAAAAATATTGAAGATGAAAATCTCTAAAATAGAGTAACTCGGCATTTTTGTTGATGGGACGACCGCGCTTTTTAGCAGTAGTTTTTTGTTTTTGAACCTCGATGAATGCTATGTTTATTAGCATTTTATAGTATTGGTTATTGCCAATGCTTGTAATTTATGGCATTAGTTTTTTGATCATTTGTTAGTGCTCTTGTATTCAGTACAAGGATTGGACTCACTTTGAAGATCGACAAGCTCTTGTTTTGTGGATATTTTGAGAATTAATTTTTTGACCGTTAGAGTTAAAGTGGGTTCTACCTGTAAGAGAAGAATTAAAAAGACGGTTGAAATAGTGACAACGGTCAAAAAATTGATTTTAATTGGTTTAGGTTCTATTTGGGAGTGATTTTAAGAATTGATTTTTTGATCGTTAGAAGAAAAGTGGGGATTATCTGCGAGAGAAGAAGTCAAACTTTACGGTTGGAATAGTGAAATAACGATCAAAAGATCAATTTTTTTGGATGAAAAATCACTTTCAAACACCCTTTTAAAATTCCTACCGAACAAGCGCTTGCACTTTTTAAACTTTCGATTTCAAGAACTTACTAGGCCTCTTGCTCTATTTGTTTAGTCAAATAGTCTGATCGATTTAAATTAGTGGTCAAAGCAATGACACATTAGAAATTGATGCCGAAGATGGGGACATGCTTTGATTATTAATCCCAACTTAATTTGACTGCACTTGACTTTCATATTAATTATAAGCAGCTGAAAGGTGCCAGTCCACAATTCTCAAGGTCTCATTGTCATCTTGGCTTCTATTCCAAGCGTTTGAAAATTTATATTAATTAAATACAAATTTCCAGTCAAAAAGTAAGCAAGAGATTTTTTGTAAGGAAAAATTCAATTCAAGACAAACATTAGAGGAATTTTGGGCCATATCCCTGTTGGGGCCCATTAATTTATATTTCATTACCTTTTATTTTATTTTTTTCACTTATTTTCAACCACATAATTTTTCATAAAATAATATTACACTTAAATCGAAAAAAAAATCTTCTTTTTCAACCACTCTTTTTAAAAAAAAAAATTATTCTGTTTATTTTCATTTCTACAAAATGGGGGCCAAATGAGTTCCAAATATCAAAAAGTTAGTTTAACCGATAACTTATAACTTTTGACTTTTGGCCTGGACTGTATAAAGAGAATAATATATCTTTTTAACTTTTTGAAATTTTCTCCCATTCATTCATGTGAAATTGCTTACCATGTCAACCTTTTATCTTGTATCGAACTCATCTCTAGAGAAATATTTAAACATGTAAGGGTCAAAAATCACATCGAACTCATCTCTAGAGAAATATTTAAACATGTATTCTGAAGTCTTTCGTTATTCATTAATTAGGATATGGCTCTTCAACCTTTCATATGGTGTGATTATGTGTTATCAATTTTCAAGAATAAAGTTTTGGTTTCCAACCTATTTAAATTAGTAACGTGGATCCTCAAGTAATCAAAATTATCCATATAAATATTAAACTTAAAATTGCACACGACTTTTACATGATTTACAATTATAAGACACAATTGACAAATCACTCAAGATTTATCTCTGATTTGACTAAAATTCGTTGTACAATCCGAATGTACAAACTGACAATTTTTGTCATGTGAGCCGTGAGGATCCAAAATTACACATTTATAGAAGTTGAAGATCCAAAATCTCAATTTTAAAAGTTTGGGACTTATAACCATAACATGTGAAGGATTGGGGAGCCTAGCCTAATTAAGGCTTAAATCTTTTTACAGTTCTTCTACGTTCAAGCAAAATGATATTTGAGTTAATTTCACCAATAGTCACTTAAGTTTATGCAAAATATTAAATTGATCCTTGAAAAAAAATTTTAATCCTATTTGTCACTAAAGTTATAAACGGTTTCAAAATTGTTTGCTTCTTTAATAATATATCATCTGACTTAAAATCCGTTGAGTAACAACTAACAAGGGGAACCCTTCCATCAATTACATTTGTTGCATACAAACTTGATTATTGAATAAAATTCATAAATCCATATGTCAATGAACTTAAATTTAACTAACGTTAAAATTGACAATCTAGGTGAAATTCTAACCTTTATATAGAAATTTGAGCGTATTTTAACCAAGAAATTTAATGACACATCTTGATGTTTTTAACGAATTCGTTTGATATCAAGCGATAGATGGTTTACCATATAAATTATGATGTATATTTTTATTTTATTTTTTTCTTTGCTTATGAGCTTTCCTAAGTTGACTAATAAAGTCAAAAAGCAGAAGGTAGGTCATGACCTCAATCTTGGTAAAATCATGGAATTGCAAAGTCAAAAAATTAGACGACAGACCAAAACATAATGTCCCATAAAATAGGACCAATGAAGGAAAAATAAAAGCTATTCAATTTCCAGCTAAATCATTATTAGACTATAGTTTTCTTGGTCAATTCATTGGACCTTAACAATTTATTTAGTACATACATTTTAAAATACAAAGTTGTTGTACAAACTTGTATTAATGGATTGAATTAACATTTCGATTGAATCGATGACAATTGAACTATAAGCTTTCTCATAGAGATGCAAGCCTCACACTTTTATTGCACGTGAATTAATATGCCACGCCCATTAGAATTTTATTGACGACCCAAAATTTAAATTTTGATACAAATAAGGAATCTCTCTTATCGTGATAGAAATGAGTACTATCAGAAAACAAGCATGATAATAGATCTTCATATGAAGAACTTATCGTCATCTGATAATGAAAGAATCATATAAACATACAAGAATTCAATTACTAATCATAAAACCTAGTCCAACGCAATCCGAATATGCATTTCCTAATCGGGATTGGAGGTGCACGCTTTAGCATCTAAATTGGTAACATGTGATTAGTATAGTGACATTTGTGAAAACGATATAAATTCACGTACCTAAAACTCGTATCGCAAATCAAAATTGAACAATATATATCACGTTTATTTCAAATATAGCATAAAGATAAAAATGTAAATGTAGAAAAATCTTATATCTATAAAATTATTTGTTTAACGAATTATTCCTAGGGAGTTTCTAAATTTTTAAGTAGGTGAAGTGCAATGATACGTTTAAGAAGTGCACGATGATTTGATTCAAAAAGTATATTTTATATAAAAACAAAATTCATGCAACACAAAAAGACCTAAAACACAATACATCGTGAAAGTGTTTAAAGAATTGAAAAAATATGTATATTAACCTTTATATTTAAAACATTGTCACTAACGATCTTTTAACCCATTTGGACCTCATGTACGAATTTTTGAAATGCTTGGGTAGCGCAAATAAAGGGTTGGGGGTAAAGTCTATGAAAATTCAAATGTTTAGGATCGCTACTAAAATTATCCCATTACTTAATTGCCAATCAAATGCCTGCGAATCTTTTATGCAACTTGCTACATCGTGAAAGTGTTAAAATAAATTTTAAAAAATACTTATTTTATCCTTTTATATCTAAAATATTGTTGCTGAAAAATTTAATGTCTCAATCAGGTCATTGAACTTTTAGTTTAGAATCCAATTGGACCATCGAACCTCAATTTACTTTCAAATTTCACCACTTAGTCACTTGCCCTCTTTCAAATTGATATAACTTATGTAACTGTCTGTCATTCCGCAACATATTTTTTACATAAATATTTCGTGGCATGCCAACTTATTATTACATCACGTTATAAAAAGACAATTTTTAACCTTGTAATCTTCAAAGATGCCACGTATCTATTTCATTTTGACACACCTACTATCGTGTTAGGGACAAGGGCTCGACCACCTACTATCGTGTTAGGGACAAGGACTCGACCACCTACTTTCTAAACTTTTGACTTCATGTTGAGCACCAATTTAAACAGATGCCAAAGATGTGACGTGTTTTAATTATTAATTACAACTTAATTTGGCTGCTTTTAACCTTCATATTAATTAATTACTAATTATAAGCAACTTTTGAGTGCCAGTCCTAAATTCTCATTCCACTATCTTGGCTTCAATTCCAAGTGTTTGAAAATATATTAATTAAATCCTTGTCATTTTATTCTTTGGATTGATTGCAATTAACGGCGATTTAAAATAATAAAAATTAATAGTAAGGATGTCAATAAATATATATAAAAAATAATTGCAATTAACGATGATTTATACTAATAAAAAGTTTATAGTAAGGATGTCAAAATAATA
>NC_036259.1:11927896-11937522 GCF_002742605.1 Olea europaea var. sylvestris | reverse complement strand
ATTATTATTATTATTATTATTATTATACATGGCTGAAAACATAATTGCCTTAAAAAATTCAACACACCTCAAAGTTGTTGGTCAAGAACTTTGCTTGGCAGTCACGATAATTTATAGAAAGTTAAAAGCTGATAGTCCTTTTCTACTATGTTATAATCTTCCACATAAAAGTAGTTGCATAGAAAAAGCTTTTGAAGCTTTTGATTTACACTGTTCAAATTTTCAACGACCCATTTCTTATTATTTACTGCATTTTCTTGTTTCACGTTCGTTCGAAAAATCTCATTTTCTAAAAAAACGCGTCGAAATTTCTCTATCCCATTAAATTCTGGCCTTTCTCTGTGCCCAGTTTCTGATTTTGATGTTTCATCGTTTTTTTGTATGCCAGTCCAAGATAGAAGCCATATTTTTAAGGTTTAAAGCTGTACCTGATAATCTTGATAGATAATTTACATATTTAATTTCTGTAATTGTATTTGCGTTCCATGGGTTATGATTATATGATTGCTTAGCTTTTGTATTTTGGGGTTTCAATGACAATTTCAGGCTGTGTTTACTTTGATCAATGTGTAGTACAATGAACTATTGTAAAGGGTTCATGAGGAAGAAGCCCTGAATTTTTATTTTCATTTCTTTGATTCATAGATCTCGTGCCTTCGAAATTTGATTAGGATCTAGGGTTTCAGATTGGAAATTGTTAGGAGTCTTTCTGGTCTTCTTATTCATGTGTTTCAGTATTCAAGCTAGTACTGCTTGAAGTGTTCTTGTTCTGTTGGGTCGTTTGTGAACATCCTTGAAAATGGGTGATGCGGAAGAACACGTGATTGCTGCAGCCTATCACGTGGTGAAGGCTCTCGAGGCTACGAAGAGCATGAACTTGAGCAACGATGTGAGAAGGATTCTGACGGATCTGGATGTTCACTTGTCCAGAATGACCACACTCGGTGAGGATGAGGCCGACAAGACTGTAGAGATTGAGAATTGGCTCCGGTCAACTCAGGAAAAGATCACGGGATTGCATTCAAATCACTCGAGGATTTGGAATTCCGGTCCCGTGATAGTTTCTCAGTTTTTGCAGGCTGTCGATGAGGTTCGAAGGTTGAAAGAAACTTTGGAAAGTTTTCCCTCGAAGAGAACTTGGAAACAGAAGAACCTTCTGGATCGAGCTCAATGTACATTACAGATTGAGATGACAAGACTCGAAGACGAACTGGTCCATATTCTTGCTCAGAATAAACTGCGTTTTGAGAAAGAANTGCGTACCGTAACTTTGTTGGCAAGATTACCGATCATATTGGTGAAAAGTACATTAAGTACACTGTGCAAGACTTGGAAACTTACATCTTGGATCTGCTTGATGGTTCACAGAAGTCTTTGAAACCATCCCGGATGAAAGAGTCGTCGATTTTAAACCGTGCTTCTCTCTTTCCTTCTACTGTAATTAATAAAATGATGTGATGAACACGTCTTAAAATTCTGTGTCTCAAATTATTTACAGTCCAAATTTCTGTATGTATAGCTGTAGAATTTAACGATTGAACTGTCGAGACAAGTTAAACTGAGGGCATTCTTTAATTTGGCTTTTGATAGAGTTGGATTATCTCCGGACCCAGTTTCACCTTAGTAGATTCTTGGTGTAATACCTTAATGGAAATGCTGAGCATAATAAAGGTAATAAAAATACTTGGATGAGAGTAGATGCGTGGACCGTAAGCTTGAGTTTACCGTTTCCCTTTCTCGGTTAAAACTCTGGTTCGATCGAGCAGGCTGCAGAGTTCCATCAGGCTTGGCCATGGCATAATTTTGCTGCTACTGTAGCACCATGAAGTTCCACCCTCAAGATACAAACAGCCCTTTTTTTTTTCTTTTTTTTTTTTTAAATGACCGTGGGTGTCTTGACCAACTTACACGCATCTCGACTAATTTCATAACACCCTGAAATTACTCACCTCAATGGCCCTGAGGGGACTCGAACTGATGGTCATTGAGATGCAAATTCAAGGCCTGATCACTGAACTACGCACAGGATTATGTACAAGGCTCCGTTAATTCCAAAATTCATTTAAACCAAAAATTTCTCATTCTTTTTTAATTGCGCAATTTTTATTTTTTATTTTTTAAAAATCACTATCATGAAATACAACTAATTATAATGGAGTTCAAACAAGGGCATAGCAGTATTTAACAATGTTAAAGATGACAAATAAGCTAAAATCTTGTACATTGTAATGTTCATATTTCTTTTTTGTATTAAGCCCATGTTTGAGACGGTTAAAATTAAAGACACAATTAATATTAACCAAATATTTCATGGGACACAATAATTTTCAACCACAGATTTTATCAATTTTTATCAAAATTTACTAAAAAACTTATTTTAATCCTTACCAAACAAAAGCTAAATGACTAACAAAAGGTTATGATATCCTTTTAGTTTAAATTTTCCTAAAATAAGGAAACTTCAAAATATACAGTATTTAAATCTATTTAATAGATTAATAGAATACCATTTTGTGCAAAGTTTAGATTAACAAAGTAAATATATTGAAATTTAATTGTACAAATTTTATGTACAGGTAGCAAAGTCCATTAAAAAACTGCTACTAATGTTGGCCATATAACTACTAGAGAATGATCTCTCTCAATACCACACCCACCCCAAAATCCCTTCTGTGTTAACAGTTTTTATTGTCAAGATTCCGTGAGTATCGTTCCTTACTACAAACATGTCTAAAGAGGACTGACTAGATATGATCAATCAAGAGACCTAGCTTCAGTCTCACTTAGCTCGCCTAAGCAATGATGGAGCTGTCAAGTGAGGATTGGCCGAGGGGAGTTATTGTTACATATAAGACGCTAAAACGCCGTAGAAGCCAGTTGAGGAGTAAGCGGAGGAACACGAAGACAGTGGGATAGGGAAATGGTGATAGATAACATGGTTCTGGGGTCTATGGCTGGAGCATAACAATTGACTAAGCAGATTTTCGACAGTTCGTGGTGGAGTACTCTCTATTATTGCTGGGGTGATCACGATTGAGAAACAAGGCAATAACTATTTTCGGGCTGGCCTTTCTTAGCCAAATTATTACAGGACAATTTCTTCTCAGCACACTAAAATCTATTGGAGGGGGTTTCATATTTATGAAAAGCTGGGCTAAACCATGTTACGGAACTAAAACGACAATTCTTACCAACTGCAAGGCCTGTATTGCATAGGACCAACACCAATTTATGATCCTCACAGGTTCGGGATCCTATTTGTTAAACCTAGTTCCACATTACAAATAACAACTTGAACATTTTCAGTTATATTATGAGTAATGGTGACAATCTTTGAACACAGTAGATGTATAATTTGAAAGTAACAGTGTAAGAACAAATATAGCAGACACAAAATCAATGTTGATAGACTATGCAATTCGAAGCTCGACAATATGCATCAAATTTACAAGACATCAATAGGTACAAAAAAAACTTCACTGTAATAGCTGTGTCAACAAGTAAAATAAAACAACTAGCATGTACAAACAGTCATGAAACCGTACATGACTAAAAAACTGTAAGCCACGAAATCACCCAGCCCAAGATTATATGGACCAAAGGGTCCCGGGCCAATACCTTCTAGAGCAAAATTTTCATTTGGAGTAGCATCTACTAGTGAATTCCTCCCAACATATATTTTATTTTATGTAAGAGGTGTGGCGAGTTTGTAGTCCCCTCTAAAAACCTGACCCAACAAATTAATTTCATTTTCAACACTTCTAACAGATATTTATTTGACATGAACAATGGCAAACCTCCAACAGTGAAGTTGAACATAACAATCATGAGCCTAAAATTATGTCAACAGGAAAGGTGAATTTTTGGATCAAGAAAAGCGCAATCTTACCCCATAAATTCCAAAACAAGAAAGAAGCGAAACCCATGTTGCAATTCAAGAACTTAGTGCAGCTGAGATAGAACATAAGAACCAAAAGGAAAGTGACCACAGTCACAACAGCAACAAAGACAAGAATTCAGGAGGGACATTTGAGCTATTCACAAATAGAGTCTGAACTGCTCTCACTGTAAGCTTAATGGCTATTGTGGTAATTGATGAGCTTCTTGAGGATTTTTTGAGTCCATGTTTAGCCCCGTGACAAGAATTACAACCAATAGCATGCATATTGTAACTGCCGTTATAATACTGGTGATTTCTTCTCCTACATTTTCAAGAATTACTCTTGGGTCTTTGATTTTGGTCCATAGAGTATCTATGTATTGGTCATGTAGTTGAGATTGGAGAATTGGAAGGGTTTGAATGGGGGAAGAAATAGGTAGTTTACACCTTTCAGATGAGGCTGTAGAATTCTGCAAAATTACCAATTTTATTAGAGAAAAGTACATGAAGTACACTGATTACGACTTGGAAACTTGCATCTTGGATTGGCACCTTACCCGAAGAAGATGATGGTTTTAAGCAGTATTTCTCTCTTTGCTTCACTTGTAGTTAATGGAAGAATGTGAAGAATTTGTCTTGTAATTCTGTTTCAAATTATCCATAGTCCAAATTTCCAAATGTAGCTGTCGAATTTTTACTCTTAACACAACTTGGATACACTATGCAGTAAAATAATCGAATTGTCAAGCATCTGGATCAAAGGGAATGTATATGGATCCCAAGAACAGTTTAAATCCTGGAAGTGCTTTTTGTTTGCTTAGGGTACTGTTTTTGGCGCTTGTGACCAGTCATATTTAATAAATATTTATTTGAGAAAATGAAAAGGGATTAGAAAATTTGGCAACTTGGACTAATTGAAACAATGTTTCTCCGGCATATTTCTAGGGAAGTTGGGATCTTTACAAAACGCTTTCTAAAATTTTATTTTGGGTTGACTTTAACACGGCAAGCAAACTACTTGTGTGACCAAGTAGCTTTCACCTCTTTCGTCCAAAGTGAATATCTTCATTCCCCTTTTCCCTAAATCAACTAAAGTAATGTACATTTTCTCAAAATAAAACAATAGGCGAAATAGGGGATATGGGTTGAATCCGCACCTCAAGTATATGTTTCAACCACCTAAATCTTTCCCAATTTTTCCCAGGCTTCACTTTCTACCCAAATATCATCTTCAGGCTAAAACACCATTCACAAGTAGGCAATTAGTAATACAAAATTACTTCTTAACACATTTTTCTCTTTTTTATTTTCACTATTCATACTAAGAGCATCAGCACATTTAAATTTGAAATAATGACCTCACGAAGTGGAAATTCAGTTAGAAATAATATTGGCAACCGTTGAAGTAGATGTATCATTTTATAGTTATAATGTAAGAATGATATAGCGAAAACAAAATCAATGTCGATGGACTACGAAATCCTTATCTCAATTATATATCAAATTTCTAAAACATCAACAGATTCAATGAACATATTACAACAAATACTTCAAGTAATAGCCGTGTTAAGAAGTAAAATAACACACCTAGCATAATGGACACTGGAAGAGCAGGCAAAGCTTTCCGATACACCGCAAGGAGTATCAGAGTTACACCAAGACCAGCTATAATTGCAAGGTAGCATGCATAAACCGTCATTAAATCGTATATTGCAGCCCGACCAACTAAAACGCTGTAAAAGATGAAGTCACCCAGCCCGAGCTTAATTGCACCTGAGGATCCCAAGCCAATTCCTTCCAGAGCAAAATTTTCACTTGGACTTGCACCTTCCTCTGAATTCATACGGACATTTATTTCATGCTGAATAAGAGGTGCAGCAAGTTCGGAGTCCCCTCTTAAAATCTGACCCTCTTCGGCATTAACTAAATCAATCTCGTTCTCACCATTCCCAGCAGATAAATTTGTCCCCAGAGTCGTATTCAAATTCATATCATGAGTAGTATTTGTGTTAGGCCTCGCGTCTGAATTTTCATCTGAAGTAGAACCTGCATTCCTTCTTTCTCTCCATACCCTTCTTTGCACAACGTCACCACTCGGAGATGAATCATTATTAATAACCGGGCGAGCCTCATAAACTAAAGCAGGGATATCTTCATCTCGAGATATCGCAAGCTCTACCAAGAGCCTCAAAGGCCCACCGGGCAACAAAACAGCCGCAAGATCATACAATGCCATGGCAATCAAAAGCACCCAAGTGGTCCATTCCGGTAAAAGCGTAAACCAATAAGCCACCAGCATCCCAATAACAACCAAGTAAGCTTGTGTAACAAAAATTGCCATTTTCGACATGAACACAGCCAAAACACCAACAACAGTGAAATTGAACAATACAATCACAAATGTAATACAATCCACAGGAAAGCTGAAATCTTTGAGCAAGAAAACGGTAATCTCACCACCCATAAACCCCAAAACAAGAAAAGAAGAGAAACCCATGTAGTATTTCAAGAATTTAGTGCATCTGAAATAGAACAGAAGCACCAGCAGGAAAGTAACTATTGCAATAACAGCTATAAATACAAGTGAATTCAACAAGGCACCTTTGAGCTTATCCCAAATAGAATCTGAACTGCTCTCACTGTAAGCTACAGTGGCTATGGTGGTAAATGATAGGCCTATTGAGGACCCTTCTGAATCCGTATTCAGTACTTTAACAAGAATTACAACCAGCAGCATACATATTGAGACTGGCGTAATAATTCTGATGAGTTCTTCACCTAGAGTTTCAAGAATAGTTCTGGGTTTTTGATTTTGTTCCATTGGGGATCTGTATATTGGATAGAGTTTGAGATTTGAGCGAGGGTTGCGATACTTTATAGAATGAATTGATAACGCGTGAAGAGTCGGAGGGCAGGCGAAAGGGGGCCAAATTGGAGAAAATGAAAGAAAAGGGTGGAAAGTATAATTTATTGGTAGTAGAGGAGTGGAAAAGAAAGTATATTAACTGTATTGCACTTGGGTCCTATTTTAATCAGTAGGTTTCATTCTAAGTACTTGTTTGGTAGAGATTTTGTTAATTGATATTTTGACCGTTAAAGATAAAGTGAGTCCTACCTATGAGAGAAAAATTCAAAAATGATAGATGAAATAGTGAAATAACGGTCAAAAAATGATGTTAATTGAATTAAAATTTCTACCAAACATGCTGTAATTTGAGCAAAATTCATAATTAAGATGTTAAGTGTCACCAATTTCAAAATTAAGATCAAATGTTTTAAATTTCAAAAATCAGACATTTATTAAAATTAATTAATTAATTAATTAAAGTCACAGATTTATACATTTTGATCACAAATTAACGATTTAGCTAGTCACATATTATTTTTTGATCACAAATCATGATTTTTATATGTCACAAATTATTTTACGGTCATAATTCAAAAATATAAATCACATTTTGTTCATTGATCACAAATTAAAAATTAATAAGTAGCAATTTATTTATCGATCACAAATTACAAATATTATAAGTTAAAACTTATTAAAGGGTCACAAATTAATAATTTTTTAGATAGGGATTTGGTTTGAGTGGTTTGTGGGACATTTTCAACTCAAACCAAAAAACCCACAGCAAATCATGACACTACAGATTCCGACCACGGTGCGCAGTAAATCTCGATCATGAATCTCACCTATGGTGGATCGATGGGTCTCACTTGGTTTCACATAGGAAGCAACACCACCCATAGCTGCTCCTCTTTTGCGTCGTTGTACAGTAGCTATGCGGTGCTTGTCTCGTCAGTCTATTGGTGGCAATTGCCATCGTCTTTTCGATCTCGCTAATAAAATAATAACCTGTTGAGCAATTCAACCTACTCGTCTTCGCAGCGATCACAATAGTGGTGGTGGAGTCTTCATCAGAGAAGAGATAAGTGAGGGATAGAAAGAGAGAGCAATGATATGGGAAATTAATTAAGGTTCGGGATAAAATTTGTATTATAATATTTAATATTTAGATATGAAATATTTTATTTTTGAATGATGAAACCTTCACCCTAATTTTAGAATATTGATCTTTAAAAACATGATGAGATTGTAATATCCATTTCCAATTTTGTAACAAAAGGATTTGAAGCTTAAAATTTCACACACTTTAATTTTGGGTAAAACAAACGAGATTGATACCTCATAATCTCAACTTATATTTTCATGTTTTCTTACATTAGTAGTGTTTCAAAAATATGTTTGATAATGCAAACAAATTTCTATCATTGTGTAATACCATAAAGTACGTTTATGTTATCAAAACCTCCTTAATTGTACGTAGTAGTCAAGTAGTACAATTGACGAGTCTCGAGCGAGTATCAACGTAAAAATGATAGACATTTATGAATGGCTACTTGAGCTTTTTTCACTATATTTTGAACGTGCTTATTATTGCTTGTTTCAAAACAATAGCCTCGTTACCTAAGATCCCACATCTAGACAATACTGTCCAATTTTAGTAGCTTTTCATCTTAACTCTAAGGTTTGGTACTTTGTCGACATTTATTTTTTTTGCTGAGTAAGCAATGCCTTTCTCACTTCAGTTCTCAAAAGTCTTATTTGGAAAGAAGGTTAATTAAAAAATAAAAAATAAACTCTGAGTTTTCCTCAGTCAATAATGTAATAAAAATAAGAAAATAAATTACTAAAGACAAAAATTTCTACTCTGAAATAAAATAAAAGCTAAAATAATAATTAAAGTTTTGTTCATAACCTTAAGAACATAAAGGAATATATTAAGCCTTGTTTGACAATCATTAGTTGTAAAAAAGCAATGTTTTCAATTGTAATATTTAGGAGAATGTGTGATTAAAGAGTAGGAAAATTTTTGAATTTATATGCAGAATATTTTATTGTATGAATATGTGGTTGAAAAAAAGTGTATAAAAAAGTTTGAAAATAATGATTGTCAAATAGAGACTAAGTACTTACATAATATTTTGTCAATAACTTGTTGAAAAAAGAAGAAGAAGAAAGAAAGTAAAGAAGGAATAAACTTTTGTTGATAACAATGAGGGCTTTTGTCGACTATCTACCATTGAAGCATAGTCGATGATTATCAACGACATCATAAATGACATGACAGTTCTATAGATAATCAAATGTGGTGCGCGTGTATTGAAATTTGATTTTACTATCTTTAGTTCACACCATTGATTTTATTTCCTATTTTTGTCAAGTCAATTTTCATTTTGGAGCAGGAAATCATTGTATGATTTTTCAAAATTCAAATATATATTACTAGATAATTTATTAGCCTAAAATTGTACTATTATACTATATAATTAAATTCAATCAATAAAAGGTACTATAATTTTTTTTGAAAAAAAAATTCAAACCAAATGTGTATTTCAGTTTCCTTTTGAGATACAAATTTTCAGAATAACAATTTAAAAGCGTTTTTACAATTTTAAAGCAAATCCTCAAAATAGAATCAAAACTAGAACGCAAATCAAATTGAACCTTGCTTTTTGTTTGTAATAGCAACGACTAATATGTTGACACAATTTTCCTAATCTCTTGATTATCCAAGAACCCAGGGGTGATGGATTTGTCGTTGGAGCTTTAATTTTATTTGTGGACTATGGTATAAAGAGTAGAAGAATGTGGATTGTTTATATTTTCAATTTTATTTTTATTTTTCGATTAAAATGTAATAGTCTTTTCGATTAGAGCAACTTGACTATGAAATATGAATTT
>NC_036259.1:11926102-11927144 GCF_002742605.1 Olea europaea var. sylvestris | reverse complement strand
ACACCAACCGAGGACTTAGGGCACTCAATAATACCTATGGCTGTCCCCATAAGTGCAAATCCTCGGGCCCAGGATATCCCGACTCCACTAGTGTACCCCGACCACCCTTGTAGGTTTAAGGAGCACTTAGCTGTGGCGACTGCTAGGGAATTCGGGCTGATGCCGAACTGTGATATTAGGTCTCCTGGCAATGAGGATAGGGTAGCTATTGCTCGAGAGGGAGAGTTTGTCATTTTCAAAGATTCTCTAAAGGGGGGATTTAGGTGGCCATTGCACCCCTTTTTCCTCGCGCTCTTGACCGAGCATAACATGAGCCCGGGGCAGTTAGTGCCGAACGGGTGGAGGATGTTGATATACTTTTTTATAGCTTGTAGATACCTCGGGATTATCCCATATGTCGACTTATGTAGGATGGTCTTCGACCTAAAACAACTTCCCCAGTACTCTTGTTTTGCTAACCTCTCAACCCGAGGAAGGTTTAGAATCCCGAGGATGCCTAGTTCCCTGAAGGGGTGGAAGGATAAGTGGTTCTACGCTATACCTCAAGATCCCGACGTTCTCTTTAGTCCTCGGTGGGGGGTTCCTGATACTGCTAGGTTTTGTGGGGGTCAGGCATACTTTGAATCGTTGGAGAGGCATAGGCAAATGCTAGAGGAGCTCGAGCCCTTCGTTTATGACTTGGATGATGTCCTCGGGGATGATATCCTCGAGCTTGCAAACATGAAAGGAATGGAGGGTAGGATATGTGAACTTGACGCTTAAATTCCCGATCTGTATTTTTACTATGCTCGTGCTAATTACATGTAATTTTTTATTTTTGCAGAGATGACGTTTGATCCAAGTGCCCTTCGTCAGGCAGTGAACAAGAAGTCCAAGGCTCCCCAGGCTCGGGCTCCAGGCCAGAGGAGGGGCCAAAAGAGACCTCAGGATGCGAGGCAGGAAAGGCAGACCAGTGGGCCTGGGGAATCGTCAAGGCCCCGAGGACCGTCTCCGGGAATAGGGAGGACGGGATCTCAGCAGCAGGATCTTTAGGGGACTCCTC
>NC_036259.1:11867833-11923272 GCF_002742605.1 Olea europaea var. sylvestris | reverse complement strand
AATCCCGAGGACATTGTCGAATGATTGTTGAATAACTCTTCGAGCTAACAGCCCGGGCATATAGGGATACCCCGAGCACATATGTCCTGAGCATTTTGATAAACATACCGACGAGATTGAGTCCTCGGGTATGTATATACCTCGGGAACAAAACTTGGTTATATCACCTTGGTTCCACAGTTTTCAATTTTTTTGAAAAATAACAAAACTTGCAAAATGTTAAAAAAAAAAAAAAAAAGAAAGATTAAAATACAAAACAAGACTTCTCCTTTACTTGAACTTGGCCGGTTACGATTAAACATAGGCAGAATTAAAATTAAAATTAAAATAAATAATCAATCTATATACAATTTAAAATAAACTTGTTAGATCAATTATACTTACTTTGCTCCTTTAGGTTTAGAGTCAATTCTGTGATTTTGGGGGTTTGAGACAAACATCATAAATTAAGCCCCCCAAATTGTAGTTTGCATGTAAAATTTATAAGTATATTATGGACCAATTATTAACTTAAAACTTAACAGTTAAACAACAAATAAAATGTATTATACAAAGAATTTATATTATAATCGAATAACAAGGTTGACAATGTTCCAAACAATCAGTTAAATGCTATTCACCTAGCGATTTTAGAGGCAAAAATATTATTCAAATTTGAATAATCTAACTGTTCAATTATTTATTTATCAATTAATAACATATTTAATGAATTTAATCTTTTTTGTGACATATGTTATCAGAAATAAGTTTTGATCAACTTCAATTTGAAGGAACTTCTTTCTATAGATCTAACCATAGATTTTATGGTCAGCAAAATTTTTGTAAGCAATACAAGTATTTGAAAAACAACCATTCAATATCTTCAAATATTGTAGCACCTTAATTATTCTCATTATTTCACTTGATATATAGCACCTCAAGACCAGTAACTCCGAACATAAATCATCTCCATTAATATCTGAATATCCATTATATTCTAGATGCTTCTCAGGATTTATACAAGATTTCAACAAACTGAAAAAGTTGAACCCTTTAACCTTTCCAAATAAAACAAGAATTCAAATATCTCTTCATATTATTTAAATTGTTCAAATCGGATGTTTAGAGAAAATAAAAAAGAAGTATTCAACTCTAGAAGATTATTCACATGAATGCTTTTTTACCTCATCACCGCCACTTTGATTAAAAAAACTTCTTCTTCGAATTATGCATTTTTTTTCTTGAAATACCACTTCAATTCTCATTTCACATAACTTGTTTATGCCTCATGTTTATGCTTTATCAAATAGACATAGGTAAATCTAGAATAATCATTAATGAAAGTTCTGAAATACCTATTTCCACCTCTTGTTAGCATGTCATTCAATTCACATATATCGGAGTGAATTATTTCTAATATGCTAGAAGTCCTCTTAACACTTTTGTAAGACCTTTTAACCATTTTTGATTCTACACATATTTTGCATTTTATGGCATCATTTTCATCATAAGAAATTAAGTCACAACTTTTCATACGTTTCATAGTACTTTTACGTATGTGACCTAATCTAGCATGCCATAAAGAAAAAGAATCAACCATGTAAGCAAAATCAACTTTATTTATTTTATTGTTAATAGTACATAGTTTGACCATTCCTTCACAAGAATAACATTTTTCAACAAATTTCCCGTTGAGGGGATAATACAAGTTTATCGGACTTAAAGACACTTTTAATGCCCAATTTTCCCAAGAGATTACCACTCACTAGGTTCCTATTCATATCCGGAACAAATAGTACATTTGTGAGAGTAACGGTTTTCTCGAAAGTGAAGATAATGTCTACACTTCCTTTTCCAATCACTTTGGATCGCACCTCATTACCCGTTTGGATCTCTTGGTCTCCATCCACTTCATTGTATGTTTTGAATAAAGATTTGTCATATGATACGTGTACCGTGGCACAAGTATCATACCACACCAGCTGGGAGCATTTCCTTTAATAGCATTTATCTTGCTTACGGTGGCTACAATCTTTTCTTCTTGGATGGAATTCACATTACCTTCGAAGGTGTTATGTTTTTTATGTCTACAATCTTTTGCGTAGTGTCCAAATTTTCCACACACAAAGCATCCTCCTTTGGTCTTCTTCTTGAACTTATTAATGTTCTTAAAAGGCTTCCATTTGTTGGATTTTGGCAGTTCGGATTTCTCTACAGCATTTGCTTTGGAAGTGCCCTCAGGAGAATCATTTTTGTCACACATTCTTGACTCTTCCTCAATCCAAAGATGTTTTTGCAATTGTTCCAAAGAATAATTTTCGAAACTATGCGTTATTTTCTTCCGATATCCTTACCAAATTCCAAGAAGTTTGGCAATTATAGCCCCCATTTGAAAGGTTTCCGGTATTTCAATTTTTATCGCCTTCAATTTATTGACAATCACTTGCATTTCATGTATTTGGAGTAGAAGGAGAATACTTTCCAAGAACTTAAAATCAAAATATTTAGAAATTAAAAATTTCTTGGTACCTTCTTCCTCCACTTTATATTCGTTTTCCAAGGCTTCCCAAATTTCTTTCGCCGATGTTGTGTTTGTATATAAATCATACAAACGATCCGAAAGTGCATTGAGAATGTGACCGCGACAAATAAGTTCATTTTCTTGGCGCTTTTGTCTTTCATTTCTAACGGCTTCAGTTTCTCCATTTGTTGGATCTGGAAGTGGGGCCAAATTCGGATCTAGAATATAGAATATCTTTAGTACAGTAAGGAGAAACTTTAATTTGTCTTTTCATCGGGTGTAGTTCATTCCATCGAACTGATCCAATCGCACCAATTCTTGATTCATAAATTTGATTGTTGCCAAAGTTATCTCGTTCTCCATTGCACAAATACAGTTTGAGATTGTTGGAAATTGATGAAGAGAGGAGAAGAATAACAACTAATAACCAGCAACAAAATACTGCAACAAATCTAGAACAAAGTGATCACGAACAAATTAATGTAACACCGAAGACTTGAACACGATATCGCTGTCTTCAAACTGTATTTGCCCCCTCTCCTTAGTATGGGATCAAGGGATCGCTGACAAATGGTTTGTAGAATTATAACAAGCCTTGTAAGAGATTAACACCAAAGCACACATATTATCTCCCAAAACTTGAAGAACACAATGAGGGCTTTTGAATTGAATAAAATCAGAATTTGATCTTTGTTTTGAAATGATAATGTTTCTTCAATGTTATTCAATTAATTTTGCCTTCAATAGGGATCTACTACTTATAGGCAAGCCTCAAATGCACGAAAAGGTGCCAAAATATGAGCCAAAAAGTCACCAAGTTTGAATTGACAACGAGAAAAAATGGTCACAAATTAATACCGTGCAACCGCATGTTACAAAACCTTGCGGCCGCATGGTTATATTAAACAAGGGATTTAATTCCCTGGAGAGAGTCGTGCAGGCGCACGGCACTTTGCCAAAATTTTGGCCTTCATCCGTTTTTTTCTCCCTTTCAATCCAAATGCCACACCTTTTGATTTTTGAACAATTTCTCAACAATTATGAGTCCCCCGTTGTAATTGGACTTTCATCCCTTCTTTGATTCCAATCAACTCCAATTGTTTTGTTCCATTAGGAGTCTAAATGAATCCACTTCTCTCGTTTCTTTTTTAAGCTGGACAGCTTCCTCATTTTAATTCCCAAAACTGCTGCCTGTCTTTTATTTTATCAAAGGAATCTCAAAATAGGATCCTGTTCTTCCACATCCACCAAGTCCAAGCCCACGTAGGAGTCTCTCTTTTCATATGATTTTAATTCCATTCCAATTAGAGGAAAATTCACATTTGCATGTGAATAAAAATGTATTACTAAAAATACTGCAAATTAAATTGTATTCCCTTTTTACTTAATTTGGGATATGTTGTAATAAAAAATGCTCACCTCTGACCTTCCCTATTTAAAATTGTAACTGAAGTTTATCTCACCATAATCACGGTTAAGACAGAAATGGATTGTGGCAAATTACATGAAAAACTCAAAAATCAAACTAGCGTGAACACTGGAATACAAAATCAATTAGGTTTCACCAGAACAATTTACAACAAACATCCTGTATTTTGCGATGCAAACAGGAATCGATTTGTTATAGGCTTCATTTCTCTTCGAGTTCTTCTGACCGAACAAGTATTTCATCCATTATTCCACAAATAATTTGTTGCGACATTGAGATTACACAACTGGGTTACCAGAAAAATAGATTCTCTCTGCAAAAGAACGAATGGTTCATGCTCTCATATTACATTCAATGCTTATTACCGTTCGTGTTTGTACCACATTTACATATCGATTTTAATGTAATTAATGTGTTTGAAATGTTACAGAACAACTTACTTGATTATGTGAAATTTTGATTAAAAAAAGAAATCTGTGGATTGCATACTGCTTTCTTCCCACTTTCTACAATATAATTATGGAGATGGAATTTTTGATAATCAACATATCTCATAATGTTGTATGTATCTGTGTCTACAGTCTACAATGTATGAAGACAGTTCAAAAAATTGTGTGGCATTTCATCTTCTCACATAGTGATTCTGAGTTGGTATATGATGGTAATATAATCCTAGTTGAATGCATCGCTGATTTTGGAGTGTCATTATTTGTAATATCACATATTATGATATGGTTCATACTCTCTGTTTCAACTTCAATTGTTAATTTCCATGGTATCGAGTTAAAGTTGTTGGATTTGGTTGATTTTGCTATGTAAATTATTTTCTTGCAATATCAGGTTCTAGAAGCGCTTAATGTTCTGGGAGAGAAGCTTGATGCACAACATGAAGATGTTCTTCCCATTCAAACGCTGATTGTAAATGCATATTCTGTGTCGATAAAGCTGTGAATGTTGGAACGCTTCATCAGAATATAAGAGCAAGGAAGTCCCGACTTCCTAGAAGAAAGAAAGCCGTTGAGATTCAATGGGGCTGTTATACAACTGCACCACCTAAAGCTCTAGCTCTCTCAGCATAATGTTCATCGTTTATGTGATGTATGCGTCTTGTGTAATCAGTTTATTATTTTTTCTTAACTAAAATTTTGATCATGAGATATTGCCTTGTTTCCTAATATATCACTCACAGCTTGGCTCAGATTTTTTACAAATCATCTTTCAACTTATAATATTGGTAGATGGATTGATGATTTTACCTCTTTAGATTTCCTATGAGATATGATACGGAGGATTTCCAGTCTACAGTTATGATACATTTGGTACATTGAATTGCACTTAGGATTAAAGAGGAAGTGAAGGAGTAACAAATCACATTCATTGTCATATTTTCATTGTCATATTTAGTAATCTTCAATAATGTGTACCTAATATATCTTTCATAAATAGAGCATGCAGTCCACTTGCATATTCTGACGGCATAGATAAAGACAAATTCTACAAGAATCTTTATAAAAATGCAAAACAAAACATCCTTGTATATACGTCCTTGGCCATTGGGATCAATCTTTCTCTGTATCCAGAATTAAGTACAATAAATACATATTAAAAAGGCTTCTTTGGTGTCCAGAATTTGCACCTAATGCATAACCAAAGCTACGTGAGTTGTCCAGTGTCAAATTTCAGATATACACAAACATATATCAGAAAGCAATATGCATTTCTCAATACACAAAATATACAAGACTCCTAATTTCTTTTGACCAGAAACATATCATTATTCAATTTTTCGGGTAATAGCACAAGAAATCAACTAACATAAATTTCATTACTCCAGAGAGGTCACTGACTCACTATATTCCAATAGACAAAAGCTAATTTCCATAAACTCGATATGACAATGCAACAGAAGGTTACAAAGACAAAAATACAGAAGTAACCTTACCTCGTTGAGTTCATTGTCTTCAGATTCACTTTCATCCTCTCGTTCTTTTTCCTTGACACCTTAAATCACCATATCACTATTTGTCACAGTTTGGACTCTAGCTCCAGCTCCTCCTTAACCGCAACTAAACGGAAATTCAACTCAATTGAAGTCAACTGAATAGTAGCCAAATAAATGAATAAAAAACAAAACCGAGGTGGGGAAAATGATAGAAAATTAGAGAAGATTGGAGAGATAAGATGAATAGAAGAATCAATCCACTAAATAACCGTAAGATGAACTTTGACAGATTAATCATTGATACCCTACTCCTTCTCACATGGCTGCCTATATGTACAAACCCTTGAATATTCTTGAGATGATTTGAAGATTTCCAAGTTTTGATTTAGGGATGAATTTCTTGGTTTTGATTTTTGGGGCTTTCATTTAAAAAGCCTAGTCAAACAAAACATTAGTTTAAAAAGTCCACAAACTAAGTTCTTTGGGTAAAAGGCCTAAAGATATGGAAAATGAAAAATATAATTTGTAAATGACTAAAATGACCTTACAAACAAAAAAGACATTGCTACCCTAATTTCCATTTAACCCTAATTAAATTCTACATTCCTTCCATTTGCTCTTCAAAATCGGCTGTAGAGGTATGTAATTTGTTTCTTTGTCATCATCATTTTTCTCTATTTAATGAAACATTAAACTCTACATTCCATTTTCCTTGAACACTCATTTGGTTGAAGTAAGTAATAGAATCTTGCAATATCATTGTTGGGCATTTGGAGAAGAAGGGGGTGTTGTAATTTTCAATTTTTTGGTTAGTTTCTTTGTCCATTTTTTGAATAATTTCTTCATGTTGTTGTATATATATTTATGATTTTTATTTGAGAACAATGATTTTGAATTAATTTTATCATTAGATTAGAGTTTTGATATGGGTTGCTTTCAAACCCTTTTTCTCATTTCTGATCATCTGTATCAGTTAGAGTAAAATGTAAGTTGCAAAGGCATGTTTGGCTATTCTTTTTATTAACATACATTTAATTTTCGTCTGTACATAACGACTTACATGTCGTTTTCTGCAATCCATAACGACTTACATATCGTTATCAGCACTGTACACTGTTTGAAATGTGATGAAATTTTTATATTGAATTATAGTTATGAACACTGTGAATATGGTATGGATATCAGTTTGTTTTTCAGTTGAATATGAGTAGTCGATTGAATGTGTTTTAAAATGAAAATATGCAGGGAATGACAAATAAAAACAACTCCTATTCTTGTTGCGAAAATTATTTCTTATATGGAATTATATGATAAAGTCAAAGAGGTGTTGAACATCAATTCACAACTTTTTCGGAATTTAATTGGAAAAATCAAATGATTAAATAATCTATTCACAACTTCAAATGGTTACGAGTACAGTCATAACAGCCTTTCCCATCCTCGACCCAAAGAAAAATGGGGAACGTCGTTTTTTTTCTTTTTTCTTTAGGTGCTACTGCTGGTGACTTTTTTACATAGAAACAATTGGTCCGGCATTTTAAGCAATTTATTCCTTTAATTTCATCAAGATGTAGGTCGAAAGTATGTGTGTATATGTGTGTAGGATAAAAAACTATAATGTAATGGCTGGCTTATATGTTAGGTGAACTTCCTGGTTTATCATCGTAATTCATAATCCAAGTTCATAAGTTTGTGACAGTGCTGAGATTATAAATTATCAAAATTATTCAATGGATCCATAAAGACTATATTAATCGACCGTTCATTTTTATTTTTATAATTTTTTTCCAAAACATTCTTGCTTCTTGAAGTTCTCGAGTAATAATCGTCTGAGATTAAGGTTGTAATATTTTCCTGACTTGTAACTTTATAATTTTGTGCTTATTCGAAGCACAAGATGATTTATTAAATTTTGTAATCATTGTGCTATTGAAATGCTTTTGCACTATTGAAATGGAAACGACGTTCATATAGTTACAATTGATGTAAATGCAATCAATCTAATGACGATATATATTTTCTTCCTTCTGAAACAAAGTGTTTAAGATCGTTGTGGTATAAAAATGTATTAATTTTAATTACGAAATTGAAGTCGTTCTTGAAACACAAAACGATATAGATGTCGTTCAAATAAAAAAAAAGTAGAGTGAATAACATAACGATATTGAAACCGTTCCTGTAATAAAAAAACAATTTCTATATCGTTTCAATATGAAATACACATTGTTTAACTTATTTTGGTAATGACATCAAAGTCGTTATGACTATACATAAACGATATATAAGTCGTTCTAGTACAAAAATGCATTCACTCTAAGAATGACATGGAAGTCGTTCCTGAAAGTCCAAACGATATAAAGGTCCTTCCAATAAAAAAGTGCACTGAACAACGTAACGATATTGAAGGCATGACGGATAGTTGTGGATGGTCAAATCTACTTTTAGCTAGAACGATATAATTATTGTTTTATATGAAAAGAAACGGTATCTATATCGTTATACTTGTAATTTAAATTGAAACGATTTCAAACTATTCAAATTTGTACTAAAACGATATAAATGTCGTTACTTTATTTGTGATTTTGGTACATAACGATATCAATATCGTTTTAATACAAGTTTGACGACATTGATATCGTTTTAGTTTAAATCATAACTAAAACTACACGCATATTGTTTCAGTTAAAATAAAACGATACTTATATCGTTTTTGCTAAAAATAATGATTCGACCGTCCACGACCACCGAACATGCATCTAACATATGTAGGATGATCAAAATAGGTAATCAAGTGGGTTCGATCTCCCTTTAAAGAAACTATGAGAACATTTTTGTTCTCATAATTGTATACCACCTTCAAACTATTCCGACAGAAAGTATTTTCGTTTGCTCTTTCCAAGTCATTCGAGTGGTATCAACCCACTTGATGACCTCTTTCGATCGTCCTACGTATCCTAAAGGTATGATGGGTGGTTGTGGACGGCCGAATCGTTATTTTTATCCAGAACGATATAATTATCGTTTTATATGAAAAGAAACGATATCTACGTCGTTATACTTGTGATTTGAATTGGAACGATTTCAAACTCGTCAAATTTGTACTAAAACGATATGAATGTCGTTACTTTATTTATGATTTTGGTACATAACGATATCAATATCGTTTCAATACAATTTTGACGACATTGATATCGTTTTAGTTTAAATCATAACTAAAACTACACGCATATCGTTTCAGTTAAAATAAAACGATACTTATATCGTTTTTGCTAAAAATAATGATTCGACCGTCCACGACCACCGAACATGCATCTGACATATGTAGGATGATCAAAATAGGTAATCAAGTGGGTTCGATCTCCCTTAAAAGAAACTATGAGAACATTTTTGTTCTCATGATTGTATACCATCTTCAAACTATTCAGACAAAAAGTATTTTCGTTTGCTCTTTCCAAGTCATTCGAGTGGTATTAACCTACTTGATGACCTCTTTCGATCGTCCTACGTATCCTAAAGGTATGATGGGTGGTTGTAGACGGCCGAATCGTTATTTTTATCCAAAACGATATAATTATCGTTTTATATGAAAAGAAACGATATCTATGTCGTTATACTTGTGATTTGAATTGGAACGATTTCAAACTCGTCAAATTTGTACTAAAACGATATGAATATCGTTACTTTATTTGTGATTTTGATACATAACGATATCAATATCGTTTCAATACAATTTTGACGACATTGATATCGTTTTAGTTTAAATCATAACTAAAACTACACGCATATTGTTTCATTTAAATTAAAACGATACTTATATCGTTTTTGCTAAAAATAATGATTAGACCGTCCACGACCACCAGATATGCATCTGACATATGTAGGATAATCAAAATAGATAATTAAGTAGGTTCGATCTCCCTCAAAAGAAACTATGAGAACATTTTTATTCTCATGATTGTATACCACCTTCGAACTATTCTGACAGAAGTATCTTCGTTTGCTCTTTCTAAGTCATTCGAGTGGTATCAACCCATTTGATAACATCTTTCGATCGTCCTACGTATGTTGAAGGCATGACGGATGGTTGTGGATGGTCGAATCGTTATTTTTAGCTAGAACGATATAATTATTATTTTATATGAAAAGAAACGATATCTACGCCATTATACTTGTGAATTGAATTGGAACGATTTCAAACTCGTCAAATTTGTACTAAAACGATATGAATGTCATTACTTTATTTGTGATTTTGACACCTAACGATATCATTATTCTTTTAATATAAGTTTGATAATGTTGATATCATTTTAACTTAAATCATAACTAAAACTACGTACATATCGTTTCAGTTAAAATAAAACGACAATTATATCGTTTATGCTAAAAATAACGATTCGACTGTCTATGACCACCAGTCGTGCATCTGGTATATGTAGGATGAAAAAAATAGATAATCAAGTGGGTTCAATCTCCCTCAAAAGAAACTATGAGAACATTTTTGTTCTAATGAAAATAAATGATATCTATGTCATTATCATTGTGATTTGAATTGGAATGATTTCAAACTTATTAAATTTGTACTATGACGATTTGAATGTCGTTGTCTTATTTTGTGGGTTTGATACATAATGATACTATTATCGTTTCATTACAATTTTGATAACATTGATATCGCTTTAATTTAAATTTTAACTAAAACGATAATCATAAAAACGACGATTCGATCGTCCACGATCAATTATATGTAAATTTTAATTACATTTAATATCGTAGTTATAACGTTCTAGTGTAATCACTTTTGAAACGATATGTATGACATTATAGTTACGATTGAATAGGAACGATATCATTGTCGTCGAAAATTGTGAAATGACATAAACGTTGTTTACTTATTTCATAGCGTGCGCTTAAACCTGTTAAACAGTGAAGTAATGTGTATTCGATATCGGAACGACATATACATCGTTTTTTGTACTTCAGGAACGAGTTTAATGTCGTTATACAAATGAGTTAAGCAGAGTGTATTTGATACTGAAATGATATCGAAGTCGTTTTAGATTTCAGGAACGATTTCAATGTCTTATGCAAATCAGTGAAACAGTGTCAGCAGCTCATTTCCATTCCACATTTTTATTAAGTTGATAAGTTATATTTTACGATTTCTTCAAACTGCAATATTTTCGTGCTGGCTTATCCGAATCGACTTTTTCTCGAGTCGAATAGTTCTTATTAATTACAAACTTTAAAATGAGTACAAATCGATATACTGCATCTCTTTTTATTAAAATCTAATTATTGGACTTTAAATAAGATATAAATTTAAAAAATATTTTTTTCTCCATTTTTTTCCAAAATATAATGATAAATTTATTTTTAAAAATTTCGTGTGTTATAATATGTGTCTAATGAATAAATGACTCAATAATTATTTTCGTCTAGTTGTTAGGTTGTGGACGATGTTAAAACTTTGGTTGCACTGGAGATCAATTACGAAAAAGAGATGACCTGAAACTTAAAAAGAATAGTTCGAATTCTAAGGAGAAGATGATTTTGAAGAGGAAGATTTTTTGAATTTAAAGGAAGGGAATGTTGTGTGTGTTAGAACATGAATGCATAGTTATTAGAGCCAACCCGATGATCAACTAAAAAAAATTACCGGGTTAATGGTTCAATCGGTGGGTTATTGTTAAATTTTAATTTTAATTAAATTTTATTTTTGAAGTGAGAATAAAACAATTTTTTGAAATGTAATATATATATTTTGCTCATAGGAAACAAAGAACCATCATTTGCCATAATGGTTGTGGAGTTAAAATATTTTCTTGCATTCCAAGGTTCAAGTCATGGCTCCAACAAATTTAGAAAAAAACTCTATTTTCTTCTTCATTTTTGTTTTACAAGTTAAGGGTAAAGAAGTCTTTTGACACTTTTAAATAATTAAAACTCCTTTTATTTTTATAAGTTTGGTCAAAGACCAATTGAACAAAATGTACATTAAAGTGGCCTTCCCAACTCATTTCCCCTTGATTTTTCCCATGATTTCTTGCGTTTGTTCTAGAACAAGGAGCGGGTGTTTTGGGTTTTGAGGCGTAAATTGGGGCTTGGTTGTTGCACATAATTTAGGCCCATCTATATTATATATGTAAATAGATATGTTTTCCGAATTTCACAAATACTATAAAAATTGCAGTATATTTAGTAAAAAATAAATGGAAATGTAATAAATGAAATATTTTTAAATGTGTAGTGTGTGGTGATATTTCCACTTCCAATTATCCAATTTCCCAACTTGCAAACCCCAATTATTTTCCTTCATTTTTTTTTTTTTTTTTTTTTATGTTTGATCCCAAACCAACTTAGTGTAATGTAACTCTCCAAGGCTTCACTTTTTCCAATTAATGCAATTTAGTCCTTGAGTACATTTATTTGCTCAGCCCATATGCACTTTAATTTTAATTCAAGTCCTTCAAATCCTATAGTGTAGAAGTTGATATCCAAACTTTCCATCCAATAGTCAATTTACCTTTCTTCCCTTCCCAATTGCTTCAAACGACTCCATAACTAAAACCATAAGAAAATTAACTCAAATTAAGTAAAAATTAATAATTTAACAATATAAATATTTAATAGGGTAATTAGCACAAAACATCCTTACCTTTCGATGTTTTTTGTGGAAAACGTCCCTACCTTTCATTTTTTGGTGGATTACACCCTTACCTTTACATTTTTTTGCTCAAAACGTCCTTCTGTCAACTCTCCGTTAAAATGCTCCGTTAAATCAAAAAGGTAATTAGCACAAAAGGTCCCTACCTTTCAAAGTTATTGTGCAAAACGTCCCTACCTTTTATTTTTTAGCATAATTAGTAGAAAATGTCCCTACCTTTCAATATTATTGTGTAAAACGTCCTTACCTTTCATTTTTAGTATTTTCACCCTTACCTTTCACCTTTCATTGCAAAAAAGGTCATTTTCATCCATTTTTTCAATAAAATGACGATTTTACCCTCCTATTCAAATAAAACAAAAAGAAAAGATGAATTACCAACTGCAACCATAATCCTTAAATTTTTAAAAACTTACAAAAAATCATAAATTCTCAACCACCACCATTTTCACAACCTATCAAGCTGCCAACTATAAATCCACATAATACCACATTTCGGCCACCATGCCCACCGGACTCCACCACCATAAATGTGGTTGTTTTGGACATATTGGTGACCAATACTATGGAGGAGGATATTGGGGAGAGTGAGGCGACGCTGGTGGGGGTAGAGTCCTATGTGTTGTGGTCGAAAAGTGGTGCTATATGGATCTATAGGTGGTGGCTTGGTGGGGTTGTGAAAGTGGCGGTAGTGGAGAATTTAGGATTTATCTGTAATGTTTTGAAAGATTTAGAACTATGATTGCAATTAATTAATTATTTTTTCTTTTCTTTTTGTTTTATTTCAATAGGAGGGTAAAATCGTCATTTTATTGAAAAAATGGATGAAAATGACCTTTTGCGCAATGAAAGGTGAAATGTAGGGGTAAAAATGCTAAAAATGAAAGGTAGGGACGTTTTGCACAATAATATTGAAAGGTAGGGACCTTTTCTGCTAATTATGCTAAAAAATAAAAGGTATGGACGTTTTGCACAATAACTTTGAAAGGTAAGGACCTTTTATGCTAATTACCTTTTTGATTTAACGGAGCATTTTAACGGAGAGTTGACAGAAGGATGTTTTGCGCAAAAAAATGTAAAGGTAAGGGTGTAATCCACCAAAAAATGAAAGGTAGGGACGTTTTCCACAAAAACATCGAAAGGTAGGGATGTTTTGTGCTAATTACCCTATTTAATAATATAGCTTAGATAACATATCTTTACATATGTTGGAAATTTTGAAGTTCATTATTTATATCTCGTCTCATTACTCAAACATTGCCATTTACATGTATATTAATTTAATTATTGCCTGATTGCAAACAACAATCGAAATAAAGCAAATATATTTGTGTGAATATGAATTAAACTCGAGCTATTGCCATTTTGTTTTCCACTCTAAATTAAATCCCAAATAGCATAGTAATGTTCATTTTCCTATCAAGATAAGAATCAAAAATTGCCTAATAATCCTCCTTACCCACTGTAACCCGCATACCCAATTAAATTCGTAACTAATGACCTATAAATTGATGCTAGCATTCGAGCTCAGAATATATGCCCTGCAAATTTTTTCTCTTCAAATATATTAAATTTTTTATTTATAATTTACATATAATTAGAATAAGAGATTACAAAATTCCAAATTTAATTGATACAGTTTTCACGAGAAAAAGTTAATTGAAAAATTGGACAAAATATGAATTTATAATAAGTAATTAACATCAGCTTGATTAATGTAGTAATTATTAATCAAAGTAATAATTGAAAAAAGTAAACCGAACTATTTAAATATACTAGTCTTTGCCCGTGCATTATTTTGAAGGTAATGTTAAAGCGTTAAGGCCTTGTTTGAGTCACATTATTTAGAAAAAATACATTCTCCAACAATAATTTGATATCATTTCAACTACACATTCTTTAATAAAATAATATTACATCCAAATCCAAAATATTTCATTATTTTTTAACCACACATTTCTCATCAATATACTATTCAAAAATGTATTTTCATTCCAATAATGTGGCTCAAACGAGGGCTAAATGTGTTGAATTTTCGTGATCGACATTGCAAAGAAATAGTACTAAAGAAAAACCATTACTAAAAAACCAAGCAAGCTCACAACAAAGAGAAAAAAAAATGATAATAAATAATCCAAGAGAAAATAATAGAGAATTAAGGAATCCTAGACATTGATGGCTCATTTAGAATGAGAAATGAGTTTTTAATTAGCTTTTATTCTTCAACTCAATACGAGTGTTTAAATGAAGATTCATAGATAATATCTTCTTTATATTGTTTCTGCAAAGTAAACAAAAGAACCAAAACAAAGGTCAGGAACAGGTGTTGCTGTATACTAAATGCAAAATCTGGATTTCTTATCTTGTCTATATTTACAAACGAATTTTGCAATCACGAACATGGCTACCATGTTAAATGCTTTCAAACATTATATCAACCTTCACATGCTTTGGGCTATGTTTGGGTCTAGAACTTCACGGAGGACAGTGGAAGGGAAAAATGAAATCAGCGAAAACTAATTTCGTCCCCTTTCTCCTGTCTAACTAAGCAAATGCCAATTACAAAAAGATTTGGGTGTTCACATCCTTCTCCTTTTTTCAAAAGTCTTCTTAACAGCTTTCTAGTCATCTGTGACATTGGAAACTGTCTTCAACACTCCATAGTGCTGTACAATGTTGCATTTGGTAGGACAACTCCAGCACCATCAGAGGCTGGTTCACCCTTCTTGCTAAATTCATCTGTAACACAAAAAGAATGTATAGACCTGAACTTCTGCCTGAGTTATTTGATTTTCAATTTAGAGTTTAACAAATTACAGAGTTGGTTAGTTCTTTTGAACCTCTGCCTGAGTCCTTTGATTTCCAATTTAGAGTTTAACAAATTAGAAAATTGGTTCTTACACTGTGGCTTGACTGTGAGAAGAGCCTTTTCACCCTTCTTCATCTTCTTCATAGCCTTGGCGAGAGCAAGACAAAAGTGACCTGAATAAATGGTCACTTTCAGAAACAAAGAGATACAACAGACCTGTTATATGGCCTGTTAAATTCATGTCAGCATTACATTGCCAAACTTGAATTTATTTGGCCAGATGTTTGATCTCGCTCAATTGTATAATACATTTGATGCAATGCAGACATGATTTCGAATTGCAACTTTCCACCTAAAGTGATACAGTGTCCTATCCTGTAAATAAGATGGTGAAAAAGAATTCCAAGTTTCAGATAGTGATAGCTAATCAAACTTGAACATGAAGTCAAATCATTTTCTACTGGTCTATGGTTCATTTTCCATTCATGTCTACATATAGCAATATAGTGAATTGAGAAAACGGGAGATATCAAGTAGCTCTTGCATAGAAGATTGAGATTACATTCAATCAGATTTCTTTTTCAATAAATTTATAATCTGAGTAACTTTTGTTGATAATCAATCAGATCCAGATCCAGATCCAGGTCCAGGCTTGGATTGTATCTGTTCACAGCCACCATTTCACACTCATTCTTGATAGCTGGAAGCATCTCATCATATTGGGCAATAAGTATATGATATACTTGGTGTGATGCTTTGGTTTTAAAATACTGGTGTTTGTTGTTAGGGCAGAAAACCAAATTAAACTTCCATAAAATCCGATTGAATCGTTCCCAGTAAAGTGTAATCTAAATCAAACCATATCCATTCAAGAAACTAAACAATTAAAGTAGTAAACAATATTAACCCCAAAATTATAGAAGTACAGAAAAATCCAGAATCGAGCACAGCAATTGAACAGGCAAGAACATAGTAATACTAACCTAAAACATTATGCAGTAAACTAATGAAATCACATATATGAAGAAATAGGGAGTAAATGCGGAGCTGACCTTGAGAGAAATTTGAGAAGTAAGAATACTTCGATAGACGCCAATCGGTTAAATCTCTCCACCCCTTGAAGTCCTATTCTAAGGGTTTGTTTGGCTAAACTCTACCGGCAAAAACATTTTAACAAGAAAAGACTCAATGAAGAGAATGAAATTTTTTACACAAATGTATCAAGAATCAACAGGAAGAACTAATTTGTTTGAAAAACTGTACCCAACAGCAATAGCACCACTACAGTTGTCGATTCCAACAATCAGCTTTTCATACAGAATCCCTCTCCAATCAACCTCCACCGCTCACAGGTCCAAGCTCGAAATCGAAATCATCATTACTTTGGCTGGATTATTATTTCCTTTGGACAACTCAGAAGGTTTTCCTTGCGGGAAATACAGCTAGCAATAGAGAATTTCAGTGAAAGAAACATTACTAGACAAGGGTGCTTTGGAAAAGCATACAAGGGTATCTTTTCAGACAACACGAGTTACTGTGAAACGCCTAATGGTTTATCTTAGTCTTGGTAGACAGGCTGCATTTTTATGGGAGGTTCACTTGGATAAGTATTGCAGTTCACAAAAACTTGCTTTGGTTAATTAGGTTTTGTACAACCTCTACATAGAGAATTCTTCTTCACCCATTCATGCATAACCTCAATGTCGAATATCAGTACTTTCATCAAATTTAAGTTCAATTGCCCTTTTTTTGGTCAATGGTCTGTCAAAATGGGAAAGAACATATATGAAAAAAAACACATTTTAGTCCCCCCACTCAAATAAGTTCAACAAGATGATTGTCCTATGAATTTCTCTCAATAACCAGAATTGATTTTTTATTTTAAGATAAAAGAATTTTGAGAAAGATATGCCCCCCATCTGAAAAATCGAAATATTACATAAATGTTCTTCATTCAGAGGATAACCCATTAAAAACACCTTACATATTCTTAAAGAGCCTAAGCTGACTCAATTTATCACTTATTCAAACATAAGAGCCAACTCTTCACCGTGCTTAACAAATTTGACCAATTTTCTCCACGTATATCTTGAAAAAGTGAGTTTTATATAAATAAAATCTACCACAGGCTTTGATAGTACACCAGAAGGAAGGTCCGAAATCCAATAACTTTAGGTAATAATAATAATCTATTTTTAAATGTTTTAAGCATTTGCTTACAGATAAATGACACCGATAATTGTCTTGTTCTAATTAACTCAAAATTAAGCATTTGCGTATTAAATGGCCTGACATCAACAAAACTACAATTTGGCTCAGCTATCTTTTGCCACAATAAAATTAGTAGACAACATATATGAATTTTTTATAACCTTCTTCAGAGCAAATCAAAGCTCAAGACTTCAGAAAATAATACACTTTTAAGGCATATAAAAATTGGGACATCAAAATAGGAAAATTTTGAATTATCTTTTTAACAATTCAATCTCAAGACACTGATTCCATCTTCAAACACAACCTTAAACTAATTCAAAAGTATGCACCGCAAATGGAGTAGTGGATGCATCAAATACAATAAGTTATAAAGTACCTGAAGAGTTCGATTCTTTGATACGATTGGTTCGATCACGCAGTGGCTTTTTAGGCCCAAACATTTTATTTTATTTTTTTATTAAGGGGAAGTGGAATAAAAGCATGTTTTAATTCACATGGATTTTATTTTTAGGCCCAAATTCATGATTTTGTTTTATAGTTTTATCATCATTAAATTTATGATCAAAACACAATGTTCGACATGGGTTAAATCAGGGGCGGACCCAGACCTTTAATATTGTGGGGTCAAAACTTTAAAAATAATTTTTTTAATAAACAACGTAATATCAATGAAAATAAGTTTATATGTATTTTAACAATTTGAAAATGTCGTATAATTACATCATCATTAATATTATTAAATAAATTTTGCTACTTGTAAAGTTTTGTTTATCATTTCATTGGCAAATGCTGAGCTAACATTGAGTAAATTAAATAGAATATAGAAATTAAATGAATTGAAATAAAATTCAAGTTTAGTTTAGGAAGTAAATGAAATTCAAATTTAAAGCAAATATAATCGAAAGAAATTCAAATTGCACTTAATTCGTAAAGATCCTAAAAAATTTACATCATATTTCATGTAAGACTTACGAATGAAACGATATAAATTATATTGAAAAATTTATCGTGCAAAAATAATAATTAATTGAATTTTTCAAAAGAAAAAACGAGTTAGACGTCTTTTTTGAAGCCTACGTTTGATATATATTTAACTATTTTCAATATCCGTTTGGACCATTCGATATGAAAATGATATAGTTTTCGAAACAAACTTTTACATAACATAGACGATTTGTGGATTCAGATAGCACATGATCGCAAACAAATTTTTAAAGTTAGAATATTATCCAAATTCTCAAAATACTTGTTTCAAACGCCCTACTTTAACATGTCATAACTTTTGCTATAGTTGACCACTTCGCATGCCATTAATGAGTGAAAAACTAGGCCATGAGCACTTCGAAATGGTATTAAGAATGTAATATTTTAACTTCATTTGACATCTCGACGAGTGCATCAAAGTAGATTGTTAAATAAATAAAAAAAAAACAAACAAGCAGGGGCAAAATTTTGTGAGGTCATTTGATCCCACATAACCACATGTGGGTCCGTCTTTGAATTAAATTATGCCCGCACAGAAAATATTTCCTGGTTCCTCCCCTGTTATCACGTGTTTGCTCTTCGCCACCCTAACAAAAAACAAACGTATTCCGATTTATTTAATTCTATAAAAGAAATCAAAACTTTTAGTTGCATAAAACAAAAGAGTAAAAAAGAAACCTGGAGAAAGATGAAGCCTTGAAGAGGGCAATAGGAGATAGAGAGTTGCTAAATTAGAGGATTTAAGGAGTTTCTCTCTGTTCTTGGCGGACGAAGCTACTCCTTTTTAAGGTTTGGCATCCAAAGTGAACAGTGCAAGAGAAACAATACGTTACAAAAAATTTTCATTTATAGATGTGTTATAAAAGCAGAATTAATCAATAGAAAAATGTCCGTGATTACACCCACGGGCGGACGTAGACATTTTACATTAGAGGGTCACAATCAAATTTTTTAAAAAAGGATGAAATTCTTTTAATTTTTTTCTGTGTGTTATAAACTGTTCTATTACTTTTTCATCTTAATTATTTTTACATCTAAAAATTTTTTATATATAAAAAAATTTCGATTATTTTAGGATTTTTTTTATTATTTCTTTTTCCTCTCAATCCAATTAATTTTTTTTTAAAAATAATCTAATAAGTTTCCTAATAAAATTTTTGATGTCATTTGAAAAAAAAAATTTAATTGATCGAGAAGAAAATGTAACAATAAAAAAATCCTAAAAATGATTGAATTTTTTTTATATAAAAAATTTGTTTAGATATAAAAATAATCAAAATGAAAAAGTAGTATAATAATTTATAATCTCTATGAAGTAATAAAAAATTTTATTAAGAATTTTACGTCAAATTTTTTTTTATGTGATATCACATATAAAATTTCCTAATAAAATGATGTAAATTATATTGAGAATTTTATCGTGCAAAAATAATAAATATTAATAAAATAATTGAATTTTTTTTCCAAAAAAGACGAGTTATACGTCTCTTTTTAGTATACACGTTTGACGTACGTTTAACTATTTTCGATATTCATTTAGATCATTCGATATATTTATGATATAGTTTTCGAAATGAGTTTCGAGAGGATATAGAAGATTTATGGATATGGCTAGCGTATAATCGTCGAAGAATTTTTAAAGTTAACTTGTTATCGAAATTCTCGAAATATTAGTTTGGAATACCCTATTTTGACGCCTCGTAACATTTGCTACGATTGACTATTTCACACAACATTAACGACGTAAAATACTAGGTTATAAGTATTTCAAAATGATATTAAAAATGTAATATTTTAATTTCGTTTGATATTCCACAGTGATCCCGAAAACTAAGAAAAAAATAGTACTTGAAAAAGCTAGAGGGTCTAGTGACCCTAAGGGACCCCTTGGGTCCGTCCCTGATTATACCCACAAAATAGTGTCTTCCAATAGAGGGTACATTGTGTGATTAACGATCAAATTTCGACAAAAAATTACTCTATGAGAACTTCAATTAAGCCCTTGTTTGAGCCCCATTTTTTTTTTTTTGTAATAATGAATTTTTGAATAGTGTATTGATGGGAAGTGTATGGTTAAAAAATAAGAAAAATTTTGAATTTGCGTGTAGTATTATTTTATCGAAAAATATGTAATTGAAATAATGTCAAAACGCTGTTGAAAAATGTATTTCTCCAAAAAAATGAGGGCTCAAACAAGCCCTAAAGATTAGTATCACAGAAGGAATTCATTTAGACCAAAACTTCGTGACTAAATTGCAGTTGTTTTAATATGGGAGGCAAGGAAATTTCAGATACATATGATGGTATTTACCAATGAGATGCTTATAATAAAAATTTGGAAGGAGGACAAAAATATTCACAATGCACTCGGGCATTCTCTGAATTGTATGCTCTCAATTTCTCAAGCTACTAATGGAGGAACGTCTGCTTCAATTTGTTCTGATTTGCACACATTGAATTGAGACACATTTTCGTAACTTTGTTTTCGGCTTCTTCAATAAATTTGACCCTTGTTTGAGCCTCATTCTTGTAAAAAAAAATGTATTTTTTAATAGTATTTTGATGGAAAATATGTGGTTAAAAAATAAAGAAAAGTCATAGATTTACGTATAATATTATTTTATTGAAAAACGTAAGATTGAAGTGGGGTTAAATTACCGTTGAAAAATTTAGTTTTATTAAAAAAATGGAGCTCAAACAAGGACGCATCCATTCGGAGGATAAGAATGTCTTTCAGCCCTTGTTTGACCCACTTTAAATTATTAATACATTTTTTTTTCTTTTCAACCACACATTCTTTATTAAAATAATATTACACATAAATTTTAAAAAAAAAATTCTACTTCTCAACCACTTATTCTCCCAAAAAATTGTTTGACACACAATATAATGTAAATTTTGGTAAAATATGTTATGGAATAGTATTTTTTCATTTTTAAATTAAAAAAATAATTCAAAGGCCCCTTTAATTGTTGGGCTTGATGCTCACCTGCCTACATACAAACGGGACTTGGTTAGGTTGTACAAAATTATTTTGAAATAAAGATGGCAAAATGTCTCCTCTCTCTTCTAATTCTTACATTTCATTTTTATTTTGAATAATGTTATTTAATAGGAGTGGACAAAATGTTCAGACTAAATAAAACTAAACTGAATCGAGTGATTCGATTCGATTCTATAAAAAGAATTAATGATTTTGATTCTTAGAATTGAGAACCATTTGGTTCATGTTCTAGAACCAAACTTAATTTTTAATTTTACTTCTTTATATATATTAATTAGCGAAGACCCTAATTTTGTTGTGTTCATTCGAATCATTTTGCTTTCACTCATTTTTCAATTCACAAAATGTCGGGGAAAGTCGACATCGCATTTCATCACGTCTGTGGAGGATACTCTTTTACGATCTAAAAATGGAATTGATCAGTAACTTAAAAAGCTCTTTAAAATATTTTTTTACCTTGATTGTTTGATAAATTATTTGTGTTCTTATCAAATAGAAGAAAGTTCAATAAACATTCATGAATTATTAAATGATTAATGGCTGCCTGTAAAATTGGATTGTGAAAATTTTCATAATTTATAATTTATTGTGAGGTCAAAACTGCTGCAATTAATTTAATGAATTATTGTTATTACTTATTAAACAATCTATTTGTATGGGAATGAAAAATGATTTGTGTATTCAAATCACGAATATATTTTATTTGTTAGTTTGGATTTTTGTGATCTTGATGTTTGATAATTTGAATTTGCTGAATGTTTGACCTTTATCATTATTTTTTATTAGATTACTAACTTACAGATATGATTAAAGCCTAAAATTTTAAGAATAAAACTAAAATTAAATCAAACCAAGCTAGACTTGAATGATCAAATTTCGATTTAGTTATGTATCTTTCAATTATAAAAAAGAAAATTATTTTTTCATGGCATGATTCGATTTTCTTGGAATCAAAACTAAAAGGAATCTTATCTATTCCTAATCTCCAACTATTTAACATCAACGACGCTAGAACACTGATCTTTATTATTATTTTTATTCATTTAAATATAATTATATTTAAATAAATAAATAAAAATAAGTAAATGGGAGCCATAAACACTATTTTTATTCGTTGCCATCCATGTGTTAAAATCAAGTTGATTGGTATCCAGTCTTCTATAAAATCTATCCGAGGCTCTCATCGACGGCCCACATTTCTCGACGTAAGATCGACGGTGAATATTCATTCATCTCATTCTTATATACACCGTCACCGTATAAACCCTAAAATCCGTTTTCTCGTCACACGATAAACCCTCGTGTGTTCTCTGAGTTTTTGATACAGCCCTTCAAAAGTAAGATTTTCCCTAATTCTTCTTGATTATTACTATGCAATAGAAATTTCAATTTTTTATGAGATTGGATTTGTTCTATTTAGTGGTTTTTCAGTGACTATTTTCGGTTTGATTAGTGGTGATTAATCTTTTTGTTTATATTTTTTTATATGAAATGAGTCTGTTAATATCTGAGGAAGAAAGAAATAAAGCAAAATTAAGATATTTTGGTACATATACGTGAAACTTTTATGAGCGAAAGATATGCCTTTTTTTTTTTTTTTTTACTGCCTTGTAACATGGAAATTTGAATATAAAACAAATTTAAATATTCTGGTACATATATTTGAAACTTTTATGAGCGAAAGATATGCTTTTTTTACTGCCTTGTAATATGGAAATTTGAAAATAAGGGTAGATTTTCTATTTACGTGTTTGTGCGTGTACGGGGTATTGTGCAAGAAATAAGTATTTGTACTTGAAATGCAAGTAGATGAAATTGCCTTCTTTTTTTTCTTTTTTTTTTCATTTTAACAAAATTAAAATAAAAGAAGTTCGATGAATTATATGTCAATAAGGTGAAAATAAATCTTGTATAAATGTTCTTCAGTAAGATTTGAGTCTGGTTGTTAATGTAAATCATCGTGCTTTCTTGCTTTATTCCTAATGTTCATGGTAGTTGATTCTTTTAATAGGACAGAACTGACATAGTTTTTGGCCCTGAGAATTCTGAATCTAAAGCAGGTTCACAGAGGCTCTCTGCATATTGAATTTCTTAGACAATGTTAATATCTGTCCCATGTTTTAGGTCAGAGCAATGGCCTTCTTTAGAAAAGCTGGTAATATACTAAGTCGAACTGTGAGTAATCACGTCAGTCAGGAAATCTCAACATCCCAACCCTCTATCTTTCAAGCAATAAGATGCATGTCAACCTCAAAACTCTTTATCGGAGGTATAATACTCTGTTTGTTTTTCTTTTTAAAAATATAGTTGAGTATATTTTTTTTTGGATATCAGATTAGTATCAACATTCCATGATCTTGTGGTTTTTACAGGACTCTCATACAGCACAGATGACTCAGGTCTGAGAGAGGCTTTCAGTAAATATGGAGAAGTTGCCGACGGTACTTTAACTGTACCCAGCTTGTTATTGATGATCATGTGATAGTTTGGCATAATTTGTGCCATTCATGTCACGGGTTATTGAAGAAAATTAATTAAAAGAATAATTGAACCCACTTAAAGTTTCCTTTTGTGTACTTGCTTGTCTTTTGGATGGATTATTGATTGAAATGTAAGCACTGTATAATTGTTGAGCAAAGTTAAAGAGTTCTTATAAAGGTTTATTGTTGAGATTTATAGTTAAATTGTGCTTTTTGCTAGTTTGTAGTCTTGAATATTTGCATCGTTTCTTATATATGATTATTTAATGAAATATATATACTGTAAAGTCACTGTTTTACAGAACACTGTATTAACTGAATTTGAAAAAATTTTGAGTGGACTTAAGTGTGTATACAATCCAATTTATTTATGTTGGAAATTGTATACATTGGGATTTACCTTGAATTCTACTATTGCTTACATGTTTAGGTTTTTTCTTGTTTTTAGGTGATCATTTTATTTCTTTGAACAGTTAAGTTTAGTGAATTACAGTTTCCAATTGTATCATACATGTTTTTTGACATTGGCACAGCCGCAAAAGTATGAATTATTCTCAGGACTTTTGTAAAAGGAAAGGCAGCAGCGTTGGTTATAGAACTTGATTGTTGGACCGAATTGTGAATTTTTTTGTTGCAGTTTGTTGCAGCAATTATTCTAAACGAGTTGGAGAATCTTTAAAATATTATTCTTTCTCTTGGTTACTGGGCAATCATTTACCTGCGATTGATTATTTGGCCATTACCTTGTTTTGTGAGTGAAGTAGAGTATAAAGTCGGAAACCTCCTTCAATTAATGCTGAGTGCTGATAAGTCTGACATTTCTTGTAGCAAGGGTGATTGTTGATCGTGATACTGGCAGATCTCGAGGATTTGGCTTTGTTACATTTTCTACTGTTGAGGATGCATCTGCTGCCATCCAGGCCTTGGATCAACAGGTATCGAATGTTGTATGCTAGATGTTCTTGTGGGTTTGGCTTTATTTTTGTTTGGTCATACCTTTTGATTAATATTCTATTGCGACATTCCTTTAGGATCTTCATGGTCGTAGAGTAAGGGTGGCTTATGCAAATGAAAGGACTCGTGGTTATGGAGGTGGTGGAGGCTTCGGAAGTGGTGGTTATGGTGGGAACTATGGAGGCGGCGGCGGCTTTGGAGGGAACTATGGAGGCGGCGGCGGCGGCTATGGAGGGAACTATGGAAGTAGTGGTGGTGGTGGCTATGGAGGGAACTATGGAAGTGGAGGTGGCTACGGTGGGAACTTTGGTAGTGGCGGCAGTGGTGGAGCCGGCTACGGGGGGAACTTTGACAATGCTGCAAGCGGTGAAGATGGCTACACTGCTGGTGGGAATCTAAGTTATGGTGGTGATGGTCAGAATTTTGGTGGCGCTGTAGGTGGTAGTGGTGGCAGCTATGCGAGCAATACTAGTTATGGTGGCGGGAATCTACCTGGCAGTGATGGTCAGAATTTTGGTGTTGCTGGAGGTGGTGGGGGCAGTGACAACTTTTTCACTGACAATAACGTGGGTACTGACAGCAATTTTGTAAGCAGCGAAGTGGGTCAGTTTAAGATTGATGCCGAAGAAAGCAAAAGCTCAGAAGGTGCCGCTGACAGTTATAGCCAAGATGAACCCGTGGAAGGAAACTACAGAGATGACGATGATTCCCCTAATGATTATGCTGATAGAAGGAGCTAGTACGGTTGCTCTGGGTAACTGCATCCTGACTAATGCATTTGATATGAGAAATGGATGTTCTATTAATTTTCGACTCTTTTTGTTTATTGATTGAAGTCCCTCTGAACTGTCTGGATACTTTTATTGCTTTACGGGAAACATAATGCATGTTTATTGTGGTGTTTCGTAACAATTTTTTTGTGCGCGCGCATTAATGTAATCTGTTGTTCATCACTTATGTCGTCCATCGAATGCATTTTTCTTCGGTTGTGGTACAGGTACATAATGGGTTTACGTACACATGATATGAAGAAATATAATTGGGTCAGAATTTCTTCAATAAAAAAAGAAAAAAAATGAAAAAAAGCTTCTTACTCTCTTTTTGACACCGTATTTGTATATAAATTATTATGTACAAGTAGCATTATTGATTTTTCAAAGTTATTTGTGGAAATGAGCAAGAATTGGACCCGAGCAAAGGGATTTGTAAATTACAAAGGCATTTGTAAATTAAAAGTATTCATTGGCTTGCGAATCATATTTACTGGTCATTGATTTTTTGCCATTTGGTGCCCACCTTATGTCTAAAATAATGGTGGGATGTCATTGTCAAGTGAGGTTTCACCTAAATTGAAGTCCAAAATCCTAGTCTGTCCACCAATCTTCGAACATCTAGAAGTTAAAATGAGGATCTTGAGCATGGATTACGTTTACACTTTGTTTGCCCGAGCACATTTATTGTTTTAGAGATGCCCATCAAAATTCTCCAAAATTTAGCTATTGTATTAGTTGTTACATAAGCGGGACCATCATCCATTTTACTTATTCCGTATTTTTCTATCTACAATCAATCTGCTACATGTATATATTAGTTTACGCTTTGGCTTAATGAATTTACGCTTGGCACAATACCACTTCGTTTTTCATATCTTACACATTTTATTCAACCAACACAATACTGTCACGTCACCCATTCATCAACAAAAATGTCAAAGTTAATGTACAAATAGCTTAATTGATCTACAGTAAGCATTTTTCTTTGGATTTTACTACGTTACATCAAACTTTACGTAATGAATTATATAATGTCATATGTCATTTTATCATTAACTAATTCAAAATGTAGTCAACTTTTTCATCCAATTTTTTCCCTCTATATTTTTGAATGTAACCCTTTATGTATGTATTAGTAGATAATCCTTTTTCTTTGGGCATGGTTATAGCTCAGCAGGGGGTTCAAGAACAAGATAGCCAAAAATCGAAGGCACATATGGAAGTAGCTTCTTTGAAGGTCCCTTTCATTGACTTAAGATGGTAATAAGTGACTTAATTGTTAAAGAAGGACACCGCAGTTATTAGGAAGAACTAGTAATGGCAAAAAAACTCGTCCCGCCCCGAATGGGGCAAAAAAACCCGCCTCGATGGGTTGGCGGGGGAGGATGGGGCACCCCAATCCGCCCCCGCCCTGTGAAATAATTTTTTTTTTTTTTTAATTTCAAGTTATATTATTATTAGATAACAAAATACAAATGTAAAATTTTAATTAATTACAAAAGAAATAAAATTTAGTCAAAACGTAATTTTATTTGAAATTGTTTAATTTTTAACATTGTTTATTTCAAGTGTTTACTTTGAATTTTAAAATTTTGAATTTATATTTTATTCTCTAATAACAACATAATTTGAAATTAAAATAAATAAATAAATGGGGCAACAAATGGGGCGTGGCCTATTAGGAAGAACAGACATCTTGCTCAAAAACAGTTCAGAAAAACAAATAAAGGCAAGAAATTCTTCCCAAATCTATGGCCTGCAAATTCTCTCTCTTATATTTTTTTAATTTCAGCATCATTCATCAGTTGAAGACAATGCTCTTTGAGCGTTTAAAATTACAGGAGAGCCTTTCCTAGCTTTCTCTACGATTTGCCTTATCAACAACCTTTCCATCTCTTCCTCACTATCACCATTCTCATCCGTGCCGCAACATATGACGTCATTTTGATAATTCGATAACAATGGCGGGCTTCCATTGGCAAATGAATTTTGCGTGTAACGATTTGAGCCCCCATTAAGAACCTGCTGCCCTTCCTGAAAGAACTCCTGATCATTGCTCTCCTCGAGCCCAGATGGCGCGTCCTCTTCATCCGACTCAGTTACCTTTGTAAACTCATCATAAGCCTCATTGTATGCAGCTAGAGCTTCCCCTGATAAATTGATGATCACAGGCTCCTCTGTGAATGAATCTTCACAAGTTCTTGCTCCATTGTTTGAAAACTCGTTCCAAAAAGGCATATGCTTGGATTCCGTGGATTTGATCTTCCTCTGACTGTTCTCAAGTGCAGTCTCGAGCTCCTTGACTCGCTCTTCTAGTTGGGACTGAATGACTTCATGTAACCGTAAACTCAGTTCTCTTGGGGAGACTGCGTAATGGACTGAGCATGGGGTCGAGCAACCAGTTCCATCCCGATCAACATAAGGTTTGTCAAACGAGTTGGCTCTGAACTCCCCTTCAGCAACATCCGCTATGAAATCTTTGTCAACCTGAAGTGTGATTTAACCAGGGAAAATAAAATCATGAAACATTTACTGTACCCTATTTTCCATCGATAATATGGCACCAAACTGTATCCAAACAAAGGTTAATTATTGAAAAGTGAAATAATGGGATTCAACTTTCATTGTAAAATAGGGACTACTGTGATGAACTCACCAGATGAACTACTACAGGAAATAATGCAAATTCGACCGAAGACCCCAGAGACCATTACAAGATAGCTCGACCGGGATGGACAGATGCTACTAAAAAAGCCGATTATCACATGTTCGTAACATTGACAGCAGCAGAATGTTATCACATGTAAGCACATGCTTTCCTTCTTGTCATCAAAATTCATAAAATGTCTTTTTAAATAAGTCACATCAATGGACAAAATCAAAGAAACGAATGGTTTCTTCACTTCAAAACTACCTAGCCGAAATAACGAGAAAACAGCCATCTTTACATAGTACTTTTGTGCCACTGAGGAATTAATGGAGAACCCAGTGAGGCTTTAGCTTAATACTTGCATCAACCCCATTCCCGATTCCCCATCCACAAATAAAAAAGAAAGGAAAGAAATAAAAACTCTAAAAGAAACGGATGGGGAAAAAAGGGAAGATATTTACAATGTCAAATATACACTTCAATACAAAAAGCAATCCATTTATTCCTCCACCGGGCACAAACCTCAACATGTGTGTCACGTCGTAAGAACCCAGATTCAAGAATTTAGACATTCTGAACAAACACTAAAGCTTAAGAAATTTAAATTGAAGCTTTGGTTTGTTAAGACCTACTCTAAGATTCTTAACTAACTGCCCAGTCAGAAACCGAATTTTCTTGAATTCACAAGCTGGCACACCCATAACACTTGATATAATAGTAATAAAAGTAAAAGGGGAATGGGAATGGGAATGGGAATGGGAATGGGAATGGGAATGGGAATGGGGAAAACTAGAAGAGATATCAGAAGAAAATATAAAGGTGACCATCAAGATAAAATTATAAAAGCTTGTGTCCCCTATCAATAAGCGTTCAAGTGAAAATGCAAAGATAAGTGGTCCAATCAGTATTTGACAATGATCAAGACCATAATGGGTAAATGCATATGGGTTACTTAGTTGGAGAATGTTTTAATAGCAATAATCATCAAGAAGGCCTTAATTTTGATTTTAGCGCAACATTTTGCAAGTGATGGCTATTTTACAGAAAGGGAAAATGCAATCTTACAATCGAGACAAGAAAGAAATAGTTCTAGAGCATCAGAAAAAGAATAGGAAAAATGAAATAGTCCTAGGGCATCAGAAAAAGAATAGGAAAAATGACTAAAGAATCCCTCTGAATCCTTAGGAGTTGGTTTAAAAACAGTTCTAGCAAATTGAATCGATCACATTAAATTACTTTCAGGAAGCATTAATAAATTAACGATGTAACTTGCAATCATCATTTAGCTAAATGTTAGTTGCTGGCTTCCGAAAGCCAAAGGCATGCGATCAAATCATGAAGGCATTCAAATCATATGCATTTATATGAGGAAGGTAATGCACAACGTGCTCACCTCAGCTAATTTAGATATTTTCTTTTCCAACTTAGACGAACTCATGTTCAATTCCAATCTCTCCAGTTCAGCTTCAAGCTCAGCTTCAATATTACTCAAAGATATGTTCTGCGCCTTCTGGTCATCATATTCTTCATGATGATACTCTGTTGAGTTGTCCAATTTCTGTTCAGGGGAGAATGCATGCACAGTCTCTCTGTAATCAGAGTCACGGTTTCTATCCTGTGATTCATAATTTTCTACAGCAAGCTCTTTCATAGTCAATGAATCTTTCATCTCAAGTTCTTCCTGAAGATCTTGTACCAGGTTCTCAGTCTGCCTTAACAAGGTATTCAGTTTTTCTATTTCCCTTTTATGTGCCAAGAAAGAAGACATTATGCCAATAGAGAATCCAAGATAAAAATTAAGAGCTCCACCAGATGACCCTAATCAAATAGAGGATGTTAGGCAAGAAACCTTATAGCAGCATGATAAGAGAGCAAATCTAATTTACCAACCTGTCTGAGCACACGATGGCAAAAGTAAAATATTTCCACAAGAAAAATTATAAATGATCAGAGTAGCGGTACGATGTCTTCAATTACGGAAATAAAAAACACATCCAACAAAATAAGCAGTCCATTTAACAGTACCCGACACAAAATAAACAATCCATCAGACCACTGCCATTTGACAGAACTCTCTTCCTTTAACATTTTCAAGATTCAGCAATTAAGTTCCTTTCAGACCAAATTACGTTTGGAAAAGTTCATGTCATGGTTTTGATGGTTGTTGTTCTGGCCACCAAGCAGTGGTTAATAAAAGAAAATCCACATTTAACCTGGACTCTTAAACCTCATATAAAGAGGAGAGTTTATAATGGTTCAGTTTTAGTCCGTATGAGATTATTAATCTTATATTCCATTATGTGCTGAATTCGGCAGAGATTATATTCAGCATTCTTTAGGTAGCTGAAGCACCCATGACACATTATTCCATACAATCATCGTCATCACTATTTTTTTGGTCATTTTATTTACAAATCTTCAATTTCAGCTCTGAGGACCACATGCTGCAAACTTTTATTTTTTGAACACCATGAAACATAAATTCAAGATGGACTAGCAGTAGAGACTACAAAACATTATAGAAACTCTTGATGAAACAAAATGTTGCCTTATTTACATTCCCCTAGTGACACAGTATCAAGTAAAACTAGTGTTAAGAGCAATGGCCATTATCTCAATATAGCACAAATTTGATTGGCATATATTTTTCATAAGCACGTGTCAAAATGAAAGGAAAAAAATACAAGCTAGATTAGTACCTTGCAAAGAGTTATCGTAATTTCCATTGACCATCCTACTAGAATTGCTTAATCTTGTAACCTTCTCCTTTCCAGATTTAGCTTTACTGCGGCTCTCCATAGAGGCAACTTTAGGTAGTCTGGGAATTCCTAGAACAAACTCCCCATTTCGGGAATAAGTACTTTTGTGCAACTTATAATTCCCTGTTCCAGTCGGAGAATTAAAAGATTCATAAACCTGTCTGCTGATTATTCTGTTTCCTTCAGTAACTACAAATGGTCTAACAGTTGGTGTGTGCGGCGAATGGATTGAACTAAAGGTGTATTCTTCAATTTCCGAATGCCCCTTGTACAACTGAGCCATGAGACAACTTTCAAGAGATGTCAAGGGTTTTATGAATTGCCTGCTAGTTCGTCTAGTTCCAAGTCTACTTCTATTTCTCTCAACACCATAAGAAAAACCCATTTCTCTTGCAGATAGTTGAGGTGATAAATCACTATGAACCTCATCAATGTTCTGTCCTCTGCATTCCCAATCCTCTAGCACATCTTCATTGTTCAAAATCCCAGGTAATAAATTTGAATTGCAAGATGTACTGCAAATCATTAGGTTATCCAATGGTACTGGCATTTCTGCTGAGGAGGCCTCTTGATAAGCCTTATTTTCTTCTATATAATCATCTTTTACTAGTTTCTTTTTCAGTAAAACACTGGGGAAGGGGCAGTTCTTGTCTTGAACCTCCCGTTTATTTGGCGAGGATTCAGGTCTATAAAAATTAGCATTAGCTGAAGATAAATCTGAAAAATAATGTTTAACCCGAGTAAGATTCTTCAAATGCTTAGCTATATACCCAGCACCAGCTGCTGCAGCAACAATCCAAACATCCATTTTCAAGCCACCTCACATAAAAAAAAAAAAAAAAAAAAAAAATTTTTTTTTAATTTCAAACCCCCCAATAGTAGAAATTATAAAGTAAATATTGTATCTTATAATTTTAGATGTTCAAAGGAATTTCAATTTATCGGCGCAATCGAGAAACACAACCACTAAAACCAATGTCTGGGAAAAGATGCAGATAAATTGGAGAAAAAGAAAGTAATATGTAAGAACGAGAAATCACCAAAATGTATGCTCTTTTTTCCTATCCTTCACATAACAATCCCAATTGCAGTCAATATAAGGGCATCGTAGCATAACCGTCAAGGTGAAGTCGGGATCTCAATGATCGCTCATACTGTCTATATCAAGAAACAATACCTCAGCTTTCAAATTAAAAATAAAAAAATTGAAACCACCTCCTCTGATAAAATAATTGTCAACTACACAATTTCTTAAAACCATTAACCTCAACCAATCAAACAGATAAAAAATTTAGAATCCCTTAAAAACAAAAGTAGCCTTATATCAGTATCAAAGTCAGAACCCAGAATGAAGACTTTGTCAAAACTTTTAAACATTCAGATGAACTACAGAAAACATCAAGAAAACCAAATGCATATCCATTGAACAGAAATCTCTGGGCTGCAAAATCCATCAACAAAAAGAACCCATTTCCAAATATACCTCCAATTCTTGGGTTCTTCCACCAAAATCTACCAAACCAAGAAATCTATAGTAGAAGCACTATAATATAAATCCTATAAGTGAAAAAGTAATTGTAAAGAATCGGCCCGACCAATAAATGTTCACTTTTTCACAAGAAAAAGGGTTTCACATTTGTTTCAGTGGGTGAGGCATATCAAGTGAGGCCAAAGATTCGAAGAAGAAATGACGTAGATTGTAGCAGGAGGAGGCGCATTTGTGTTTCTTTGGAAATCCCAAAAATTTTGTACCCTTTCCTCTATTATCTAATCTACTCGATTTATTATTTATTATTATTTTTCACGTAACTTTGTTTTATCTCTAAAATAAAAATGCACAGCTACTTTTCATCTCTTGACGTATCAATGTCTTCTTAATTTTATAAAATAGTGAACTCGTAAAGAGATTTTATATATTTTAACTAATCTTTAAAAAGTAAATACTTTACAATATTATAAGAATTGAACTGGAGTGATCTACTCCAAAGAAAAGTCAAGATTCAAATCAAAATCCAAATCAATTATTTTGATAATAATGCATTCTTGAATAGTGTATAAATGAAAAATGTGTGGTTAAAAAATAATAAAATTTTTTTGATCTACGTGTAATATTATTTAATTGAAGAATGTGTTGTTGAAATGATATCAAATCACTGTTTGAGAATATTTTTTTTGGAATAATGTAGCTCAAACAGACCCATAAATAGCCTAGAAAGTGGTCAATTTACCTAAAATTCGGATGAATTAAAATCGTTATATTATTTCATTTCTAGATAATTTGATAAAGATTTTTTTTTTTTTTGGTTAAATCAGGAATCCAACTCTTTGTGTTTTTCGAGTCAATGTTTTGATTGACTTTTAGAAATTAAATCTTTCAATGAAAAAATAATTAAAATAAAAGGACAACAAATTAAAGAAATTGAAAAGAGGTCCACCCTACTGTATTCCCTACCCAACTATTTATAGGCAAAATATACTAAAGAGGTGTTTAGAATAGGTTTGTTTTAATTTAAATAAATTTTCATTTCAAAATATCACGTGGGGTATTACATATTTACATTAGTGGAGAATCACAAGGATCCATTATCATACTGCAAATCAAATTAAAAATAACTTTGGAGGAATAATTTCATTTGAAAAAATTCCCACAAAAGAATTTAAACAAATTTTAATCTTAATATATAGTTCACATACAATAAATAAGCCTAAAATATCCCTAAAAAATTATGCCATCGTCTACCTTGTACAACAGCGCATAAAAATCATTTTTTGAAGGAAATAATTCTATGACAAAATTCGGGAAAAGAAATTTATATGGATTTTCATTTTTGACGATTCTCATAATTTGTTAAAAAAAAAAAAAAAACCTTAATTACTTATGGCTCACTTCGGACTTGGCCAACTTTTAGTGAGTATTTTCTGATAATACTTTGGAAAGCAACTTATGTTCTATTATATGCTTATTGATGTATAGAAGTGTCAAACATGTGTTGAAGACACAACCCCTCCAACATAAAATAGAAGTCCATTAATATGTTTAATATGTCATATTGAATAACATTTGACTTGATCCATGCATAAAAATAAGTTTTATATTTTATTAATTTTGCAATACAATATTATCGAATATTTCATACTAAATATAGACATTCATATTTCGACTCAAACATTTTCGAGAAACTACTAACAAGCAAGGTTGAAGTTGCATCATAGTTTTTTGTCACACTGTAGTGACTAGGAAGAATAACTTGTATAAAAAATTGCCAGAGTTTACAACTTAAGTGCTTGTTTGATCATACTTTGTTTTAAGATTGTCAACTTTTTAATTGATTAAACTTCAATTTTAACCACACATTTCACGAGACTTATAGCATTGATCGTTTTGTCAATCACACATTTTATCAACTTTTATCAAAATCTAATTTTTCTACAACTTTTTCCTTAATCATGGGTAGTGTTGATCACTGATGTGTACTTATAAGACCAATTAATGTGGCCCAAGTAATTTTATTAATAAATTTATTAAATGGAAAATTTTATAAGTAAGAGATTAAGTATGGTAGATTTCAAAATTAAGAAAACAAGTTTTGAACTTCAAAAATCAGATTTGTATTAAAATATATTTATGATTTTATTAATTAATTAATTAATTATTTTATTAATTAAATATATTTAGGTCACATATCTATACAATTTGGTCACAAATTAACAATTTAATTAGTCACTTATTTTTTTTGTCACAAATCAGAAATTTTATATTACAATTCAAAAATTTTGTAGGTCACAGTTTGTTCATCTGTCACAAATCAAAAAATGAATTAGTCATAGATTAATTTTTAGTCACAATTTATCAAATTATTGGTCACGACTTATTTTTCGATCACAAATCAAAAATTTTAAAGGTCACGTATTATTTTTCAGTCACAAATAAAAAAATTTATACGCCACAAATCACAAATATTATATGTCACAACTTATTAAACAGTCACAAATTATTAATATTTTAGGTCACACATTATTTCTTGATCACAATTTAACTTTTTTATTGGTCGCATATTGTTTATTGATCACAGATCAACCAATTCACTGGTCACAATTAACCGAATAATCTGTGACCATCACCAACACTTCCCACCACCACTTTAACGCTGCCTCCAATAGCACCACCACCATCGTCACTGCAAAAACCACCACCACATTGATCACAAATTAACCAATTTATTGGTCACAACTTTTAATCAACTAATAAAATCGTCACACACACCTACACTCCCATCCCACCACTCCAAAGCACCGCACTACCGCCAACCACTACCAGCGATGTTGCCCAATGCCACTACCGTCGACATCACCACTACTATAACACCAACAACACTCACGCCCCATCCCACCACTCCAAAGCACTGTATTACTGCCAACAACCACCAACGACACCGGCCACCATCACCACCGTTGATATTACCATCACTACAACACCAACAGTAAAGCCACCATCACTGCGACGAGCGTCGCATCTGTGACCAATACACAGTGGCGCTGAAACTGATTACTCCAGCAACACCACCATTGTCGTCATCTCTAGATCCACCACCACGAAATAACCCCCACCCTTATCACTTCACAACAATGTCATCACCATGCTGCTGCCACAATCACACACAGCACACTGCGCCCCTTCATGTACAGTTCACACACACCCCCACACCACACACATACCACTGCCCCGTCCTACACGGTCGAATCAAGGCCAAAAATTTTGATTTCAAATTGAAGGCATAAAAAATCTTCCTGAATCACAAGTATTTCCAATTCTCAATCCACCTTAAGCTCCATCCATTTCTTATCAACATCAGATCTGAATCCAAAATCCTCAATTCCTTTGAAATTGAAAGAAGGATTATCTCTTGCTACTGGTTCCTAGTGCGGTTTCAGAACGACACCACCCCGCTACGGCGGTGGTGGTCTGGTGGACACCGTGCCGAATACCAACACCATAAAGGATCTTCGTTGTTAGGCTCCGCTCGTCACCTCTCTACGTGCTGCAGCTTGTCGCCGTCAAATGAGGTGGGTCGAAGCTAGTGTGGGGAGGGTTGGGACGCTAGAACAGAGAGAGAGAGAGAGAGAGAGAGAGAGAGAGAGAGAGAGTGATAATTGAATTTTAGGATTTGGGATGAGTGTGTATTTAATTTTGTAATACAATTATTTATATTTCAAATTAATTAATTAATTAAAAAAATCGGATTTTAGAAATAGTAAACTCATTCTATGATTTATGAAATGGGATCTCTAAATGTATTAGAATTTGTAATTTCCACTTTATTAAAGTGGTTTATTATTGCAAAAATCTTATTGGCCCATTGAGAAGTAGTTTTATTACTGTCCACTTCAATGGAAAGCGGATAATTTTTTTATGGTCTATAAAACTGTTTCTCTCTGCCTATAAACGTGAATGAAACTCATTAAATTAAAGCGTTTAATTATAGAAAAGAAAAGAGGGAGGACATTTTCTTTGTTTATCTTGTTTCTATTTTGCATATTCATATCTTTCAATTAATTGTTATGAATCAAGATATGTTTCTTAACAAATTTAATTATATGTCAAAATCATAGAATTTTAAAGATCTTGATATTATGGTTTAATTGTTTACATGTGGTATCAGAGCCAAGTTAGAGAATTCTTGATTTTCCTTTAAAGATTAAATGTTATTTGTTTGTCGATCCTTGCTTGCCTTCTATAGATTTATGGATTAAGATTTTTGTCGAAGTTAATGAAATTAACTATTGTTAAAATTCACGGCTGCATTTTTTTTCCTACTTCATGAAAATTGCAAATTGGTCGCCTTAAATTATAAGAATTGACTTAATCCATTAAAAGGGATTGGAACCCAAATGCTACTGACAATGATGAGATTTCCATATGAAGCTTGATGAATTTGCACAAAAGATGCTGTACTTAACTTTTGCCTGTTGAATTATCATTGGTTTGAGAAAAGATCAATACCATGTTACAATTGGGTTCTGCTTTTAAAATAAAAAGGGGTATCGCGTGATTTACGCAAATTAATTAATGGAGTACTTCATTGCCTAAAAATTTTGGAATTATTGTAATGGTTTTTTGTTTATAATTTTATACGTGAGAATTCTGAGATTCTTATGTATTACTGTAATGACTAGAAGATTTATAGGAAGTGATATAGATTATTTGACTGCTTTGGCTAATGACATATACTATTTTAAGATTTTGATTTTGATTTTGATTTATAGATTAAATTAGATTATGTATAGTTTAATTACTTACTTTTCGTATTTTGTTTATGTAATTAATGTTCGACTAATATTGTTTGTTAATCATCAAAGTGGCCAAACCTTATCATATTGCAAACACTAAATTACACAAATTAATTTATCAATTACTCTTGTTAGTTTGAGGCTTATACATAAAGATGACATTATTATTATTGTTCTCAAGAGTATATTGACGTTCATAGATTATAAAATTGCTATCGATGGCCCAAAGGCTGATCAATTGATCTTATTAATCTTGAACATCATCGTTGTTAATTGATATGCTTAGTCAGGCATGTTTTGTATATCCAAAGATGTCATATATGTTTGATTAGAGTACATTATATCCTAGTAGGCACTCCTTGGTTGATAACAAACAATTCTTCCCTACAATCTGAATTTTGTCTTTCTGCAACAGTAAGAGAAGGAAACCGTAGATAACAGAATATCGGGAATATTGAGACTATTGGCAGTATTCTTTTTGCCGTCCCCAGACAGATTAGTTGATGGATATAGGTTTATTTTGTTTTAGCAATTAAATAAACCTAAATTAGCATCATCATGTTTATTATAATAGTATAACATAATATCACCCAAAGGAGAATTACGGTATACATTTATTGTTATGTTATCTAAATCTGAGCGTAAGCGTTTAAGTCAAAACTCAAAGCATTAATGTTAGTGCATTTTATATTTTGTAGTATCTATTTTCATTTCTCTGCATTCGCACGCTTTATCTGTATCACTGTTCAATGGGCTCAATTTCTTCGACTGGTGTGAACAAGTCCAGTTTAACTTAGGTGTTTTGGACTTAAACTTGGCACTTCAAAGGTTAGTTCTTGATTTCATAGAAATTTGATGGTTTGGAGTTTGTGGATCTCGTCGTTGGTTGAAGGAGTTTGAGTTAAGAGATCTTGAGTGGGCACTGACCATTTTTAAAATCTAAATCTCATACATCATTTACTTTTTTTCGTAGTCTTTATGACTTGAGTGATTAAGCATGCTAAGAGTCATAGGTCTAAAATTTGCTACGTGGATCATTTAGAAAGCTTAATGTAAAGAAGTTATGCTCATAAGATGTTAAAATAATGAAAAATTAGATTTTTATATCAAAAGAAAAAGTGATACATCTTCTAACTCTATTCATAGTTTTTTGTTTTTTGTTTTTTTTTTTAAAGTAGGCAAGGGTATCTGAAAACCTAATGCCATATAGTCATCTGATTTGAGAGTCATCGACCTAAAATTCGCTATAAGGATCATTTAGAAAGTTTAATGGATAGAAGACTAACACAAGAGATGTAAAAAGAGGGATTTAGATTATCATAAGTGAGTTGTGCCAGGTGAATACTTTGAGATTTGTACTCTAGAGATTGACGGTGTGACTTTGAGAAATACTTATCATCTCCTTTATAGATTTACAATTATCTAATTCTGATTACTTTGTATGTGAAAATGCAATTTAATGATTATTAGCCTCTCCCATGTGCTAGAAGAGGAAAAATTGACTACAAGAGGATTGAAATTATGAGAAAATCAACAACGCTTGATTGATTGTGTTCTAGTATGGGTATAAGTTCACATTGGCTAATCACACACACACACACACACACACACACACACACACTCTAAGTCGAGCATTGAACAAGAATATCAATTTTTTTTAAATGTTGTTTGGATCTTTCTAAAGCATTACTTAAATTTGAACATGAGGCATATGATAAGCAGTTCAAAATTGAGTCCATTATTTGAGTTTTGTTTTAGCTAGTAATATAATTAATGCTTGAGTTTTATTTTGTTAGAAGACGAATAAAGATTATAGTTTAAGGTCATATATATGAGAATAGGTTTGACATTACTCGAGAGAAATTGTTCAATAAAACAGGAGAATTGGTTCTTCAAAATTGAACTGTATTGTCAAAGTATAGAACTAAGGTTAAAATTGATTATTACATGGGAATTCGAAATTCTAGTGCGTCTATCATTCATAGATGATAGAAAACATCAACTTACATTTAGCTCATTTAACTTACTCATAATGTGAAAGTAGATTATTTTCATTGTAATTTTGTCACAAACAAACACATCAAATTACTATCATTTAGGGAAAAGTCACATTAATTAAAAATTGAACTAACTCCATCTCTATGGGGCGATTCTTGAACTTAAATTTACTTTATTACTTGTTAACGAACCACACATTTGCTGTTATTTAAATCGAAATATAATATTTTCATAAACAAGTTTTTGGTACCATTGCCAGTGATTGAATTTTAGTTTAATTTTATTGACAATAGTTTGAACATTTTTGGTTATTTAGTTTTTTTTTTCATTTTAGTTTATCCGAGTGCTACTATTGTTCTTCTTTTAGGTCTTGTATGCAAAGGTCGTTGGTGATGAATTGATTCCCATTGATGCGGAAACTGAACACACCTATTGTCATAGGTAAAGAGAAGTAAGTGTAGCACAGCAAAAAGAGCACAAACAGCAAGTAAAAATGGTTAATGAGCAAAAAATCCAATAGTTCAAGTCAACAAGGAGGAAGCCATTGATAAGGGAGATATGCTTATTGGGGATTTCAGAACTCCATAGATCATTCAGAGTAAATCCAGGATTGTCTATTCTTTGTTTGGCTAGCCTAACTTTCAGCTGAAGCCCATCGTTATACATCTATTTCAGAATGGACATCAGTTTATAGCAGAGCTGAGGAAAACCCACATATACACGTCTCTCAATTCTTGGAAATGTGTCAAAACTTTCGATATCAGTATATTTCAGATGATACTATCAGACTACAGCTATTTCCACAGACTTTGCATGATAGAGCACTCGAGTGGTTGGTTTCCAACCCATCGCAAGTATTAGTACGTGGAATGATCTAGCCTAAAAGTTCTACACAAAATTCTTCCCACTAGCTAAGACAGCAAAGTCGAAGCATGACAAATATATCTTCTGTCAAAGTGAATCATAATCTTTCGATGAAGTTTAGAACATGTTCAAGAACATGCTCCGAATCCTCATCACTGTATCGGTAAGGGACTCTAGGTCCAATATTTCTATACATGACTACTTTCGTCTTTCAAAAGCATGGTAGATTTTTCGTCTAATAGCTCTTTATCTACAAAGATAATTGACGAAACTTTGAAATTATTTGAGACAGCGGCTAATACATCAGCCATGTGGGCTTCTGAGCAAGTTGTTTAAAAGAAAGCACGCGTTGCATACGAGGTGGATGCTTACTCAGCATTGTCTGTGAAATTAGATTTCCTATTCCATAAGTTGAAGAGAATATCACAGATAGTCAACGTAGCGTAAGCCAAGAACACGAATTGTAAGGAGTGTAGGGCATATTATAATACAGTAGATTGTCTTATTCTGGCACAAGAAATGGAACAAGTAGATTTTGCACAATTTGGACATTGTCAACAAATTAATCCACATTCAAATACTTAAAATCTAGGTTAGAGGAAGCACCCAAACTTCTCTTGGGATAATAAGAATTAGAATACGCCACAGTGTCAATTTCAGCAGTAGGAGAAGAACCCTCAGTTGAAAGAGATGTTCGAAAATTTATTGAGAAGACAAATCAATAAATAGAAGCTAATAATCAGTTCATGAGAATGGTCGAAACAGCTTTCAAAGATCAGAATGCTGCTATTAAAAACTTAGAAACTCAAATGGGAAGATGACAATTTCGATATTTGGCAGAGCATTAGGTACTTTACCCAGCAACACAAAAAATCAACCATAAGAAACATGCAAAAGCAATTAAAACTAGAAGTGGGGTGTAATTGCCGGAAATATATGTCAAGAGGTCAATTGCAAATTAGGAATAGTACATTCTCCAAATGAGGAGCATGTGAAACAGATTAATGAACAACAGAAGTATTTATCAAGGAGAGTTCAGATACACCACAGATTAAGGTAACCACTCCTATCAATCCTTATGATTCTCCTATGTCATTTCCCTAAAGGTTGAAAAAATCAAAGTTAGATCGGTAGTACACCAAATTTTTCGAGGTCTTCAAGAAAGTTCACATCAACATTTCGTTTGCAGATGCCCTTATTAAAATGCCTAGCTACGCTAAGTTCTTGAAGGACATCCTATCCAATAAAAGCAAGATAGAGAAACATGAAACGATGATGTTGACTGAGGAATGTGGCGCCAGAATCCAAAAAAGGCTACCTCCAAAATTAAAAGACCTAAGGAGTTTTACTGTACTTTGCACTATTGGAGAATGTTATTTTGATAAAACTCTATGCGATTTAGGTACAAGTATTAATTTGATACCACTTTCCATTTTTGTGAAACTCGGATTGAGAAAGACTACAGCAACCATGGTAACCTTGCAACTACCTGATCGATCCCTTACTCATTCAAGAGGAATCATTGATAATGTATTAATCAAACTGAAAAAATTCATCTTTGCAGTAGACTTTTTCATTCATGACATGGAGAAAGACGATAAAGTCCAACTCATATTGGACCGATTGATTTTAGCTACAAGAAGGGTATCTTATTGATGTTCAGAAAGGTCAACTGATTTTGATGCTTGGTAAGGAGCAAATTTCTTAAAATGTTTTCAAAGCAATGAAATTTCCTATTGAGTTAGACAACCACTTTCAGATAGATGTGATTGAGAAAGATATTTAAGACATATTTTTTCGACATTAGCCAGTCAGATGTATATGAGGCACGCATTGTACACACTCAATATACTCACACTGATTTCCTTTATATTGATGCATGTACAAGGTTTCTGGAGACTAATCCATCATACATTCATAAACGCCATTTTGAGTAGTTGAAAATTGATTTTACAAAATCATTACTGTCAATTCAGCAACCTTCTAAGTTGGAACTCAAGCAACTGCCACCTTATCTCCGACAAGTTTATTTGGGAGAGTCCTCTACACTCTCAGTAATTATTTCAAATTTAGTTATCAAAATGGAGTAAGAGAGACTACTTCGGGTATTCAGAGATAATATGACAACTATTAAGTGGTCTACTGCAAATATTAAAGTGATCAACACGTATGCATAAGATTCTCATGGAGGATGATTTTCAACCAAGTGTAGACAGTCAGTGGAAGCTAAATCTAAACATGAAAGAGGTGGTCGACGATGAGGAATTGAAGCTCCTAGATACAAGTATTATCTACCCAATGTTAGACAATGCATAAATTAGCCCAGTTCAGGTTGTACCGTAGAATGGCGATATTATGGTAATGCAAAATTAAAAGAACAAATTAATTCTCAGCAGGACTATTATAGGATGGAGAGTTTGCACTGATTATCACGAACCCAATGTTGCTACTCAGAAGTATTACTTTTTTCCTTTCATTTATCAATCAAATGTTAGAAAGACTGAAAGGACACTCTCATTAGTACTTTCTCGACGAATATTCTGGATATAATCAGATCCAAGTAGTCTCCGATGATTAGGAGAAGACCACTCTTACTTGTCCTTGTGGTACATTTGTCTACTGTAGGATGCTATTTGATTTGCGTAAAGGCCCCACTGTCTTTCAACATTATATGATGGCGATCTTCTCCGACACCGTAGAGAAATACATGGAAGTCTTCATAGATGACTTTTGGTGTTTGGGCCATCTTTTGATGAGTGTTTAGAACATTTGAGCTTGGTATTACAGCGATGCAATGAGGCAAACTTGGTATTGAACTGGAAAAAATGTTACTTCATGGTTCATGAGGGCATTGTGTTTGGACATCAAATTTCAGCAAATGGAATTGAGGTGGACAAAGTAAAAAACTCAGATTATTAAGAAACTACCACCACGTACTTCAGTTAAGGGTGTTTGCAGTTTTCTTAGGTATGCTAGGTTTTATTGATGCTTCATTAAGGATTTCTCAAAGATCACGAAGTCCCTATATATTTGCTAGTTAAGGATGTCACTTTTGACTTCTTGGAGGAATGCTTATTAGCTTTCCATATTCTAAAAGAGAAGCTGACCTCAGCACTGGTGATCATTGCACTAGATTGGAGTTTTTCATTCGAGTTAATGTATGATGCAAGTGATTATGTCGTGGAGACTGTATTGGGACAGCTTAAGAATAAAATATTCCATATAATCTACTATGCAAACAAAACCTTAAACGATGCACAACTCAACTATGCGACTACTGAGAAGGAGCTTTTAGCTGTGGTTTATGTCTTTGATAAATTACGATGATATCTTGTGGGATCAAAAGTCATAGTCTTCATCGATCATGCTACCTTAAAGTACTTGATGACAAAGAAGGATGTCAAACCGAGACTAATCCATTGGGTATTACTTTTGTAAGAGTTTGATCTGAAAATTAAGGATAAGAAGGGAAGTGAAAATGTGGTGGCCAACCACTTACCTCGACTTGAGCTTGGAGAGTCAAAAGAGATATTGGAGATAAATGAGATTTTTCCATATGAGCAGATATTTAGTGTGGAAGAAGCGCCTTGGTATGCTGATGTAGTAAATTATTTGGCCAAATATATCACTCCACCGGATTATTCAAGTCTTTCAAACAAAGAAATTCTTCTCTGACTTGAAATATTATTTTAAGACGATCCCATTCTCTACAAGCAAGGACATATTAGATTATTTAGCGATGTGTCCTTGAGGATGAGGTACCTTGAATAGTGGAGCATCAAAGATGGTCGCTAAAATTTTACAGTATGGTTTCTATTGGCCTTTACTTTTTTGGGATGCATTTGAGTCTGTGAAGGAATGTAACTGATGTTAGCGCACAAAAAAATATCTTGAGAAGGAATGAAATGCCTCTGAATAGCATTCTTGAGGTAGAGTTCTTTTTATGTGTGGGAGATTGACTTTATGGGGCTTTCCCTCTGTCATTCTCAAATTAGTATATCCTAGTTGTAGTTGATTGGGTCTCCAAATGGGTGGAAGTAGTGGCAGCATTACCAACCAATGATGCTAAAGTAGTGATTGGGTTCCTAGAAAAGTACATTTTCACCTGTTATGACATACCTCAAGTTATCATAAGTGACGGAGACAAACACTTTTGCAATCATCAATTTGAGTCACTGTTAGCTAAATATAATGTCAGACATTGTATAGCTACCTTTATCACCTAAACAGTCGGCAAGTTGAAATCTTCAATCAAGAATTAAAATGGATACTTAAAGTAAAAGTGAGTTCTTCGAAAAATGATTGGTCTAAGAAACAATGTTCGTGTGAAAAACTCGCAAGCATACAGAATCATTGTACAAGTAATAAGATTTGTGAGTTATGAGTATATTTTTCATGAGGAATAATGTCTAATTTGTAGTTCAATAGTTACTATTAAATTTGAAGTGTAATGAATGAAAAGAGTTCGTTTGTATGTATTCAATACTAATCCTAAACTAAAAAAGTAAAAAAAAAAAAAATATTTATCTAATATGCGAATGTTTGTCTTGGAATCTTGAATCTTTCTATTGTTATTTAATTCAATTCTTAGTTCACAATTTAGTGAATTCATGCATTCAAGACAATCAGTAATATGCTTTTATTCAATTTTCTTTTCCATGATATATTAAACCTATGTTTAACACGACTCGATTCTATTCCTAGTCCGAATTCATATGAAAAATATGCATTGATTCACATGATTTATCACACATGATTGCGCATGTCATAGATATTATTCCTTATACTTATTGCCTATGTGTTGATTTTGATGCGTTCTAGACTTATTGTGAGTAGTCTTACACTACAACACGCAACTTACTATTTAATTGGTTATCAAGCAATCAAATAATTCAATGAAAATGCAAAACCAATCAAGAAATACTAAATTATTCGTCTTGAATTAAAATAAACAAACAATAGAGTTCATCATTCAATCAATACAAAGGAAAACACTTAGTCAACCATCTTAATTATTAAATTATACAAGAAACAATGAAAAGACATCACCAGGATTAAAGAAATATGGAAGCAGGTAGAAAAATCTACTTTCTTGAATGAAATCTTGATTTTAGATGGATGATCTTCAAGAATCTTGCACAATTCTCTTGATGTTCATTGTCTAGCCTGGTTCTTCAATTCCAAAATATATTGAATCTATGAATTTTTAAGTCTAATGGAGGTTTCCCCACATTTTGGATGGATTATGGTATTTAAAGGATCCCCAAAAGATTGTTACCAAAGTATAGTTTCAATTCGAAAAGGAAACAAAATCTAGCCTCGGAAAAGTAATATTTGATCACATAGTACAAATGGAAATAGCTGCATAAAAGAAATCATAAATGATCCTGAGAGCTTTGGAGGTGTAAATGCGGTTGCATCTATTTAAACCTATACGACCGCATAGGTAGAATATTTTCCCGTCAGACAGCTTTCAGTATTTTACTCATATCTTTCTCTCCCAATATCTGATTGAAGTGATTCAAAGTGTGTTAGAAAGCTAACTTAAATGGCTAATATTTTTTAAGTATCATTTTTCTAATTTGAACATTTTCTATGCCAAAAATGGGTCTCAAATTGAGCCTGAAAATTTGACGCATAACTTTTTCGCCTGAAAATTGATATGTGACAATACTTTCACTATATATTATCCCTTTGGCTTATTTCCTCATCCAATTGGCCCCTAACACTCTCGAATATTAATCGTGAAGTTCTATACAACTTTTGAGTACTTACACTTTAGTACATGAACTCCAAATTTGTTTCATTTCAACCATTTTCTCTTGTAATCTTGTTCCTTTATGTTCCACTTGTATTCACTTAAATCCTTGGCATCTTGAATCTTCATTTCATCATCTTTCTTATTTACAGATTGTTTGTAATTTAGTCCTTGAATTTCGTCCCATTCTCACTATTTTTTCATTCTTTTCTCCAATTTCTCATCAACACAAGTTAGGTAGTATTTTATCTAAAGAATAATAAAATATCATCATTTATATCTCGAATAAGTGTAGAAACTACACTTATCAAATGTGATGATGTTTTCTTGGCTTACAAAACAGCTTGGAAAACTCCTATGGGCATGGCTTCTTATCGTTTGGTTTTTAGGAAAATGTGCCATTTGCTAGTTAAGTTGGAGCATCGAGCTTATCTGATAGTGAGGAACTTAAACTTTGATTTGAAAGTAGCCGATGAACAGAGATTAATTCAGTTGAATGAAATGGATGAGTTTCGACTAAAATCCTATGAGAACGCAAATCTCTACAAGAAGCGCACCAAAAATTGGCACGACATGCATATTCAAAGAAGAAATTTTGAGGTTGGGTAATAAGTCTTGCTATACAGTTTAAAACTCAAGCTTTTTCCAAGTAAATTGAAGTCTAGGTGGTCGGGGTCATACACGATTACCAAAATGTTTCCTTATGGGGCGATTGAGATCACTCATAAAGCAAATGAACCTTTAAAGTTAATGGATAACAGTTGAAGACATATTGGAATAATGAATTCTCAAAAGAAAAGTTCGCCGTTCATCATGCAACACCAAAGTGAACCAACCCCCTTAGAGTCGAGCTATAGACTATCAACAAGCCCTTGTTGGTAGGCAATTCAACATTTCTTCCCTTTTATTTATTTCACTTTATGCATTAGATTAGGATATTTTTCATGTTTTCGATAGTTTGTAGTAGTACTAGGGCATTCAACATCTATATAGGTCATAAAGAGTCTATGTTCTATGTATCGTCCACATTAGATTTCAAGTTGTTGTACATGAGTTTGGGGGTGTGTTGGAGTGTTATTTGGTTAATTCGGTGTGAAAATCACGTATTTTCAAGTTTAAAAGTGTTTTTGGAATCAACTAAATGGCTTGTACTTGCCCCCATACAATTTACAATGTGTTATGAAAGATTATGAGGGTAGCGAAAAGCCGACTTGAGTTATGGATAGAAAAACGAGATTTGGGAAAAAATTTGACCAAAAACATGTTTTGGGAAGATGGGTGATTTTTAAAATATTTCCATCTTTAATATGCTCATCATATTCATTTTAATTGGTTTGGCATGAAAATCGAGGTCCGTGAGGTCAGGGATGACTAAAAAACCAAAATTTTTGAAACAGGCCAAAACATCCCCTTACTGGTATTTTTAACACGCGATCATATGATATTTGGCCGAGAGATTTTTCTCGGCCCAAAAAGTACTCTATGGGATCGCATAGAGTGCTTAGATATGGTCATATAAAGTAGCAAAAAAATGTGTGTTCTAAAAACATGTTGACACTCAAACCACCCAAAAAACACACACACGACATTCAAAAATCTCAAGCACGCGTAGCATGTCCATTGGTGATATCTCATAAATAATCCACCAATTTCATCATCTACAAGCCAATTTTACAAGGAATTCAAGGTATGTTCTTCATCTCTACTACCTTTTTCTTAATTACTTTGCTACTACTCTTATTCAAAATTCGAGTTATAATTAAGGATAATGGGATTAGATAAATTGTGGCTTATTGGATTGTGTTGTGATGGAAAAATTGGAACTTTGATCCAAACCTTAATCTCTTTCAATTTTAGGAAAAACTAGATTCCTTCAAGGTGTTTGATAATTTGCCTAATAAGAGATTCTTGTGTAATTAGGGTTAATCTAGCAATTTGCATTATTGATACACATTTGAGATTGTTTTTGGTATTGCGATTCTCTAAAATTACATTAGAAAATACGAAAACATATAGACTCCCAACTGGCACACTTTGGCTTTACGTTGTCTAGGCACCAACCACTTCTCCATACATAGTGATTTAATCAAAGATTTCAATTTTTCCGTTTTTCAGCAGGTCACCAACTTCATCTCCTCACCTAACCCAAATAATCTCCGTTTGACCTCAAATTTGAATACGTGTAAGACCAACATGAACTCATTCATATGACAGGAGATCACTTGAATTTTTTTTTTTGATTTTTCTCGACGTTATGTGGAGGCAAAATTCTTTAGTTGATCATGCGTCAAAATAGAGAATTTGAATTGTTTGAGTTAATTTCAGGTTTGTAAACCACACTTTGAATTTTTTTTCAGATAATAATCCTGTTTCATTACATATTTCATCGAGCATGGCATTGTTATGTCACTTTATGCTTTGTATGGTTTCATGACTTCAAGACACTGAGTGCGAGCGTTGTATACATGTATTTTGAAATAAGTTTGGGGGGGGGGGGTTTGGATACTTATGCTAATATCTTATCTTCAAGTGACATAGTAGTCATTTGTACATTACAAATGGACTAATTCTTTCAATTTTTGTGTTTGCAGATCCACCTCCTAAGCGAACTACTAAAGGAAAGGAGAAAGCTGTCACTACTTCTGGTATTGCACGTACTCAGGGACCTGAATATGGTGTAAAGAGGTTTTTGAATCAAGAGGCCATATCTAGATACTTCGATATCGTTGGCCATTGGGCATTATTTGCTATAGGCCAATGATACTTGAAGATTTCTCGAAATTTGAGCTGGTGACCCTAGTTTAGAACTGTGGATGGAACAAGGTGGTGGAAAGACCACACCCGGTGTATAAGGGACTTGTCCGGGGAATTTTATGCAAATTTCAACAGAGAGATAGACACCATATGGTCAGAGCATCTAAATCAAACATGGGTGAGAGATAAGTGGATTATGTTTTCATCCGAGATAATACAAGGTATTATCAGCTATCTCGGGATATTGTTGTCCCAATTCTCAGTGATTTTTCTTGGAATAAGGCAGGGAAAGTGTTACTTGGGAAAGAGTATACTTGGCCACTACAAACTGATGAGTGGCATCAGATTGATCTTAATAGAATCGATAGCTATCTTGTAGCTCTTCATGTGTCATAACATCGAATCTGCCACGTATCGGACCACATTTAAGGATCTTAAGGCCGTATTCCACAATGCTAGGTTAGATTTTTATATACTAAGAGATCTATAAACCTCATGATATAACTTTTTAATTTCTAGTTTGCAATTTTGACATCAAAATACATTATGCAATTGTTGAATGATTTATATACAATTAATGTCTTTCATGATTATGTGCATGTAATTATGTGAATGTGGTGACTTATGTCATGCATTCGAGAGAATGGGAATTAGTTCAACAGAGTATAAATCATCATAAGGTCTGATAGAGGATAGGATATATCCCTATACCTTGCATGAATATTTAAGTTCTTACAAAATCACATGCATTCTTGTATATTTACACCCGTCATAGAGATATGGGCTGGTGGTATATGGGAGTAGGTTTAACATTACTCGAGAGATATTATTGGATAGATTTAGGAGCATTGATTCTTCAAAAATTCAACTTGTTGTCAAATTGTAGAACTAGGGTTAAATGTGAGTATTGCTTGGGGATTCATGATCCTAGTGCACTTTACATTCGTTAATTACATCAACTTGAATTCAACATATTCATTTTGCATTTTAGTTCACTCAAATCATACATATTTGCATATTTAGTCTAAACAGGGTTAAATTTAGTTACAACAGATCAAGTTTAACAATTTGGTTTTCGGTTAAGGCTGAGATAAATTAAGTCAAGCTACCCAATCTCTATGGAACGATATTCAGACACAATTTCCCACTTTATTACTTGTTGCGAATCGTACACTTGTTGATACAAATCCAAAGAATAATTTCGTAAACAACAGCTACATCTACCATCAGCAAATGGCACTTTCAGCTCCAATTTCCTTTCGTCATCTTCACCACTACCTCCATATTATCAGTGAAGTATTTGTCGTCCCAATTTTTGCACCTAACTCTGTTTTTGTCCTTCAATTATGCATTTCACTAACTTTTAATTTCTACAAATTGAGGACAATCTTTTCTATATTTGGGGGGGGGGGGGGACAGAATTTTCATGACACTTTTGACATTTATCGATGTTTGTGTAATTTTCTTCGTTATGCAATTGTTGTAGTTTTACTTATTGTTTTATGTGCTTATGTGGGTTTGATGGTCTTGCCGACAATGATGTTGAATATTAGAATAAGTATGGACCAAGAATAGTGAAAACAGTGAATGATTAGATTAGCTAATTCTCGTTCTCTATGTACGACACTCATGTTTTACACGTTAAGTTGGTAATTTAGCTCATTACTTAGAGAAGAGTTGGTTAGATTAAGTTAAACCCAAAAACCTTCTATTGTAATTTATCTATAATCCATTTTTCTAGTAGTTTGGAGATGGTTAAGCTATTGCAGGAGAACATTAAAATGATTAGGGGTTCCGTGCATGAATTTATCTAATGTGAACTATCCAAAACCAATGAGATGAAGATGAGTGAAAGTCTTAAGTTAAGGATTGGTATTGGAAACTAAATGCCTAAAATAGAAGGAGTATAGCATTAATCTGTGTAAGAATAAAACTTCTCTCAAAACTTTTATGACTCGAGCAAGTAACCTGTAAGGGTATTTGAAAACCTAGTGCCCTAAAGTCAACTGACTCGATAGTCATCGACCAAAAACTCGATAAAGTGGTCATATAGAAAGTAAGAGATGGAGAAGTTAATAAAAATATATTTTTCAGCCTTTATAACTCGACTGAATAAGCCTGCAGTTGTTTAAAACCTGATGCCCGAAGGTCAACGCACATGGGAATTATCGGCTTAAAGCTCGATACATGGGCTATATAGAAAGTAAATGAGAAGATGCTAAAAGGAGAGAGATAAAACAAGAATAATTAAGGAAAGACACAATTACATTGATTAAGCCTCTGGACATTTGGTTGATAGAAAACCTTTGATATGAGGCAAGTAGCTTAGTCTAGTATTACATGTTGAAGCAATAAAAAATACAGGAGAATTTCGACTTGTTGAAGCGTGAACTTATGATAGTAAGACTTATCCAAACTAAGAATGTATAAGGATTAGAATTAAATAATTTCAACTTTAGGATACACTCCAAAAAATTGAGTAAAAGGAATAAATTTGAGGGGTGTGTACTTCTCAAGCAAAGAAATGAAATATTTGACTGCTAAGGGTCGGGAGTTAAATCAATCATTAGCTTGATATGTTTGCATGAGTTTAGATGCGCACACACATCGTATTTCGCATATAACAGGTGGATGTTGATTTGATTTTGTAATGTTGAAACTATTCATTGTGTTGATTATTGAATTTCAATCCTGAAACACGACAGTTTGTCAAACCATGTTTTATGTAGAATTAGGCTATAATTTGTTCAAGGACAAATAGTTGTTCAGTGTGGTTAGCTAATAGTTATAAACATGATTAACATCTTGCTTTTCATTGTTTTTCACTCTGCAAATTGGGTAGTTTCTCACTAGAAGCTTCTATGAAGTTTTTTTTAGTTGTACTCGGCATTTACATTTGGAAAAATCAGCTTCAATGTTTTAATTCTAGTATATTAATTATTATGTTTTTGCTCACCCATATTAAATGAAATGATACAGCAATAAATGAAAAGATACAGCAAAGTACTTATCTTTTCCTTTTTCTTACTTATATGTTGCATTCATGATATCTTCCCGTTTATTATGCAAACACGGTTCCACGCTTGCCTAGGATGTGCCATTTTTTAGCCTTAGGGTATCAAATTCTATAATGGGATTCAAATAATTCTTTAAATACATTGGTTATAGTAAATTTGCTCAATTCAATTTGACATTGGAATGAAATTTTAAAGACAGCAAACTTGCCAAATTTGTTCTTTGTTTTACTGCTTCCACTTAATGGTTAAGAATCTTTCTTGAATTTTCGTTTTCAAAAATCAATTCATAAGATCAATATTGCTTTCGAGGAAAAAACGAGCATTTGTTTTCTGTTTATGAAATAGGCAATTATTAAGATTTTGATCAGTGTCCTTCCTTATTTGATTCTATACTGGATGCGAGGGATTTCGTTGTGGCATTTCTTATGCCAGATTGTATTTCTACAAGGAATTTTGTACATCATCTTCCCTAGAAACGTTTCCATGGAAATCGCGAAACTGGACTCAAAATTATGATTACAAGATGTCTCAGTTAGATTATAATGTTAAATGGTTTCCATAAAAGTAATTTTTCTTTCCTAATGATTTTAATAGCTGATAAAAATGTGCCTTCAATATATGTATTGATAAGTATATTTTCTATACTTATCTAGATCATTAAATAAGATTAATTGGAATAAATTTTGATGACTTATGACTTAATTATATATTAATTTTGTTTATTAGGTAAAACTCGAGGCAAATTGATGGAATTGGAATAAATGAATTAAAAGGAAAAAATGAAAGAAATCTAAAGTTCGAGGACCAAAGTGTAAATGTCCTGTAGTTGATTCGGATTGTCAAATGATGATAAAAGATAACATGTGATCAATTGGATGCAATTTGAACTCAAAGGAGTTAAATATAGCCAGAGTATTCTTTCAAATCAATTTCCAACCAAAAAAGTTATGTTTCAGATTTTTAACCTCAACTTGAGACCCATTTTCGGATAGCAAACATTAGAATTGAAGAAATTGTAATTACTAGAAGAATTGTATCCCTTTGAGTTATCTTTCCAACACGCTATGAATCGCCTCAATCGGATATTGGGAAAGAAAGTTATGACAAAAATATCAAAAGCTGCTCAGATATATCGCAATTCAAACTGGAACGCACCAATAGTGTTTTCACCAACCCGAGAGTCATTTAGCTCAATGGTGTGAGAGTGGGAGTTATGCTTGTACGTGCGCATAGGATATTTTCGCAGACGAATTAGCAGTTTTCTTTCGCGATTCAAACTCTTTTCAAACCCAAATTGAACACGATTTTTACCTATTTATTGGCTCTTATAAATATAAAACAAGGGCTACACATGAAAAAAACTCTTTCGTACCTCTCATACATAATAATATCATCAAATTCATCACGAACAAGTTATCAATTCATTACTTTTGTGAGAGAAGATCAAACCCTAACAATAATTGAAGGTAATTAAATCAAGAAATTGAATAATTCAATTTTGGACTTGAAAATCAACATCTTTTTTATTTTTTCATGATCTAAGTGATATTTTTTCATTATTTTTCTTATAATTTATTTAAAAACATTCTATGCTTGATCCCTTTTTTGTATTGGATGAGATAATTCCTATTTTTTATTTATTTTAAATTCAAGACTAATAGTTAGTTTAATTCTTGCGTTTCTTGATTAATTTTGCATAACCCTCGCATTATTTAATTGATTGGTTACCAATTAAATAATTAGTTGCTTATTATAGTGTTGAAAAACTTACATCAAGTTTAGAACGTAGCAAAATTATCATATTTGCAATAGATATTAAAAATAATATTTATCACTTTTGTAATCATATAGATAATATAAAAGGCAAGGATATAATCCACTTGAAAAGGTTGAAATGAAAGAATTACTATTGCCCATGAATTTAGACTATGAACCAACTATTCAACTTGATGGAAATCAATTATTGAAGAAGAGCATATAGAAAATAATAAACTAATTACAAAGAAACCAATCGAAGAAGTGGCAATTAATGCTGGTGAAATTAACACACATTCTTTCAACATCATCGATTATCCAACAATTGAATTTGTGATTAAGCTTGATGATTTTGAATCGAATGGAATATGTAAGTCATATCGCATTAACGGAGGGAAGGTCAAGATTTGGAGAATTAACGAAATGTGGATCAAAGTCAAAAGAAGCAAACTAAGCAAGTCATCAAAGGCTTTCTTTAAAATTCCAAAATGCAAAATATCAAAGTCAAACCAAAGACTATAAAAAAGCATTTTTTGGGAGGCAATCTAATTTTTTTCCTTTTACTTATTTTGCTTTTAGATATAGGATTAGTAATTTTTATTTCTTTTAGTAGTATAGGGTATCTTCGTCCCCATATTTCCCTTTAGGGTGTATTTGAGCTTATTATAAAGTGTTCCACGTTATCGTTGATTTTCTAATTATTTTGAAGGAACATGACACTTGAAACACATTAAAAAAGGGAAGATACAAAGCAAGTTATTTGCCACTTTCATGCTAGTCTCCACACACCCGTAGATTTATACCAAAGGAGTACTAAGTTTCCTTTTTTGCCTTTAACTTTTGTATGTTACTTTGGGTTATGTCTGTTACAAGTTTGGGGATGAAAAAAAATATCGAGTTTTTATCTATTTTTATAGTTTTGAGTGCTTGTTCGAGTGCAAATAAAAAAGTTCAAAAATATTTTATTTATCTTTATTTTTTGCTTTTGTGTGTTTGTATGAGTTAGATAAATTTGCCTACTATGAGGAATATATTTGGAACCATGTATTAGGCTATAAATCGTGAAAATATTATCGGCCAAAAGTTTGCTACATAGGTTATTTAGAAAGTTTAATGTATAGAAGTTCGCACATAAGATCTGAGAAAAGAAAAATATCTACACAAACACTAAAAGATTGTTTCACGTTTTGATTAAGTCTCAAACACTTATTTTAGAGAATTAGACATTTGACAATGAATTATTAGCTTAGTGCTTGTTTGGTATAGATCTTAATCCAATTAAAATCAATTTTTGATCTTTATTTCACTATTTCAGCTATCATTTTTGAATTCTTCTTTTACAGGTAGGATCCACTTTATCTCTAACGGTCAAAAAATCAATTAACAATATCCCTACCAAACAAGCCCTTAATTGATTTTAGGGGGTTGAAGCAATAAAAAATAAGGAAAATTTTCATTTATTGATACGTTAAGCTGCAATTAGTAAGATCGAACCAATCTAGAGAGGGTGAGGACTAGTATATAAATTCAATCTTATATGATACCTTGAGAAAAGAGTTAAACAATAAGTTTGGGGCGTGAATCTTACAAGAGAATAAATGATATATTTGACTATTGAGGGTCGGGACTTGAATAACTTTATGAATTTATGATGCTTGACATGAATTTTAACACAAACAAATCGATTTTGCACTGAATGAGTAGAAATTAATCTTAGCGATGTGATTTTGAAACAACTCATAATTTTAATATAGGAATTCCAATCCTGAGGCGAATGACAACCTATCAAACTATGTTTGCTTAAAAGTTTTGTGAATAAGTCAAAATCTTTTTTTTTTTTAGC
>NC_036259.1:11864130-11866126 GCF_002742605.1 Olea europaea var. sylvestris | reverse complement strand
CAGTTCATGTTCATTTTCAAAGAGAGAAGAGAAACTCTTTGAGACGTCATGAATCATTGTATAGTACTATATTTAATCAGAGGCACCAAAGACAGGAACATGTAGAAGAAAAAGAAGGGAAAACATCATGTGATCATGTCCCTATGTATGCACTGTACTTATCAAATAATTTTTCACAAGAATCCTAAGTAATTTTTTTTTAACAACTATACGTTTCATAGTGAGCTTTATCCATTATCCCATAATCTGGGAATAAACCAAAAAAACTAAATTTTCTATATGTTGGAGTTCAGGTCTGATTCTGAAGTAGCAGAATTGACATGGGAAAATGGACAGTTAGCTAAACATGACCTCGGTAAAATGGTTTCTGCGCCTGTTTAAGTTAGGACCGGTGAAATGTTAGAATGAATAGTCCATCAAGGCACATGGGAAAGGTTAATCAAATTGACGCAAACTTTAGCTTATTAGCTGCACCATGGGCTGGAAACTGGCGGAGAGTTCATCAGGCGACATGCAGATGAAACGAGAGGAGGCAAGTTTAAGTTCGATGGCTGCGGCTTCTGGTGGAAAATTGAGCAAAAGCTCGAGCCATATAGATACATCTTCGAGTTGCCATGTGCGTCCAGCAGATTTAGCAAAGAAAAGGAAGAGATCAAAATCTGAACTAAATTGTAGAAGATATTTTGAGGAAGATCAAGAGGAAGAAGCCAGTGGATGTGCTAGTCCAGTGCAACATTTTGTAGAGATACTGATACTACTATGATGACATGGGCTTCTTTTGAACCTTTTCAAAGCTTCAAGAGTACGAGAAATGGAGATGAAGATTTGGGTTTTCACACTTGCTCGGTTAGAAATTTTTTTCAATTTTGTAGGAGGAACATATACTAAACTTCGAGCATGTTTTCGTTACTCAGTGCTGCTCAAGACCATACATCATGATTGATAAAATTTTAGCTTCATTTTCTTAGAGTCTAGTCCTGTCCAATCCTACTAATTTTCTCTGCTGAATCTTAACTTCAGACAAACGAACTCCACTTTCATCAGTAGGCATAGAAATAGACAATGGGAATCTCTGGTCTCTTAGATTTTACTCGCAAGACCTCGAATCTAGTGAGCTATCATCTTCTAATCTTTTTACAATTGCAAGTCTTTGAGCTCTGATGCACTTGTAAGTCTAGACAAAGAATTTTCATGTATTTCTAACAAGATAAAAGATATTAATCAAATTACTGGAAAAAGAAACTGTAAGGAGCTCCTTGTACTTCCTTTCGAGTTACTCTCTCAACCTGCTTTAATTGTTGTAAATTATGTTAGGAAAAACAGGATGAAGAACGTGGGAACAACTGGGATGCCACTATTCGATCTCAATCATCAGGAAGCCATAGTTGGGCTGCAGCCATACATAATCAGTCATAAAGGGTATGTCCCAACTGTTCAATACTGTGTACTAAACATGTCTACAAGGTTTCACTTCACAACAGACACTCTTTTTAAAAGGGACGGGTTAGTATTGTCACGAAAAAATTAATAATAGAGTTCTCTTTAGAAACGACTAATACAAATGCTATGTTGTATTCATGTAGAGGTGTAGAGAGAGGATCAATCAGAAGATGAAGGCTTTTCAAAAATTGGTGCCCATTGCAAGTAAGGAGAGGTAACTTACTAATTTCACGTGTCAGACTTTTGATAAAAGAACAAATTTGTAACGACCAGGATTTTTCCCTACAAGCCTTTCGCCCAGGGTGATGCGAAATAAATTCACATTGGGATCCAACCCCCAGTGGACGGCACAAATGAGTAATGTCTGCACGTGAATAGCCCCTAAGCCAAACGAATGAAAGGGCAAGATGATGAAATTCCATGGTAGTTACAAGAATGTGGATGTTGATTAATGAATTCGGTTGTGCTAAATATATATAATGGTTTACACGCGTATGATGTAGTGTGATATAATTGGGTCAGAATTTCTTCAACAAAAAATAATAATAATAATAAT
>NC_036259.1:11847986-11864030 GCF_002742605.1 Olea europaea var. sylvestris | reverse complement strand
CCATTTGCATCTTCCAAAATCCAAAGTTTGTACCATCAAACTTATCGATTTTGGATATCTTCTCGTCTGTTGCCATTCCTCCCGCTTAAATTCTGGAGCTCTGATACCAGTTGTTGGGAAATTAGACTGCTACTAATTTCGCCAGGATCAGTGGGACGCAGAATAATTTAAACTGAGAAGAAATAAATGTAGCAAAAATAATAAGTGCAAGTGACACAAGAATTTACGTGGTTCGGCAATTGTGCCTACGTCCACAAACCCACACCAATTCTTTTACTATATCAACAAGAGAGTAAAAGGAGTACAACAAATACACTCTCTGTATTTCATTTGCCTACGCAAAGACAATCTCTCTATTTTTCTCTCGTTAATTTTCTGCACAAACGAAAGCCTAACTGCTTCTCACTTTGTGCTTGCTCACTATCTCTCGTATTTTCACTCAACACTTTTGCACTTGTTTTTGCTCTCACTTTTGGCACATTTCTTCCTTTGCTTTGGCCTCCAATTTATAGGAAATTTTTCACCTTCCTCATTAATGCAAATCCAACATTTTCCACAAAGTTGGTTTGCAAGGCAAAGAATTTCTTCCAAAAAAATTTCGGTGGCAGCTGCATGGTTTGAAACCTTTTCCATCCACATTGCTTTGTCAACAATTGCTTACCATGCATGCAAAGTCTTCAACATTTGCTGCCATATGTGTCTGCCACTATTTGGAAATTTTTGCCTGACACATGAGAAATTTGTGAAGCCTATAACTTAGGCTCCATATTTTCAACAATGTATGTATAGATTAGCCACATAAATAAGACCAATATGACTATGTACATGTATCTATAAAATATATAGCAAAAAATCTTTATTTTCTTAATGGAGAAGTAAGAATCACAATCATGAACTCTGATTATTAGCGAAATGCAAAAGATAAGCAAGTTCTTTTCCAAAAGAAAAAAAAAAAAAAATAATAATAATAATAATAATAATAATAATAAATAAAAATGAGGCATTTATAATACTGAATTGTATGTTAAGATGTTATTTCTCCTTGAAGCCATATCAAAAATGAACTACTGATAGAAAATAAAAATCTTATTTTTTTATTTAATTATCTTGCATTGAAATATATGTACGAGATGCCAGAGAATAATGAATAGGAAACGAAATTTGTAATTTGGGAAATTATCAGATAAAAAAAAAAAAACTAATATTATCACAATGTAAGAAATATATTGATCTATTATTTTATTTCTTTTTGAAAATAATTTTTATTTTTACATAAGCATATGTATATAATCCTTGTGAGACGTCCAAGAAACATTTTCTTCTAACCAATTTTTTATGTAATTTTGAGTTTACGCGAAAAATGAATCCTTTAATAGCCCTAAAGAAAATATGATTTTTTAAATGATTGCATATAGTGAATTCTAAATGTATTACCTATTTCTCTACTACTTCCAAAAGGTAAGCTTTGGCATTCAGCATGAAATGAAGATTTACTTTTGATATAATATTAATCGTAATTGATTAAAGCACTCGACCTATTTCGACTTATTCTTCCCAAAATCACATGTCGATCATGAAATTAAACAAAATCTGACTATAGAAGCAAAACATAATGCAAGATTTTATAATTCAATTTCAAGAAGAAATTAAATGGTGAATGTTCTTCTGTCATATCTATACTTGTAATAATTTAAACTTAAATTAAAATGAAAATTTAATCTTTGATATATTTACCTTTATATGAAAAGAATTCCAACATTTTCTTTGTTGGAATAATATGATTAGCGTCATGTTCAACTAGCAAAACATGGACTTCTGGTGGCGTGCAAGCCATTGAAGTGATTCAATGAAGCTTCCAAACTCCAAAAACAAATGTTTAGACAATGAAAATGACAATCCTAAGAGTGATCGATGGAAATAAATATGGAAAAAGAAAACAATGAAAAACTGTTGAAAAATTAGACTGTCAGAGGAAGGTTGATATAAATACAAAACACGCTCGACACACTTGTATTTATACAATTCTCTCGTGGAGTGTGTTATGTTGACTTCTAGTGTAAATAGTATCCAATAAAGTTTATGACCAAGTGAATGCTTTTTCATTTTCTTAATTATTTCTTACTTTTTAATCGGCAAGTTTAACTTGCAACGTTTCACCATTAAAATCTAGCATTTGCATCTCTCTGTTGTAGGCCCTTGTCAACTTGACCAAGAGTATACCAAGTTCATGGATTATATAGTAAGTAGTTGAAAGGTTATTGCATGGTCAATTGTTGAGGTAATCATATTACATCATCACATGTTATGTTCCTTGTCAATAGGAACTTTGTGTTTTTTGTGATTCACTTAACGTTTTACATAAGTAATTAATTTTCTAATTTCGCATAATCGACATAAGTTGTATCCACATATATTATAAGAAGGTATACTCACACTCAATATATTGATATTACAATAGATATCATTTCAATAGAACCTCATTCCTTTTTCTGTTAAAGTTGAGTCTTTTCCCTTTTTGTTTCATTCTCAACTACTACAAATTTAATGAAATATTGATCTTGTAGTCGACTAGTCCATTAATGTACCACCAAGACATGCTTCTATTTTTTTTCCTATGTATTTATTATGAAGTTTCTTATAAATTGTTTATTAGATAATATTTTTTCTTTTGCAATAATAATTCAAAATAATATGAGAATAAACTCTGAAATGGTGATAGACGTCAAAGAGGGTGTTTGGGAGCCATTTTTATGTAAAAATGCATTTTGGAATAGTAAATTGATGGGAAATATGTGGTTGGAAAAAAGGAAATTTTTTTTATTTATGTGTAATATTATTTTAATGAAAAATGTGTGGTTGAAAAGAAGTGAGAGAAAAATGCATTTTAAAAAAAATGTGTATCAAACGGGGCCTAAATATTCTTAACACGTGTCATATTATAGACTATAGTTTTGTTGCTTCTTATACTACATTGATTTACTTTTACTAAAAAGATTATTGTGCAAGAAAATAAGTTTATTTTTTTCATTGTTTCTACATTGCCCTAAATGAATTTTTACGTTTCACGTCAATGTTATGATGGAGGCACAAAGGGAGAAGATCAGTTGAATTGGGGAAGGAAAGGACAGATAAGCGCCAGGTCAAGGAAAATGAATGAAGAAGGAACTTCAACGGCTAACTGAAATTCAAATTTGTCCGGCATCGTTTTACATGGAGTTTTAATTGTAATAAGTCAATGCATTTTATAAAAACATGTTTCCAAAAATCCAATTTCCTTCTGTTATAACGGCAGGTGAAAAAGGGAAAATAGTGTGAATAATCATTTTCAAGGATCTTATCTCTGAACTCTCTCTCCTTATTTCTATTTTTTCGTTTATTTTGTTCTTATTTCCTGTAATTGCATTTGAATTTTAATTGAAGTCTTGGTGATGGAGAATCTCAATTGGAAATTGATCGTGTTGTTGGATTTTAGGAAATTTGGATGAGAATTTCAGTTCAACCATTACACATTGGTACAAGTGCATCAACGGATCTGGGAATGGCAGAAAATCGAACGAAGAACACCTTAAGAGGTTAGATAAGAAAATAGCGAATTTGGTAGTGGTTTTTAAAACCAATGACCAAATGCTGCAGGTCATTTGTGCTAGTCAAGATCGGATGGAGCAGATGATTGGAAAAATGAAACCTAATCAAGAATCGATGGTGCTGATGTTAGCTCAGTTGGTTGGTAATAAGGCTGATTACAAAGAAAAATAGGTTGGTAATAAGGCTGATGTTAGCTCAGTCTTAAGGGAAATGAAATCCACTCTGGTAATTCCAGTAGAAGTAAGAAGATGAGGATGGCTATCAAATTACCAAAGACAAATTTCCCTTATTTTAGTGGAAAAAGGCCACGAGAATGGTTGAGGAAGGAAAATGAGTATTTTCAAATTCATCAGGTTGCGGATGAGTTGAAAATGTGAATCTCAGAGATACATCTAAAAGGAAAGGCTAACATTTGGTTTCATGGTTTTATCCCCAGCTACCCAACTGCTAATTGGGATGCGTTTGCAGAGGCGATTTGCTGACAATACAGCTGAAAAAGTAGATGAAATCTTTAGTAAATTAAGGCAGAAGGGGTCTGTCATGAAGTATCAAGAACAATTTGAGGAGCTGAAATACTAGGTAATGGCATCCTTGCCCTACTTATCGAGTCGTATTACATGTCGATTTTCACCAATGGTCTGAACGATGAGATCAAACCTATGGTGAAAATGATTCAACCCCCCACCCTTGTCAAAGCCTTTGAGATTGACCTCTTTCAAGAGAATATCATAACGGCCTTAAACAAAGGATCCAATACCTTCAAACCACACCCCTACTCTAAATGCACCAATCCAAATCCTAACCCAAAGCCAAATAAAGTTACTAATAAACATATAAGCCATTCTGAACCTATTTCCAAAAACTCCAACAGCCCTCTTAAATTTAAAGCTGTGATCCCTATAGATTTTCATACTAAAAAGGAGCTGGGATTGTGTTACAAATGTGATTAAGAGTATACTAAATGGCACGTATGCAAGAATAAGATGCCCCATTTTATACTAGTAGATGATGAAGGTGACAGGGAGATAGTGGAACCACTGGATGAAGTAAAAGAACAAATAGGTAAGGAGATGGTGAAATGATGCAGATATCCATCTATGCATTATTAGGCAACCCTGTGGTGAAGACAATAAGACCTCCTAGGATGACTAAAGGAAGGAAGGTGTCTATATTAATTGATAGTGGGAACACTTACAGTTTCATAGACGAACAAATGGCTCAGTCTATCAACTTTAAGATGCAGCAAGCAAAACCCACATCAGTGACTGTGGCAGGGGGAGGAAAATTGGTCAGTGAAGCTGTGTGTAATCCACTGGTTTGGAGGATATAAGAGGAACTTCAGTTTCAACTAAGGGTGCTTAAATTGGGAGGGAGTGATATGGTACTTGGAATGAAGTGGATTGGCTAAGCCAATTATGAGGGTATAGAAATAAAACTCCAGAATGACGCAATCAGGGAAGAATTCCAGATTATGAGAGGAAAAGTGAACTCAAGAAACAGTCTTATGGTATAGTGGCTCAAATATCTGCCATTGCTGAAAGAGAATAGGAACCCGTCCCAGCTGAACTTAAGGCAGTGGTAAATCAGTTCCCTATAGTTTTCTTGGAACCCAAGGGATTGCTACCTATACGATTTAATGATCATCGTATACCATTGAAGGAGGGTGCACAACCATTTAAAATCAGGCCGTACAGGTGTCCTTATGTTCAGAAAGCGAAGATTGAAGAATATTAAAGGAAATGAAAGAAAATGGAATCATAAGGGCTAGTAATAGCCCCTATGCCTCTCCTATCCTACTAGTGAAAAGGAAGGATGGCACATGGAGGTTTTGCGTAGACTATAGACAGTTGAATAGTTTCACCATTAAGGAAAAGATCCCATGCCAGTCATAGATGAGCTATTGGATGAATTAAAGGGTGTAAGATGGTTTACAAATAATTTGAGGGTTGGATACCACCAAATTAGGGTGGCAGAAGAGGACACCCTTAAAACAACCTTCAAAACACATGACAGGCTGTATGAATTCAGGGTAATGCCAATTGGGTTTAACAATGCTCCTGCAACTTTCAATTGAATGATGAATGAAATATTTAATCAGCATCTCAGGAAATTTGTTTTGGTATTCTTTGATGACATATTCATTTATAACCAAGACTTGAAATCTCATTGTAAACATGTCACTATGGTATTGGAGCTCTTCAAACACCACTAGCTTTTTACCAAAGAGGGTAAATGTTCTTTTGGCCGGTCTAAAATAGAATACATCGAACACATCATCTCTGCAAAAGAAAGGAGCAGCTGATTATTCTCAAATTGTAAAGGGTTATGGGGCTATGGCCAGACCCCTAACTGAATTACCGAAGAAAGACAACTTTAATTGGAGTAAGGCTGTTGGTGTGGCTTTTCAGGAATTAAAAAAGGCTATAAGTACCACACCCGTGTAATCATTACCAGACTTTTTCCTCACTTTTCATAATTGAAACTGATGCATGTTATGGAGGGATTGTAGCTATCATAATGCAAAATAGGAGGCCATTAGCTTATCTAAGTAAAGGCACAAATAGCAAGAACTTAGGCCTATACATCTATGAAAATGAGCTACTGGCATTGTTTACAGCAATGAATAAGTGAAGACATTACCTTGAAGGCCACCACTTCTTAATTAAAATAGGCCACCAATCACTCAAGTACCTACTGGAGCAAAGAGTTACTACCTCACTACAATAGAAATGGTTATCCAAGTTATTGGGGCTCGACTATGAAATACAATACAAACAAGGGATGGAAAATCAGGTGGCAAATGCTTTATCTAGAAGGGAGGAAAAGAATTTAGAATGATGGCAGTCACTGAAGTCACGCCAGTGTGGATAAGGGACGTGATGACCTGCTACCAAGGAGATAAGAAGGCTGGGCATAAAATTACTGCATTGCTGCATAATAGCAACTCAGAATTGGACCACCACTACTTAAATGGACTACTCAAATACAAAGCCAAAATTTACATTGGCTCAAGTGGTGACATCAGGAAGAAATTAATAGCTACCATACATTCCTCAGAGGAATGGCGTCACTCTGGGGTATAGGCTAGTATCATAGGGCCAAGCAACATTTTTTTTGGCTAGGGATGAGCTACGACGTAAAAAATGAGGTACTGGAATGTAGCACGTGCCAAATATGCAAAGCTGAATACCGAGCCTACCCAGGACTATTGCAGCCTTTACCAACTTCACAGTATGTTTGGAGTCACATTTCCATGCACTTCATAAAATGTAATCTTGGTGGTAGTGACGTTTATCCCACCCAATCTCAGCCCAACTGTTGCCAAATTATTCTGGGATAACATCCATAAATTACATGGTTTACCTCATAGTATTATCACAGACAGGGATAAAGTGTTCAAGCGAGCTCTAGCAAGAGTTGTTTAAATATTTGGGAGTCAGATTACAGCTATGTTCAGCATACCACCCACAAACTGATGGACAAACTGAAAGGTTAAATCAGTGCCTCGAAATGTTTCTATGATGCATGGTATACAAGCAACCTAGACAATGGATTAAATGGCTCAGCCTAGCTGAATGGTGGTATAACACCACCCTGCATACTGACATTAAAATGACACCTTTTGAGGCTCTGTATGGTATCAAACCCCCTCAGTTGCCACTAGTGCCTTACCAACAGATCTCGAATACTTCAATGAAAGAGATGTTGCAGGAAAGACATGAGATGGACAGAATTCTGAAGGAGAATCTAGCTCAAGCTAGTGCTAGGATGAAGTTTTACACAAATAAGAACAGGAGCGAAAGAGAATTTCAAATAGGAGATTGGGTATTCCTAAAATTACACTCTTATGCACAGCAAACTATGGCCAGGAGAACCAACAAGAAGCTTTCTGCGAAGTACTATGGCCCTTACAGAGTGATTCAGAGATTGGGAAAGTTGGCTTACAAACTGGAATTACCTTCTGCAGCTCAGATCCATCTGGTCTTTCATGTATCGTTACTTAAGAAAAAAAGGGGAAGAAGAAAGTTGCATCCTTCACATTGCCAGCTTTTCAGCCTTGGGGACAAGTTCTTTCAAAGGGGAAGGATGTTATGATGGAGGCACAAAGGGGAAAGATCAATTGAAATGGAAAAGGAAAGGATAGAGAAGTGCCAGGTCAAGGAAGAGGAATGAATAAGGAACTTCAACGGCTAACTGAAATTCAAATCCGTCCGACGTCGTTTTATATAGAGCTTTAATTGTAATAAGTCAAATATATAATGGCAGGTGAAGGAGGGAAAAGAGTGTGAAGAATCATTTTCGAGGATCTCATCTCTAAAATCTCTCTCCTCATTTTTGTTTTTCCGTTTATTTTGTTCTTATTTTCCTGTAATTGCTTTCTTAATTTAATTGAAGTACTGGGTGATTGTGAATTTCAATTGGAATCTATCTGTATATGTTGCATTTTACGAAATTTGGTTGAGAATTTCAGCTCAACCATTACAGTCACTGACTAATTTCCATCTAGAGAATTGTCTGTGTCAAACTTGCCATGGCCTACTCTAAATCTGATTTATTACATTACTACTTCCTCAAATATGCATTAGTATACTATAACTTTAATTTGCTCACATCGGGGACCATAATATTTTCTTAATAATTTTTGCTATAAAAATGTTAAAATTTATATTATGAAAGCCTCGTCAATATTTTCATATTCTAACATTAGTATATCTATATGCGCGTGCGTGGCGTTTCAAATCATTTTAAAAATTATAATTCACTTGTGTAATACAAGTAGTCTTCTAAAAAAATAACTCAAAATTCTTGTGCATGCGCAGTGGACCACAGTGCACCTCTGCTGGCACATTTTTCAGTCCATCTATATCTCGTATGGTGATGTTTTGGTTCCAAATACGTCAAAAACACATCAAATTGTGTGCCCGGGGCAGCGATTATGCAATTGAAGAGTGAAGAAGATTATTGGTACGAATGGCAATCACGCTCCCTAACTTGAGCCTCAAGTGGCTCGGCTTGGAAAATGCTCGAGTCGGCCCGGCTCGAGGATTAGGTCAAACCTTATTTTGAGATGCGGGGCCAAGTCCGAGCCGGCCCATGTGGCTTGTCGGCTTGAGTTCACGGGCATATATATATATATATATAAAGGCAGCAGCCTGCTACCTTTATTTAATTTCTGCTGCCTTTAAAAAAAACAAAAATTGAGCCTGTCCGGCTTGGCTCGAGTCAAAAGCTCGAGCCAAGCCCGAGCCTCGAGTTTCGGATCGACTCGTTGACACCACTATTTCAAGGCAAAGATTCAAAGTTCAGGCTACAAGCTTTGAGGAAGGATTTTCAATATCTTCTTTCTTTTCTTGACATTATATATTCCTGGTGATGTACTTGATTTCCTACAATTTTCCATGTTTATATAACTTGATATAAATATTTAATTTCTTTTATTTGGGATGGACGATGTAACCTAGTTATATACTTTAACTTTAATATCCAAGTTGTGAATCTAATGTGATATTGTGGTGAATTTTTATCCGAGATTTTATACATTTTCTTATATTTTGGCCAGTTTATGCATAGACTGTAAAATAGTATCAAAACTGAAAGGTAAAACACCAGATTTGCACTTTCGTAAAAATCATATATTTACATAGGTGTTGGAGATATACCTCTATGATTTGTGCAATCTTGATTTGAATTTCTTTTGATTGACTGCACTTGGATAGGTTGAAACTCAAGTAGAGAAATAGTGGATTTACTTGATTAAGTAGATTTCATTATACTCAAGAGTCATTGACAAATATTTTGTATAAATTCGATCAGCGATTGTCATAGCTTGGTAAGCAAAGGTCAACATGATAACAATGGTGAAATTGAGAGTCCTACTTCTTTCAAAATCATTGATCTTTTTTTCAAATCCTCCATTGTCAATCACTTATATTAATTCTTAGTTTAAAAATTAGTTTAGTAACAACCATTCCTGTTTAGATTTTTGCTCCAATTCACAAGGTTTGTCAGTCAGTTGGTCAAGGTATTTAAACTCGAAACCTCGTATGCAAAATTATATGAAGAACCAATCAAGGCAACAGGATAACCCCCATTCATCTACTTATCCTAGAGGAATGACTCCAACTTCTTATGGGATGGGAACCAATATGTTATGTGTTGGAAATGGTGTTTATTAATAAACCAATTCAAAAATGAATGAGAAATTGTGGTTTTGAATTGTGGCACCTGTCTGGAAGGTTGTATGGTTTGGCTCAAATCATTTCATCACACCACTCCATTCTCTATATAAAAGACTCCTTGGATGACTTTGAGAGTACACCATTTGCATATTGAGCATTCATTCTTCTCAAAATTGCAATTCTCTTCTTCTTCATCTCTTTTCATATATTATATTCCTTGTAGAGGGGAAACTCCGTCGAAAGTTCGCCGGATTTGTGGTTTGAAGTGCTACTACCACAAATCGAATCCGTTGTATCTTGGGAGACAATTGCCGCCAACCGTGAGCACCGTAGCGGGGCAATATTGTCTTAAGGAGAGAGTGAATACACTTGCCTCGGATTTAATCTTCGTTTTCTACTCCTTCTTATTTTAATTTTCTTATTTGGTTTTATGGTTTTGTACTACATTTCCATTTCATAAATTTGTGATTTAAAATGCACTCATAAACAATCATCTTTACCGCTCACAAATAAGCCCGGCACCGACATTATGAAACCAACATGGTTTCAGTAGCAGGTGAAGAAATCAATGGTTGAGTGTATTTTAGAATGGCTTGCAAAACTGTTACGAAAAATAACACCAAGATCTTCAATTGTGCAATCCTTAGCTCAATTCAAACCAACATATCAAACACCAACCAACCAATTGCTCATCCCAAAACCAAATTTCACTATGGTTGCCCACTTTCTCAAACAATTAACCGACAAAGGATCAAGAATAATAGTGGATGCAATCTTACAAGAGGAAAGAAGAAGATAGCAATTTATGAAACAGCTTCACCAATGAAACTGACAAAAGATGGCTGCCCTCAATTTCACACCATTGAATCTCACAAGTGGATGCAATTAACCACAAAAGAATAGAGGAGTGAGGAAGCAATGGTTCAACACTCACCAAGACGACTGCCTTCTTTTGTCACACAATTCTACTATACCAGTTGACGCAATTAATTACAAAAGAAGAGAGAAGAAAGGGAGCTAATGGTTCAACATTCACTAAGACGGTTATCTTCTTTTCTCACATAATTGCACCACACGTTTTCTTCCAGGAGAGAGGCTCCATTTATAGTTTTAGAAATGGGCAGAAGATGGGACAAGACATGACAAATTAGACCAAGTAACACAACAAGAGATGGGCCAACAAACCAATGGGAAGCAGGCTAACTCAATTAAAAGAGATGTCCAACCAATGAACGGACCACAAGAAACATGATTTAATAGTTACTTCCAGTGGCCCCAATTTGTTCTCAAGTCCAGTGATTTTGGTGCCCGTATAAATAATCCAACATTATTTTTACATCATTGCTCGAATTTATTGGGTATCAAAACCCAATGAAAACATATTAACAAACTCAGATATGCTTATGTAGAAGACTGAGGCTTTCATGCAGAAAATTGGCTTAATTTCCAAATTTAGCAAGCTTCACTCTAGATGCTAGAAAAGTGCGTGGGATAGTTAGCACAACTGATGTAAAATAGACCTTAAGAGACTTTTCCAAGCAATATTGAAACTAGCCTAATGGAGCAAGTACAAGCCATCATCACTAGAAATTGTGCACAGGTCCTGAAAATTATGTTTATAAAGAGAATCAGTTGAGTAGTCTTGTTGTGGAGCAAGAGACACCTATGGTACAAGAATACATGGAGTAGAGCGCAGACATTCCTACATCAAAAGCCTAGGATCTTCATATTTTTTTCTCACAAAAATTACAAAAAGTACATATTAGCAAACAATTATTGAAATTTTTTGAGTGTTTGAGAAGTTACAATTCAAAATACCATTTGCAGATGCACTATCCACATGCCCAGCTACGCCAATTCATGAAGGTGATTCTCTCCAACATGAGGAAGCTAGGAGAAAATGAGACAATTATACTTATGAAGGAGTGTAGCGTCATTCAACAAAATAAGCTATCTTCTAAGCTAAAAGACCTAAAAAGTTTCACTATACCTTGCACAATTGGATTTTGAAAGAGTATTGTGTGATATTGATTTGGGAGAAGCAATACGCATTACAATATAACTTGTGACAAGTCCACCAAATGCCCTAGTGGTGTTATGAATGTGTCTTGATGAGAACCAACAAATTTATTTTCCTAGGTGTTGGACGTAGAAGAAGATCTAGAATCTCATTGATCTCGGGATGACCTTTCTTTATTATAGGTAAGGCTCTTGTTGATGTCCATTGCAGAATTAATTTTGAGGATTGAAAATGAGAAAATCAAGTTTGACGTATTCAAAGCTCTCAAGTACCTAGTTGAATTAGACACTTGATTTCAGGTCGACAGAGTGGAAAAAATGGTGGCTGACACTTTTGCAGGTCAACATCCTTTAGGGCCTCTTGAGGCTTGTTGTTCGTGCAAAATTCCGCAAGCGTACAAGATCGTTTACAAATAATAGATTTAGTAAATTGAGAGTATCGTCCCTCAGGGAATAACTTTAATTCAAGTCTATTAGTTATGTATGGAATTTAAATTATGTAAGACAAAAGAGAATTTAATTTTGTGATTATTCTAAATTAATATAAGAAAGCAATAAAGTTTGGTTTTTGTCAAATTATAAATGATTGTATTGGATTTCGAATCTGCCTATTGCTATCTATTTCAATTTTTGATTTATAATCTAGTTCCTTTCATATGTTCTTGACAATCGTTAAAGCTATGATATATAATTTTCTTTTTCAAGACAAATTAAATCTATCCTAACTATGATATGAATATATTCATATCATGAATTCAAATGGTTGGAATGCATTAAAGTTTAGATTATCTATATGATTATACAGGTGATGAATGGTATTCCTAACATCTATTGCATATGTTAATTTTGCTGCATTCTAAATTTATTGTGAATCTTTCAACACTACAGCAAACAACTAATTATTTAATTGGTGACCAATCAATTAGATAATGCAATGAATATGCAAAATTAATCAAGAAACACAAGAAATAAACTAAATTATTAGTCTTGAATTAGAAATAAATAACAAATAAGGTTCATCTTCATCCAATATAAAGCAAAATCTAACCTAGTATATTAGAATCTAACCTAGTATAATAATATATAAATTACAAGAAGAATAATGAAAAATATCACCAGGATCATGAAAGAATACAAAAGATGTTGATCTTTAGGTCCAAAGTTGAATTCTTCAATTTCTTGAAATAATTGGCCTTCGATTCTTGCTAGAGTTTGAATCGCAAAGAAAAAGTGTTGATTTGTATGTGAAAAGCCCCCACATGCGCGCCATTGATCCAAATGGCTTTCGGGTCAAAATCTTGATTTCTTGCGTGCGCGCCAATTTGCGCAATGTCGTCTCTCAACAGCTTTTGATATTTTGATCATAATTTTCTTTTCCAAAATTTGATTGAGATTATTCAAATTACGTTGGAAAGCTAACTCAAAGGGCTACAAATCTTATAGATGTACAACATTTCCAATTCAAATGTTTGCTATCCGAAAAATGGGTCTCAATTTGAGGCTAAAAATTCGGAGTATAACTTCTTCGACTGGAAATTGATTTGTGAAAATACTTCAATTCTATTTCACTCCTTTGACCTCTAAATTATATCCAATTGATCATATGTGATCTTTAATCATTATTTTAAGGTTTGAGTCAACTATTTAATTTTTATACTCTTGTCCCCAAACTTCGGATTTATCTCATTCTTGCTCATTTTTCGTTCATTTCTTCCACTTCCACCAATTTTCATTGAGTTCATCCTAACAAACATAACTAACATGTAATTAAGCTATTACTCATTTATACAACTAACAAATACTCATACTTACTGGCCTAGATAAGTATATAAAATACACTTACTGTTTATCTAACCATGCTTCTACAAAATCTAAATATCCAGATGCTGAAAACTGAGCCCATTAGTTTAGGATTTTCCACCATCTACCCAAAGAGGATTCTATATTTTGAGAATCTTGTTAAATTTCCCTCTAAGCCTATTACTAATTTAGCAACCTCCAGTACTTACTTTGAGGCTTTTTACTTGTGATATGTATATTTAGGCGAGTATTCCACTCTTCAAGTTATCATATCTAGTTAATTGATAGACATGGAGAAAGATAAACTAATATGAGTGATTCAAGATCACAAAACAACTTTAGGTTGGTCTATAGTAGATATCAAGGGTATTATTTCATCCATGTGCATGCATAAAATTCTGATAGAAGATGAATGTAAGCCTTCAGTTGACAACCAGTATACATTGAATCCAAACCTAAAAGATGCGGTAAAGAAGGAGTTTTAAGCATTTAGATATCAGTAGTATTTATCGTATCTCAGATAGTAATTTGGTCAATCAAATTCAAATAGATGAAGGATAACAACAGAAAATGAAAATAATGAATTGATACCCACCAAGAAAGTCACGTGATGGAGGATGTGAAAGATTATCACAAGCTAAATAATGTTACTAGGATGGATCACTTTCTACTACCTCTCATCCGCCATTGTTAGAAAAAATAACTGGACATTCTTAATAGTACTTTCCCGATGAGTACTTATTCTATAATTAGATACTCGTAGCTCAGAATATCATGGAGTCATGATGACTGGATGTAAAACCAAGAGAGCTAACAACAGTGGAAAATTTTTCAAACCAGGCACGAGGTGCTTGCTTGAGGCCATAAAGTGCCTTCTTGAGTTTACAAACAAATCCAGAAGTCTGAGAAAGACCAGGAGGAGGAACCATATAAACCTCCTCTTGAAGATTTCCATTTAAAAAGGCATTTTTAACATCCAATTGAGAGAGACTCCACTGACGAACAGATGCAACTGCAATAAGTGTACGAACAGTGGTCATCTTGGCAACAGGAGCAAAAGTCTCCTCATAATCCAAACCATACTGTTGATTAAAACCTTTAGCAACCAATCTAGCTTTGTAGCGTTCAATCGAACCATCAGATTTGGTTTTAATCTTATAAACCCAACGACAATCGATAGTATGTTTACCTGAAGGCAATTCAACCAAGTCTCAAGTGTCTGTCTTATGTAGAGCAGAAAGTTCATCAGCCATAGCTTGTTGCCAAAGAGGATCCAAAATAGCTTCTTTATAGGAAGATGGTTCAACTAACTTATGAATGGATGTTAGAAGATAGCAAAAGGACTCAGAATAACAAGAATAATCAAAATTAGGTAACTGAGTGGACTTACGAATACGTTGAGAATAATGAGGAAGAGATGAAGCAGGAGTTGGATCAACAATCTCAGGCGGTGCTTGGGAAGCCATAGAAGGAGGAGGGGTAGCATGATCTGAAGCATGTGTACCTGCAGGACATGAAGAATCAATAGTACATGGGGTATGGGAAGGTGAATTGTTTATATCATCAGAGAATGGATCAATATAAATGAGGTTAGTTTTGGTCACGTTATGAGTACTATCAGAAATGGAGAAGAATGGAATGTGCTCAAGAAACACGATATGACGAGAGACATGTAATTTATTATTAATGGGATCGAAACAACGATAACCCTTTTGCCCTTGTCCATAACCCAAGAAAACACAAATAGCAGACCGAGATGTCAACTTATTACGTTCAACTTCAGGACGAAGAACAAAGCAAGTACAACCAAAGACTCTCAATGAGGAGTAATCCGGAGGATGCCCATACAATGTTTCAAAGGGTGATAAACCTGAATTGTGGGAAGATGGAATCTTATTAATCAAAGAAACAGCAGTAAGTGCTGCTTCTCCCCAAAACTCACTGGGAACTTTGGCAGATAAAAGAAGTGAACGAGCGGTTTCCACAATGTGCTTATGCTTTCGTTCAGCAATACCATTTTATTGTAGGGTATTAGCACAAGAGGTTTGATGAGTTGTGCCGTCAAGAGTAAGCAATTTAGAGAATTCGGATGAAGTATACTCTCCACCCAAGTCACATCTAAAGCATTTGATTACAGTTGAATGTTGAGTTTTAATAAGTGCTCTAAATGATCGATAAATGGAAAGAAAGTCAGATCGTCACTTCATAAGATAAACCTAACAATAACGACTATAATCATCAATAAAGGACACATAATATCGAGACCCTCCTTTTGTAGTAACTGGAGCAGGTCCCCACACATCAGAATGAACAAGATGAAATAGTACAACAGAATGAGAAATACTTCGAGGAAAAGGTAAAGCAGAAAATTTTGCTAATTTGCAACCACTACAATCAGAAATATCATGAGTTTGTATATTTCCCAATTGACCCTTAGAAACTAAAAATTTTAAACGACTAG
>NC_036259.1:11820195-11846624 GCF_002742605.1 Olea europaea var. sylvestris | reverse complement strand
GAGGAAGAGATACTTCTCCTGCAAGAGATTTCAAACGTATTTCTTCAGCTACAAGTTCACTAACCACCGAATCAACTGAAGGAAGTGGAGTGCGATATAAAATAGAGCCTCTGAGTCCCTCAAAATCACTGCGAAGTGCCATCAAAAATTGAACTAATCGCTGCTCCTCTCTAAAAGTAATATATTCCTCACATGCTTTCAGTCCTGCTGATTCCGTAAGAGCCAGCTCATCCCAGATAGAGTTCATTGCAGCGTAGAACTCAAGAATACTCATATCTTTCTGATGTAAAACCCGTATATCAATTTCCAACTGATATCGTTTTGCAAAGTTAGATTTAGTTTATAATGTTTGAAAATGCTCCCAAACTTCTTTTGCTGTTTCAAACTTCGCTGATTGTGTACCAATAGATTGCTCAACGGAATTGTGAATCCAAGTGAGAATTTTCGCATTGTTTGACTCCCAATGATCTAACTCTGTTACATAATTCTGAGCAGTGTTCTCGGGTTTCACAATAGTTCCGCTAACATAGCCCCATAATCTTTTTCCCTTTAAAAAATTTCTCATCACTGTACTCCAATACGAGTAATTTTTACCATTTAGTCTGACACTAATGGATTGAAGTGAATCATCTCTTTCAGTAGCCATCATAAAGTCAATAAATACCAACAATAACCAACGTACTTCCACAAACTATAACCAATGATAAGGAAACCAATGATAACCAACGTACTTCCACAAACTATAGTTAAAATATACTGTACAGTATACGTATAACCAAATTAATACCACCAAAAGATCAGAAATTTACCAAGGAACAAACTGCCTTTTGGAATAACCCCGAAAAAACGACTCACGTGCCTTCACGCGCCACCACCGTCTATGCGCATGGTCCTCACGCGCCACCGCCACGCGCCGCCAAACACCGACACGCGCCTGACCGGACGTTTCATCTCAACCTGCTGAACAAGGATCTGGTCTCCGTTTTCTTAATGGATCTCCAGTTTGGTCGGAATCTTGATTTTAAGTTGCTGTCGAATAGGTTTTTCATACAAACTTTCTTTGCCTGATTTCTATCTTGATTTCAGCACGACCCAAACAGAAATTTCACAAATTTTAACTCAAATATAGGCTCTGATACCATGATAACAAAATAATGAATCTAAAACCAATATGTTGAATCAATTCAAAAGGAAGAAAAGAGAAGAGAAAGAGAAGAAGAATAAAGAGGGAACCAAAATCTATTAAGCCATCAAAATTAGGTTTTCAAATAAAGTATAAAACAGGTTTTATACTACTACAAGGAAACCTAAAAATAATAGGAAACTTACAATAATAGGAAATTACATATTATGCTAAAATAAATAACTAAATATAAGTAAATAACTAAATATAACACATGTTTTCAGACCGAACTTGCATGTCTCTCTAGTACTTCTGCATTCAAGATGAAGGCTTCAATCTACATAACGCACTAGCAAAATTTTATGGGTGCATTATGGTAGTCTTCTCAAATATAGTGGAGAAATTCATAGAGGTATTTATGGAATACTTCTTAAGTGTTTAGATCATTATATAATAACTTCTTGCAACACTTAGCCATAGCATTGAAATGGTGTGAAGAAAAAACATTATACTCATTCAAAAAATGTCACTTCATAGTGAAAGAGGGGATTATTTTAGAGATTTTAGCTCAAGAGATGAGGGTTGATAGTGTGAAAAATCTAGTTATTGAAAAGTTACCTCTATTTACGTCTATGAAAGCATTCGGAGTTTCTTAGAATATACAAGGTTCTACATGAAGTTCATTAAGGTCTTTTCAAGTATCACTAGGTCTTTATGCCACTTACCAGAAGAATATGTGAATTTCCATTTTCCCGATGAATGTTTGACATCTTTCCATTCTAAAAAAAACCTTATTTCGATGCTAATTATTAGGCACCAAATTGAAGCTTCCCACATGAACTGATGTGTGATGTTACTGGCTATACAATGGGAGTTATCTTGTGACAACACAAGTAGGAAGTCCTTCGTATGATCTATTATGCTAACATCACCTTGATAAATGCTCAAATCAATTATACAGCTAATGTAGTTATCGCCTTTACTAAATTTCGAGCGTATCTTGTTAGATCAAAGTTCGTAATCTATATTGACCAATCTACACTAAAATTATCTATTGACAAATAAGGATGCTAAACCCAATCTAATTCAGTAGGTGGTGTTATTACAAGAGTTTAATTTGAAGATTTGGGATAAAAAAAAAGAACAGAGAATTGGGAAACAAACTTGTCAAGCCTTAAGCAAAATGGTTTGATATAGAGTCGGGATATCAATGAGATCTGTCCATATGAACAATTGATGCTACTTATTAAAGTGTCAATTTTGTCAATCATTTGGTCAGTCAAGTCATTCATACAAAATTTAATTATCAGCATTTGAAGTTTTCCATTGTTACGAAAGTATTATTCATTTTAAATACCACAAGTTCACGGTTTGTTAATAAATATGAAAATGAATTTTGATTTTAGTATTGTACCCACAGAGATTGACAACACAATTTGCCGTATTTTATGTGGATTCAAATAATATTTTTTGTAGATTTTGATAAAAATTGATGAAATGTGTGGTTAAAAAACTGTGAGACCCATAAAATATATTGTTAAAATTAATTGTTGAATTTAACTTAGAATAAAATCTGCTAATTTGTTTAACAATCTCTCTTAAGTAAAATTATGTCTATTTTTATATGTGACCCAATTATATTTATATGACGGGTACGAACATATGAGAATGTATTTAATATTTGTAAATACTTCAAGATCACATACAGTATAATGGTATATTTCGATCTCCTATCAGACTTATGATAATTAATATTAGGTCTAACTTATTTTCAATCTTTTGAAGGTAAAACAAGCCACAATATGCATATAATCATTATGCACATAATAAAAGAGCAAAATTAAACGATGAAAACCTTTCAATAATAAAAACTTGCTTTGCATGTCAAAAAGAAATAAAATCTTTAAAGGTTCATGATACAAGTTTCATCATAATCCTAATGCAAAAATACTTTAGCCTAACATGTTGATGGAAAGAAAACAAAAGAAATAATGATAACTCATCACCCCAAATTCTTGGATTTCTTGGATTCGATCTTGTTTAGTTCTTTGCTAAATAATGAATTTTTTGTTGACGATTTTTTATCCCCACAAGTGTATAGATCATACCAATCTTGTTATTCAAATCAAAATTTGAATAAGATATATGTTTGCCACGTGTAATTAAATAAAAAACACGAGAAACTATTACTATTGTTCCGACAATGACTACTATTTAACAATTGGTTCTATTATTTCTAACTTTAATATGATCGAAAACAAACATAGAATTAGATGTTGGGATTTTTAATTTGTAGCTTACTTCTTGAACAACAAGAGAAAGAGGAAGGCGACCACAGGGTTAATGCAAGTCGTACAGGAGAAAGGTGAATCTTTGTAGGAATACTTGGCTAGATCCAACCAGGCAACACTTGATCGTCGTGGTTAGAAAATTGAGACCATAATTTCAATCTTACATGGTACAGGTAATGATCGACCAGCTCATTAAGTAGATCTTACATCGACCAGAAACTTTAGGGAGGCTGTTGAAATTGGCGATCGAGTTGAGTGAGTTTGACATCAAATTCAAGCCAAGGACAGCTATCAAAGTTTAGGCTCTAACAGACTTCATCACCGAGCTTACCACCCATCTGAGCAGCCAGCAAGACAAAATGCGAATTGGAAAATTTTTGTGGATGAATCCTCGAACGGTGAAGGATCTGGAGCGTGACAAATCTTCCCATTACCATTTCTTTTTGTTATGACTTTCTTTTTTTTTTTTTAATTCATTTCATACCTTTCACCAAATATTTAGTTTAAGATTCCCTCTATTGGAATTGGCTCTGTATCAATGGAATCTCATTATCCATATATAATGAATTGGCATGGATCATAATGATTGGGTCGGACTCTAAAGAATTGGAATGCTCATTACGCTTCGAATTCCCGACTACAAATAACAACGTTGAGTATGAGGCAGTGATCATGGGCCTAGGCCTAACACCAGACTGGAGGTGTCTTCGGTAGAGATTTGTTGCGACTCTCTATTGATAGTTGGGCAGTTGATGGAGGAATTCAAAGCAAAGGATGGGATCGATCGTCCTATGTGACGATGGGTGGGTCAACACACTCGTGCCCTCATCTTTGCTTTCACGGGAGTAAGAAATAATGACGATTTTATACATAATATGATGAAAAGCAAGTTAAACAAAAATGTAGAATAAAGGAAAGAAGGAGGAGAATGTTACCTTAGTTATGGAAGAAGTAAGAAGATTTGTGGAAAGAAAAATGAATGTGAAGGAAGGCTCCACCCCTTTATATAAGCCATATTTTGAATTTTGTGGGGGGGGGGGGGGGAATTTCCCCCAGAAAACCAAACCTACTCATGGGGCGCCATGTGTATAATGTTGTTGCCACCCATCTCCACTTGAACTGCTCGACCCACTTATATTAAACTAACTATTGATGAGAGATGGGTAAAAAAATGAAATTTGCGAGAGGATGAAGATGATATCCCTTCCCGATAAATATCAACAAGCGGTAGAAGGGCTAGTGATGCTGGGTGATGGTTGAAGGTTTGAGGTCCATCCGCAATGTGAATTATTCTTTTCTTTTCATTTATGTACACCAAGTGTTTGACAAAATGACCAAACAATTTTCTTAATTTTTCTTACACTACTTGTTGGGAAACCTATTACAAAGGATACTATTTGATGTTTGAACCTAATCTATGTAAGAATTGATCAGTTTAAGAATAGGCACTAGCACATGAGCTCAATAGTCATCAGAGATGGCAATTGATCGAATTGAGCTCGATTCGTGTCCAAAAATGTTGCTCCATTCAACCCATGGTCCGTGGGTCTCACTGGCATGACATTCGTTTCAACTGCTNTTTTTTTTTTTTTAATTCATTTCATACCTTTCACCAAATATTTAGTTTAAGATTCCCTCTATTGGAATTGGCTCTGTATCAGTGGAATCTCATTATCCATATATAATGAATTGGTATGGATCATAATGATTGGGTCGGACTCTAAAGAATTGGAATGCTCATTACGCTTCGAATTCTCGACTACAAATAACAACGTTGAGTATGAGGCAGTGATCATGGGCCTAGGCCTAACACCAGACTGGAGGTATCTTCGGTAGAGATTTGTTGCGACTCTCTATTGATAGTTGGGCAGTTGATGGAGGAATTCAAAGCAAAGGATGGGATCGATCGTCCTATGTGACGATGGGTGGGTCAACACACTCGTGCTCTCATCTTTGCTTTCACTCTAATTGATCAAATTATGAAAATCATTAAGTCTATATTTGAATACAATTTATATATTGATTACAAATTCAGTCAATAGCAAACATGAATTTTAACCAAACATTTATAATTATTTTTTATTATTATCAATACAGTTTATGCAATCCATTATTCTTCTTCTTTATGAATTTACCAACCAGATGCTATATAATTACATAAATATGCACACACAAAAATTTGGGGGGGGGGGGGGGGGGGGAATTTCCCCCAGAAAACCAAACCTACTCATGGGGCGCCATGTGTATAATGTTGTTGCCACCCATCTCCACTTGAACTGCTCGACCCACTTATATTAAACTAACTATTGATGAGAGATGGGTAAAAAAATGAAATTTGCGAGAGGATGAAGATGATATCCCTTCCCGATAAATATCAACAAGCGGTAGAAGGGCTAGTGATGCTGGGTGATGGTTGAAGGTTTGAGGTCCATCCGCAATGTGAATTATTCTTTTCTTTTCATTTATGTACACCAAGTGTTTGACAAAATGACCAAACAATTTTCTTAATTTTTCTTACACTACTTGTTGGGAAACCTATTACAAAGGATACTATTTGATGTTTGAACCTAATCTATGTAACAATTGATCAGTTTAAGAATAGGCACTAGCACATGAGCTCAATAGTCATCAGAGATGGCAATTGATCGAATCGAGCTCGATTCGTGTCCAAAAATGTTGCTCCATTCAACCCATGGTCCGTGGGTCTCACTGGCATGACATTCGTTTCAACTGCTCACTAAAATTTTAGATATCGAGTTTTGACTCATGGAATGCACATGTATCGCCAAAACGCCACTACCCAACCAATCACAGCATACCAAATTGTCAAGTGAGAAAGCATTTTTCATTGCTTAATATATTTTGGAAGATGTCTTCGATTGCTCACTACATTTTATGATGATCAAGTTTTGACCACTAAATTTGTAAAAATGACACCGATCTATTTCTAATTTTCCTACCTAGCATGTCTTTTCCTTCTCCCTTTATCACCCCTTGCTTACTCTAAAATTCGCACACCTTTACTCTCTCCATGTAGCTCCCATGATTTTTCCCCTCCATTGCTACCTTGGAAGGTAAGGAAAGAGGAAAGGGTACAAGACAACTAGGATGCAGGTGTGTTTGAAAACGGACATTTCTCCTTTACAAATTCAAGTTTAATTCCTTTTGCTGTTCAATATTAGTTTTCACACTTAAACGACAAGGCTTTCAAAGTATACTCATCTAATTGTGTGATTGTTGATTTGCTTCAAAGTTCAAACATCTCACTTTATTACTCGTTGTCTGTCATAAGTTACGTACACAAGAAAGGTAAGTAATCAAGCATAACAAAGTTTATCATATCAATTCTTTTCCAAAACATCCAAAATTTATCATCTATCACTTAAGACAAAAATATTCCACTAAAAAAATTCCACCAGAATGCTAAAATCAATAAAAAAAATCATGGAGCAGATACCACCAACTCGCTTGTGCTGATCACATGACGAAGAGGGAGATGGTCTATTCGACACTCTGTCCGGAGTTAGTTTCCTCCCAACCATCAAAGTCTGCTCTCTTTCAAAACACAATCGCTCCAAAGGCGGGTTGAACCACTCCTAGATGGAGGAAGAAGTGTTAAGAATGGAGGAGCATTCATTTTGAAGTAAATTTGCACACAAAATGAAAATGGCAAGAAGGCATGAAGAAATGATTAAAAATAAATAAAAATTCACCTAACCTATATTTTTTTCTTTTCGGTTTTTTATACCTTCTCATAGATGAATTCCATAGATTTTCATATATTTTTTTCTTGCTCCACTCCTATGGATCCATTTTTATCAACCTTGTGCTTCTTTAGACGCTTGTCAGTTTGTTGCATATACATCAAATAATCTGCAAAAGTTGTTGCCTTTGCGGCTCTCTACAAGTAGTCCTTCAGAATTCGATTTTTGAAACCTGATTTGAAAAAGTTCTGATACATGTGCCACAAATGGAATCAATGTTCAGCAGCCAGAAACAAAGTGTTAAGCACATTCTGAAGGCCCTTTTTGACGATCTGTCATGAAAGTCAATTCATTAATGTCATCAATACCAAGGTCATTTACTAGGTGCTGCACAAGCCATAGCTACCCTTCTATATTCTCCTGCTCAACTAACGCGTAAGCAATTGGCTAAATGCAATCATTTGTATCATATGCAACTACTGTGAGCATCAACCCCCGTACTTTTCCCTTAATTAGCACATGTTCAATTCAATTACTGACCTACAACCCTTCAAAAACCCCTACTTACATGCTTCAAAACAAATGTATATTCCTTGAAAAACCCGCTTCTTTAACGCAATAAATACAATAGACCATCGGTTCGACCACAAAGCCTCAATAGCATATGATCGAAGCATTCGAAATTGCTCTTTGAGATTGCCTTCCGAAAATAACATTGCATGCCATCACATCCTTAATACAATATTTGACTTATATTCGACTTTAGATCTTGCTTCACATGGCAAATTATACTTGATGTCTTCCATTCAGGATCCCCTCTAAAAGTCTCCGAGTATCGCTTGGCTAAGAAATCATATACGAGACATCCATTCATCTTATCACGACTACATGTGCGTGCTGCGATCATTTGTTTTATTTGAAATGCATCATACGGGCCAAGGGACGGTCTCAGGTAGACAGTTTCTATGGGGCGTAGGCCTCCCAAAAGGTAACGGAGGCGTGCAAAGGTTTCCTCGGGCCGGACGGAGATTGGCTACTGGTTTTAGATACTAGATATTTCAACCGTATCCTTCCCATTTGCCTTAAATTTCATGTTGTACCTATGCAGTGTCTCGTATAAAATAATCTATCAAACAAAACTTTTAGCCAACCACAAATTGCAAATCTTGCATATCCTTCTCCGCACAAAAGTTCAAAAATCTTGGCCTCGGTACATCTAATAATGAACAGTCAGATAATAAAATGGGTACTCCAAGTCAATTCCTTCATCCACATTTTAATTGTACGTATAGTCCCCCTCATTCATATGATATGTGTTATCAAGGATGATAAACTCTGAATTGTCCTCCGACCCTGTCACCATGATGCATAGCAAAATCAATCCAAAACAAAACATGATATTTCATCCCAAAAAGACCCAAGTATTTGTAGTGTAATTCTTCAACAATGAAATCAATGCCCAGAAGAACCAAGCTCAAAGTAATCTCAAATTCAATAATAGGCACACATCACCCTTAGCTCCCTCGATTTTAACCCTCATTTTCCCTTCATCAAATGTTCTACCCACCACTACCACTATGACCACCAACATGGACACAATCACCACCACTATCGTCAACACCATCATGGTCCTAGTAATGACAATTCTAATGACAGCCAAAAAAGAAAGTAACATTTAGCTATTTATTGTACGACATCTTGGTCTTCCTTTCTTCTTCTTTGATGATTGGGTACTGGCCTTCTAGCCTTCTTTTCCATAGTAAATGGGTAGGGTTCGAGGAAAAGAATTTGGGGGTTTTTTTGGAGAGGGGAGAGGGGGTTGGAGATCTTCGATTTGGGGGCTTTGGAATGAACGAGTATGGTTTCAAATTTGTAGTTAATTGTTTTTAGCCATTTCTCATTTTCACCAAAATAAAAACGTGTTGACGAAAACATGCGTTTCTTATCTGGTAAATTGTTCTTACATGATTGGTGATGTCACTTATTCATTCCATCAGTCGTATCACCAATTTTATTAAGGTCTCATTTGACTTTCATTATTTCAAATGATAATTTTTTCTCTTATTTTTAATCACGCAATCTCCCATAAAATAATATTTCACGTAAATCGAAATTTTTTTTTCTTTTTTAATTACACATTCTTCAAAAAATATTATTCCAAAAATTATTAATTGAAAAAGTGGGAACCAAACGGGAGCTAGAATTGTGAAACAATGTCCCGTCAATGAGTAACGTCCAAAAATTTGACAAGTTTATCGATCAAATTTTGATATCTAAAATTTTAGTGAAGAATTGAAGACAAACATGAGTGATTATTGGGGCTATTGACTCCCCAAATTATCTCTACCTAAAAATTCTTGTTGATTTTAAATATGGGTCCCGCAAAATCCAAAGAAAATAAAATACAACAAACAATTCTGGTAACAAATATTTTCTAAAGAATTTTGTTTTATTTTAACATATATCCAATTATACAATTTCCACTCCCCTTTGAGGCACGAACTATTAGAATTTGTAACAATGGATTTCTGGCAAAGAGCTCGGACCTTCGCCGAGGAAGCCGCTAAGCGATCGCAGGAGCTGACACAAGGAATCGGCTCCACCAATTTCTCCGATGTAGTATCCGAGGCGTCGAAACGGTCCATGGAGTTAGCCGCCGAGGTGTCAAATAAGTCCAAGGAAATTGCCGTTGAGGCAGCGAAGAAGTCGAAAGAGATCGCTTCTGAAGCGTCGAAGAAGTCGAAGGAAATAGCTGATCAGATCAAGTTTCAGATTCCACCGGTCGCCGCCGTGGCACTGACTCACCTGGTAGACTCAGGTCAGAAGGGAAATGATGTTGATCTGGAGAAGTACGGGGTTACCGATGAGCTGCGGGAGTTTGTGAAGGGGATGACTATGAATACTTTTGAGGATTTTCCGCTTGAAGGTATTGTACTCTAATGTGCTGCTTGATCTTATTCGATTGGTTTATAATTCAAAGCTCTGTATGTTCAATATACCGTGTGATTGGCATTGTTAATATTAGTGGATGTCCTTTTCGCTTAAGAACTGATTCCATTAAGTTCAAGGAATTTGTAATATAAAATCATTATGCATATGCCGTTACGCTAACCGATTCTAATAAGCTCAAGGAATTTCATTGTCCTTTTTATCGTTTAAAATAATTCAAGGAATCTGTATACATATGCCATTACGCTAAACGCTAATTGATTATTGGTTCCAAATGCCCCTTTTTAAAGCCATTTGCTGTTAGAACTCTGAAGTACTCATGAAATTTGTTTGCTTTCTCATTCTTCTAGAAAACGACTTTGGCCAATGCCTGGGCTTCAAAATGAACTGCTCTGAGAAATTTGTGGCATTAGCTTTCTGGAATCACTTTTTAGAAGTAAAATTGAAAAATTATAGTTCTTGAAGTATTCATTATTTTCTCAGGGACTTTCAGTACCTGCACTGGGAAACACTATGTTTAACATGAACTTTAAGAATGTCATCTTTGAAATGCCTTTTAATGCAACTTTAGCAACCACCAAAGCACCAAAGCTGTTTATAACCACCGAAGCACTTTTTATCCATACATTTCAAGGGGCCTCAAGTACTACTCATATATCCACCATTCATTTCTATCTATTTTCCATTTATAAACACTTTCCAAGCATGCTTTTAGTTTTATTTGTGATATAACGCCTTCAGGTTGAATGTCAGCGGTACAGGCAGTTGCAATTTAATCTTCTTTCTTTGACGCATTTTCTTCTTTCCTTGCCTTAGCTTCCTGAAAGTCAGATCTAAGATTTTCCTTATCTGGTTTCTTATTTTATCTGGTACACTTGAAACAGGAATGTCTTTCAGTATATAAACTAAGTTGGAAAAATAGATATAGAAATGATAAGGAAATGGCATTGTTTTCATGCAAGTTTCTTATCTAGTAATTTGGTATTGCATTGAAAGATGAAGGCTTGGTGAATGATTAGGAAATGAAAGCAAAATGAATGGAAGTAAGATTAGAAATTGTCCAGCAAAGAAATAAAAAATCGAACAAAGGTAAATGAAAAAGAAATACTGGGTGGAGTTGCCGGTATATTTTACTTGTACTCAGTCAGAAAAAAGGATCCTGCATTTGAATGCAAAGGGCCACCTGTGTGCTACAAAGTCTTAAAGTGTTCTGGCAATCGTGTGTCAGACTTCCAGTGGGTCCTATTTCATTCCTTTGAAATGCTAAGATTAGATTCTAATATTGGAGAAATTTGAAAGACAAATTATAAATTCCATGAGAATTGAGGAAGCTTCTTTACCGAAGTAATTTCTCTGGATGGCATCATCTTCAAAATAAGGGAAGTTCTCTGGTCAGCTCTGAAAATGCAAAGCGATTGCTAAGTTAAGACTATCATTGCAGCACAAAATGAAAAATGGGGTGCCCCCTACATGGAGCTCCACTTTTGAAAGGAGGAAAATGAAATAGATGACCATGGCAACTTTCTGGGTAAGACAAAAGAAAAACAAAAAGATTGTGGCTAGGAATAGGAAAGGAATGGACCATCTTTTGGAGAATCTGGAAAAGTTCTCCAGACATCCTCAGAAGTAGAATTAGGTTACTCAGATTAACATGCATGTTCAATTTCTTTTTCCAATTTTATCGAGTCTTTTTCTTTCACCTGTACTTGATGGTTCATTATGTGAGCAAATTACTGTGAAGACTTTTTAAATAATCTGAAAAGGAGAATAAACACTTGATAGCAGTTGTTATTATACTTTGGTATAAAGGGTTCTTTTTCTTCTTATGCTTTCACTGTCACATTGTCATAGTTGTTGCCTGCCACAAAGTTTGTAACATCAACATATATCTTTTTCGGTGTATTATGGTTTCATGTCACCTTCTGTTGCAAAAGCTTAACTTAACCAGCATTTTTATGTGCAGATGACTTAGAGATGTCAGATATTCCTACTGTTTCAAATGTTCGACAGGATCTCACAGAGTGGCAAGCAACCCATGCCAAGCTTATGCTTGCAACAGTGAAGGTTAGATCTGTATCACCTAAAGTCATACCTGTATTGTTGTCTGAAGTGAGAACTAAGAAATGAAAACCCTGGGAAATTAAATATTTAACGTATCTGTTATGATAGAAAGAGAATATGCAAGTGATCAGTATCACAATATAAAAGTTGAGTCCAAAAGTAACTGCATTAGAACGGTGCAATTGTGCAACCATATTATTTGATGGTGTTTAATTGTTTTGCAGGAAATTTCTAAGCTAAGGTATGAGTTATGCCCAAGAGTGATGAAAGAGAGGAAATTTTGGAGAATCTACTTTATTCTAGTTAACAGTCATGTGACACCGTGAGTACCTCACTTCTATAGGAGAACTTCTATTTTGATTGCTTTGATGAAAATTTTCCACAATGTATAGTCTTGCTCATCATAATTTTTTTTATAAATTTTGAAGCATCTTAAATATGTAGATTCTAAATATGTAGGTAATGCCATATTCTGTTGGTTTATATTACAAATAAAATATAAAAATTTCTTAGAGCTCACAGAGTGTGTAACTTCAATGTATGTATTAGTAAATGGTTGTTTTATTCCCACATACGAGAATGAAGCAAGATTTCTTTTAGGGGCACCACTAGTCTTGAAATTCTATATCAATTTGTGCAAGCTTTGGGACCAAATTATGTAAAGTAGAGAATTGATATTTCAAAATAACTTAAATATCCAACAGACATGAGTAGTTCTTTGTCATGTTTTATAGAAAGGATACTTAATCTCTGATGTAAATATAAGACTATAAACTATTTAACCAAGTCCGTTGTTTGGCTTACTAAAAAAGAAAAGGAAATATTTAGGATTTCATGTGTAAGATACCATTGTGTTTCCTTCATCATTCTTGGATGTAAAGCAATAGAACTAAGTAATGTTATGATAACCTAAAACCAAAACAAAGAAATAATAATACGTTTTCTTAAGCCCAGATATTTTTCTGGTAAAAAAATCATAAATATATGTTGGGGGCCTGGAAAAAAGTGAACCTGTAGTGACGAAACCTAGCAGATGATCTTAAAAGCTTCAGTTATCCTTGATCTTGGTATGCCAAAAACTGGTTTCTTTACTATTTGGAGAGTCTCACTTCTTTTGCATGAGCAAGAATTGAGAGTCACTTGTCATAGAACATGCTATCATGACTCAGACTTTTGGAAGATATAGTTATACCTAGATACATTGTTGATACAAGCTAGCTAATCTAATATAAATTTGATTCAGTTATGTAGAGATAAAGCTTCCTTTGTTCTATAATTTTTTTTGATAGGTAATTATACAATTTTATTAATCAATAGATAATACACGGGAAGTGTATTATCAATTTATACAATAAAGAAATGACACGAAGTTAGGCAACCCTTCTATATGATTAGTAACCGTAGCATTAAATCAAGGACACAAAATCAAATAAAATAATTTTCTGATCTGCTCCATTATTCGTGTTTGGTCTTCCAAACAACAATTGTTCCTTTCTCTTCTCACACACACACACGCCAAACAATACATCCCAGAATAAGATAATTCTTTGATCTACTTTGTTCTATAAGGAGAGATGTCATTATATTTTATTAGAGGGAAGAGTTTTACGAAGGTTGATTGCTGAAAATTTTCAATGCAGGTTACCTGAAGAATTTATCGTTGGTTTTCTCTTGAGTGGGTGGTATAAAATCCTTAGCTAATTACTAGGGAAAGCTAAGGTTAAAGAAATAATGATGCCAAGTTGGGAAAATAAAGCTGAAAGAAATATTCCACCTTGTGTGTGCAACTCCACATTTGAGCTTTATTTTCACCTATTCATATGTTGTGACCACACTAGAGCACAACCAATCTTCAAAAACTGAAAACAAAGGGTTTTTTCTTAAATCAACTGAATGGAAATGGTTCACAAGAATTAGCCTTTTCACTCTCTCCCATTCATGGTGTTTGATGTGTAGAAAGGATTCAGAAGGTATTGATCACATATTGCTACATTGTGATATTGCTGGATTGCTTTAGTGTAAACTTCTTCAGGAAGTTGGTTTTAATCTTGTCTTCCAGCGGAAGTGTATTAAATTGCTCATTGAAAATATAATTAACTTGGGTAAGAGTGAAGAGGGATAATCATAGGGAAATCAACAGTTTCAGCTATATTCGAGTGATTTGGATTGAGAGAATCAATATGATCTTTGAATGAATGGACTTAGAAGTTAGTAAGTTATAAGAAAGATTTATGATTATAAAAAGGATTTCTATGGATAAGGATTTCAACGGCATTTCTTTCCCTTTAATTATCCTTGGAAAATTTTTATTTTCATGTTCTATGTAGTTATGTCTTCGAGAATGTTCCATTGATGATCTTGTTCCAGAAATTACCTTGAGCTTCTAGCTCATTGAATTGGATCATGTTATGAAGTTCATCTAGATTTCATGTTCAGACAAGAATGTAGTTACTGACTTAGTGCGGTTAACACCTAATCACACTATGACGTTGATTGTGTAGGTTTGTTTGGTAACCTCGACCTACTTCATTTTCTAAAGCAAGTACTGTCTTTAGGCTTTTGAACTGCATCACTTGATCTACAGTGAGAAGCCAGGAATGCAGTTCAAAACAGGAATCTCATTGCATTTGGCTTATGTTTGGCTGAATTTTCTGCATTGTTTCTTTCGTGAAGTTGGATGCATGTTCAGCTTAATGCTTGGTCATTATGTGCACAGTATTAAGAATTTCTAATGATGTTAGAATGTAGTTTGATAATGCCCATAAACCTCTCTATGTATCTCTTTGTCTGGGTGTATGCATGCTTGTTTTCTTATGCGTGTATCTCTGAATAAATGGGTCTTGACTTAAATGCTCCAAATTCATTGAATTTGTTGTAGGTATGAAAAAGGGAATATGGAGGAGGTAAAGCTAAAATCTTCAGAAAAGGAGAAAAATGCTGACAGGAAGGAAATTGCATCAGGTGGAACATCTTCTGAAGCAGTATTGGAGGTTTCAAACCAGAAAAGCAATAATGCTAAGTCACCTGCCTCGGAGCAGGATTTAGATGTATTTCTTCTCGGAGATCTCGAGGACAGTGATGATGGTCCAGGTACAGTAAAGGCACTTATTAATGTGTCAGCATTTGATATGCATAGGCAACTAAATTGTTTTGGATCTCTTTTGAATTCTTTCTTTTTTTTTATTTTGGGGGGGGGGGGGGGGGGAATTTCCCCCAGAAAACCAAACCTACTCATGGGGCGCCATGTGTATAATGTTGTTGCCACCCATCTCCACTTGAACTGCTCGACCCACTTATATTAAACTAACTATTGATGAGAGATGGGTAAAAAAATGAAATTTGCGAGAGGATGAAGATGATATCCCTTCCCGATAAATATCAACAAGCGGTAGAAGGGCTAGTGATGCTGGGTGATGGTTGAAGGTTTGAGGTCCATCCGCAATGTGAATTATTCTTTTCTTTTCATTTATGTACACCAAGTGTTTGACAAAATGACCAAACAATTTTCTTAATTTTTCTTACACTACTTGTTGGGAAACCTATTACAAAGGATACTATTTGATGTTTGAACCTAATCTATGTAACAATTGATCAGTTTAAGAATAGGCACTAGCACATGAGCTCAATAGTCATCAGAGATGGCAATTGATCGAATCGAGCTCGATTCGTGTCCAAAAATGTTGCTCCATTCAACCCATGGTCCGTGGGTCTCACTGGCATGACATTCGTTTCAACTGCTCACTAAAATTTTAGATATCGAGTTTTGACTCATGGAATGCACATGTATCGCCAAAACGCCACTACCCAACCAATCACAGCATACCAAATTGTCAAGTGAGAAAGCATTTTTCATTGCTTAATATATTTTGGAAGATGTCTTCGATTGCTCACTACATTTTATGATGATCAAGTTTTGACCACTAAATTTGTAAAAATGACACCGATCTATTTCTAATTTTCCTACCTAGCATGTCTTTTCCTTCTCCCTTTATCACCCCTTGCTTACTCTAAAATTCGCACACCTTTACTCTCTCCATGTAGCTCCCATGATTTTTCCCCTCCATTGCTACCTTGGAAGGTAAGGAAAGAGGAAAGGGTACAAGACAACTAGGATGCAGGTGTGTTTGAAAACGGACATTTCTCCTTTACAAATTCAAGTTTAATTCCTTTTGCTGTTCAATATTAGTTTTCACACTTAAACTACAAGGCTTTCAAAGTATACTCATCTAATTGTGTGATTGTTGATTTGCTTCAAAGTTCAAACATCTCACTTTATTACTCGTTGTCTGTCATAAGTTACGTACACAAGAAAGGTAAGTAATCAAGCATAACAAAGTTTATCATATCAATTCTTTTCCAAAACATCCAAAATTTATCATCTATCACTTAAGACAAAAATATTCCACTAAAAAAATTCCACCAGAATGCTAAAATCAATAAAAAAAATCATGGAGCAGATACCACCAACTCGCTTGTGCTGATCACATGACGAAGAGGGAGATGGTCTATTCGACACTCTGTCCAGAGTTAGTTTCCTCCCAACCATCAAAGTCTGCTCTCTTTCAAAACACAATCGCTCCAAAGGCAGGTTGAACCACTCCTAGATGGAGGAAGAAGTGTTAAGAATGGAGGAGCATTCATTTTGAAGTAAATTTGCACACAAAATGAAAATGGCAAGAAGGCATGAAGAAATGATTAAAAATAAATAAAAATTCACCTAACCTATATTTTTTTCTTTTCGGATTTTTATACCTTCTCATAGATGAATTCCATAGATTTTCATATATTTTTTTCTTGCTCCACTCCTATGGATCCATTTTTATCAACCTTGTGCTTCTTTAGACGCTTGTCAGTTTGTTGCATATACATCAAATAATCTGCAAAAGTTGTTGCCTTTGCGGCTCTCTACAAGTAGTCCTTCAGAATTCGATTTTTGAAACCTGATTTGAAAAAGTTCTGATACATGTGCCACAAATGGAATCAATGTTCAGCAGCCAGAAACAAAGTGTTAAGCACATTCTGAAGGCCCTTTTTGACGATCTGTCATGAAAGTCAATTCATTAATGTCATCAATACCAAGGTCATTTACTAGGTGCTGCACAAGCCATAGCTACCCTTCTATATTCTCCTGCTCAACTAACGCGTAAGCAATTGGCTAAATGCAATCATTTGTATCATATGCAACTACTGTGAGCATCAACCCCCGTACTTTTCCCTTAATTAGCACATGTTCAATTCAATTACTGACCTACAACCCTTCAAAAACCCCTACTTACATGCTTCAAAACAAATGTATATTCCTTGAAAAACCCGCTTCTTTAACGCAATAAATACAATAGACCATCGGTTCGACCACAAAGCCTCAATAGCATATGATCGAAGCATTCGAAATTGCTCTTTGAGATTGCCTTCCGAAAATAACATTGCATGCCATCACATCCTTAATACAATATTTGACTTATATTCGACTTTAGATCTTGCTTCACATGGCAAATTATACTTGATGTCTTCCATTCAGGATCCCCTCTAAAAGTCTCCGAGTATCGCTTGGCTAAGAAATCATATACGAGACATCCATTCATCTTATCACGACTACATGTGCGTGCTGCGATCATTTGTTTTATTTGAAATGCATCATACGGGCCAAGGGACAGTCTCAGGTAGACAGTTTCTATGGGGCGTAGGCCTCCCAAAAGGTAACGGAGGCGTGCAAAGGTTTCCTCGGGCCGGACGGAGATTGGCTACTGGTTTTAGATACTAGATATTTCAACCGTATCCTTCCCATTTGCCTTAAATTTCATGTTGTACCTATGCAGTGTCTCGTATAAAATAATCTATCAAACAAAACTTTTAGCCAACCACAAATTGCAAATCTTGCATATCCTTCTCCGCACAAAAGTTCAAAAATCTTGGCCTCGGTACATCTAATAATGAACAGTCAGATAATAAAATGGGTACTCCAAGTCAATTCCTTCATCCACATTTTAATTGTACGTATAGTCCCCCTCATTCATATGATATGTGTTATCAAGGATGATAAACTCTGAATTGTCCTCCGACCCTGTCACCATGATGCATAGCAAAATCAATCCAAAACAAAACATGATATTTCATCCCAAAAAGACCCAAGTATTTGTAGTGTAATTCTTCAACAATGAAATCAATGCCCAGAAGAACCAAGCTCAAAGTAATCTCAAATTCAATAATAGGCACACATCACCCTTAGCTCCCTCGATTTTAACCCTCATTTTCCCTTCATCAAATGTTCTACCCACCACTACCACTATGACCACCAACATGGACACAATCACCACCACTATCGTCAACACCATCATGGTCCTAGTAATGACAATTCTAATGACAGCCAAAAAAGAAAGTAACATTTAGCTATTTATTGTACGACATCTTGGTCTTCCTTTCTTCTTCTTTGATGATTGGGTACTGGCCTTCTAGCCTTCTTTTCCATAGTAAATGGGTAGGGTTCGAGGAAAAGAATTTGGGGGTTTTTTTGGAGAGGGGAGAGGGGGTTGGAGATCTTCGATTTGGGGGCTTTGGAATGAACGAGTATGGTTTCAAATTTGTAGTTAATTGTTTTTAGCCATTTCTCATTTTCACCAAAATAAAAACGTGTTGACGAAAACATGCGTTTCTTATCTGGTAAATTGTTCTTACATGATTGGTGATGTCACTTATTCATTCCATCAGTCGTATCACCAATTTTATTAAGGTCTCACTTGACTTTCATTATTTCAAATGATAATTTTTTTCTCTTATTTTTAATCACGCAATCTTCCATAAAATAATATTTCACGTAAATCGAAATTTTTTTTTCTTTTTTAATTACACATTCTTCAAAAAATATTATTCCAAAAATTATTAATTGAAAAAGTGGGAACCAAACGGGAGCTAGAATTGTGAAACAATGTCCCGTCAATGAGTAACGTCCAAAAATTTGACAAGTTTATCGATCAAATTTTGATATCTAAAATTTTAGTGAAGAATTGAAGACAAACATGAGTGATTATTGGGGCTATTGACTCCCCAAATTATCTCTACCTAAAAATTCTTGTTGATTTTAAATATGGGTCCCGCAAAATCCAAAGAAAATAAAATACAACAAACAATTCTGGTAACAAATATTTTCTAAAGAATTTTGTTTTATTTTAACATATATCCAATTATACAATTTCCACTCCCCTTTGAGGCACGAACTATTAGAATTTGTAACAATGGATTTCTGGCAAAGAGCTCGGACCTTCGCCGAGGAAGCCGCTAAGCGATCGCAGGAGCTGACACAAGGAATCGGCTCCACCAATTTCTCCGATGTAGTATCCGAGGCGTCGAAACGGTCCATGGAGTTAGCCGCCGAGGTGTCAAATAAGTCCAAGGAAATTGCCGTTGAGGCAGCGAAGAAGTCGAAAGAGATCGCTTCTGAAGCGTCGAAGAAGTCGAAGGAAATAGCTGATCAGATCAAGTTTCAGATTCCACCGGTCGCCGCCGTGGCACTGACTCACCTGGTAGACTCAGGTCAGAAGGGAAATGATGTTGATCTGGAGAAGTACGGGGTTACCGATGAGCTGCGGGAGTTTGTGAAGGGGATGACTATGAATACTTTTGAGGATTTTCCGCTTGAAGGTATTGTACTCTAATGTGCTGCTTGATCTTATTCGATTGGTTTATAATTCAAAGCTCTGTATGTTCAATATACCGTGTGATTGGCATTGTTAATATTAGTGGATGTCCTTTTCGCTTAAGAACTGATTCCATTAAGTTCAAGGAATTTGTAATATAAAATCATTATGCATATGCCGTTACGCTAACCGATTCTAATAAGCTCAAGGAATTTCATTGTCCTTTTTATCGTTTAAAATAATTCAAGGAATCTGTATACATATGCCATTACGCTAAACGCTAATTGATTATTGGTTCCAAATGCCCCTTTTTAAAGCCATTTGCTGTTAGAACTCTGAAGTACTCATGAAATTTGTTTGCTTTCTCATTCTTCTAGAAAACGACTTTGGCCAATGCCTGGGCTTCAAAATGAACTGCTCTGAGAAATTTGTGGCATTAGCTTTCTGGAATCACTTTTTAGAAGTAAAATTGAAAAATTATAGTTCTTGAAGTATTCATTATTTTCTCAGGGACTTTCAGTACCTGCACTGGGAAACACTATGTTTAACATGAACTTTAAGAATGTCATCTTTGAAATGCCTTTTAATGCAACTTTAGCAACCACCAAAGCACCAAAGCTGTTTATAACCACCGAAGCACTTTTTATCCATACATTTCAAGGGGCCTCAAGTACTACTCATATATCCACCATTCATTTCTATCTATTTTCCATTTATAAACACTTTCCAAGCATGCTTTTAGTTTTATTTGTGATATAACGCCTTCAGGTTGAATGTCAGCGGTACAGGCAGTTGCAATTTAATCTTCTTTCTTTGACGCATTTTCTTCTTTCCTTGCCTTAGCTTCCTGAAAGTCAGATCTAAGATTTTCCTTATCTGGTTTCTTATTTTATCTGGTACACTTGAAACAGGAATGTCTTTCAGTATATAAACTAAGTTGGAAAAATAGATATAGAAATGATAAGGAAATGGCATTGTTTTCATGCAAGTTTCTTATCTAGTAATTTGGTATTGCATTGAAAGATGAAGGCTTGGTGAATGATTAGGAAATGAAAGCAAAATGAATGGAAGTAAGATTAGAAATTGTCCAGCAAAGAAATAAAAAATCGAACAAAGGTAAATGAAAAAGAAATACTGGGTGGAGTTGCCGGTATATTTTACTTGTACTCAGTCAGAAAAAAGGATCCTGCATTTGAATGCAAAGGGCCACCTGTGTGCTACAAAGTCTTAAAGTGTTCTGGCAATCGTGTGTCAGACTTCCAGTGGGTCCTATTTCATTCCTTTGAAATGCTAAGATTAGATTCTAATATTGGAGAAATTTGAAAGACAAATTATAAATTCCATGAGAATTGAGGAAGCTTCTTTACCGAAGTAATTTCTCTGGATGGCATCATCTTCAAAATAAGGGAAGTTCTCTGGTCAGCTCTGAAAATGCAAAGCGATTGCTAAGTTAAGACTATCATTGCAGCACAAAATGAAAAATGGGGTGCCCCCTACATGGAGCTCCACTTTTGAAAGGAGGAAAATGAAATAGATGACCATGGCAACTTTCTGGGTAAGACAAAAGAAAAACAAAAAGATTGTGGCTAGGAATAGGAAAGGAATGGACCATCTTTTGGAGAATCTGGAAAAGTTCTCCAGACATCCTCAGAAGTAGAATTAGGTTACTCAGATTAACATGCATGTTCAATTTCTTTTTCCAATTTTATCGAGTCTTTTTCTTTCACCTGTACTTGATGGTTCATTATGTGAGCAAATTACTGTGAAGACTTTTTAAATAATCTGAAAAGGAGAATAAACACTTGATAGCAGTTGTTATTATACTTTGGTATAAAGGGTTCTTTTTCTTCTTATGCTTTCACTGTCACATTGTCATAGTTGTTGCCTGCCACAAAGTTTGTAACATCAACATATATCTTTTTCGGTGTATTATGGTTTCATGTCACCTTCTGTTGCAAAAGCTTAACTTAACCAGCATTTTTATGTGCAGATGACTTAGAGATGTCAGATATTCCTACTGTTTCAAATGTTCGACAGGATCTCACAGAGTGGCAAGCAACCCATGCCAAGCTTATGCTTGCAACAGTGAAGGTTAGATCTGTATCACCTAAAGTCATACCTGTATTGTTGTCTGAAGTGAGAACTAAGAAATGAAAACCCTGGGAAATTAAATATTTAACGTATCTGTTATGATAGAAAGAGAATATGCAAGTGATCAGTATCACAATATAAAAGTTGAGTCCAAAAGTAACTGCATTAGAACGGTGCAATTGTGCAACCATATTATTTGATGGTGTTTAATTGTTTTGCAGGAAATTTCTAAGCTAAGGTATGAGTTATGCCCAAGAGTGATGAAAGAGAGGAAATTTTGGAGAATCTACTTTATTCTAGTTAACAGTCATGTGACACCGTGAGTACCTCACTTCTATAGGAGAACTTCTATTTTGATTGCTTTGATGAAAATTTTCCACAATGTATAGTCTTGCTCATCATAATTTTTTTTATAAATTTTGAAGCATCTTAAATATGTAGATTCTAAATATGTAGGTAATGCCATATTCTGTTGGTTTATATTACAAATAAAATATAAAAATTTCTTAGAGCTCACAGAGTGTGTAACTTCAATGTATGTATTAGTAAATGGTTGTTTTATTCCCACATACGAGAATGAAGCAAGATTTCTTTTAGGGGCACCACTAGTCTTGAAATTCTATATCAATTTGTGCAAGCTTTGGGACCAAATTATGTAAAGTAGAGAATTGATATTTCAAAATAACTTAAATAACCAACAGACATGAGTAGTTCTTTGTCATGTTTTATAGAAAGGATACTTAATCTCTGATGTAAATATAAGACTATAAACTATTTAACCAAGTCCGTTGTTTGGCTTACTAAAAAAGAAAAGGAAATATTTAGGATTTCATGTGTAAGATACCATTGTGTTTCCTTCATCATTCTTGGATGTAAAGCAATAGAACTAAGTAATGTTATGATAACCTAAAACCAAAACAAAGAAATAATAATACGTTTTCTTAAGCCCAGATATTTTTCTGGTAAAAAAATCATAAATATATGTTGGGGGCCTGGAAAAAAGTGAACCTGTAGTGACGAAACCTAGTAGATGATCTTAAAAGCTTCAGTTATCCTTGATCTTGGTATGCCAAAAACTGGTTTCTTTACTATTTGGAGAGTCTCACTTCTTTTGCATGAGCAAGAATTGAGAGTCACTTGTCATAGAACATGCTATTATGACTCAGACTTTTGGAAGATATAGTTATACCTAGATACATTGTTGATACAAGCTAGCTAATCTAATATAAATTTGATTCAGTTATGTAGAGATAAAGCTTCCTTTGTTCTATAATTTTTTTTGATAGGTAATTATACAATTTTATTAATCAATAGATAATACACGGGAAGTGTATTATCAATTTATACAATAAAGAAATGACACGAAGTTAGGCAACCCTTCTATATGATTAGTAACCGTAGCATTAAATCAAGGACACAAAATCAAATAAAATAATTTTCTGATCTGCTCCATTATTCGTGTTTGGTCTTCCAAACAACAATTGTTCCTTTCTCTTCTCACACACACACACGCCAAACAATACATCCCAGAATAAGATAATTCTTTGATCTACTTTGTTCTATAAGGAGAGATGTCATTATATTTTATTAGAGGGAAGAGTTTTACGAAGGTTGATTGCTGAAAATTTTCAATGCAGGTTACCTGAAGAATTTATCGTTGGTTTTCTCTTGAGTGGGTGGTATAAAATCCTTAGCTAATTACTAGGGAAAGCTAAGGTTAAAGAAATAATGATGCCAAGTTGGGAAAATAAAGCTGAAAGAAATATTCCACCTTGTGTGTGCAACTCCACATTTGAGCTTTATTTTCACCTATTCATATGTTGTGACCACACTAGAGCACAACCAATCTTCAAAAACTGAAAACAAAGGGTTTTTTCTTAAATCAACTGAATGGAAATGGTTCACAAGAATTAGCCTTTTCACTCTCTCCCATTCATGGTGTTTGATGTGTAGAAAGGATTCAGAAGGTATTGATCACATATTGCTACATTGTGATATTGCTGGATTGCTTTAGTGTAAACTTCTTCAGGAAGTTGGTTTTAATCTTGTCTTCCAGCGGAAGTGTATTAAATTGCTCATTGAAAATATAATTAACTTGGGTAAGAGTGAAGAGGGATAATCATACGGAAATCAACAGTTTCAGCTATATTCGAGTGATTTGGATTGAGAGAATCAATATGATCTTTGAATGAATGGACTTAGAAGTTAGTAAGTTATAAGAAAGATTTATGATTATAAAAAGGATTTCTATGGATAAGGATTTCAACGGCATTTCTTTCCCTTTAATTATCCTTGGAAAATTTTTATTTTCATGTTCTATGTAGTTATGTCTTCGAGAATGTTCCATTGATGATCTTGTTCCAGAAATTACCTTGAGCTTCTAGCCCATTGAATTGGATCATGTTATGAAGTTCATCTAGATTTCATGTTCAGACAAGAATGTAGTTACTGACTTAGTGCGGTTAACACCTAATCACAGTATGACGTTGATTGTGTAGGTTTGTTTGGTAACCTCTACCTACTTCATTTTCTAAAGCAAGTACTGTCTTTAGGCTTTTGAACTGCATCACTTGATCTACAGTGAGAAGCCAGGAATGCAGTTCAAAACAGGAATCTCATTGCATTTGGCTTATGTTTGGCTGAATTTTCTGCATTGTTTCTTTCGTGAAGTTGGATGCATGTTCAGCTTAATGCTTGGTCATTATGTGCACAGTATTAAGAATTTCTAATGATGTTAGAATGTAGTTTGATAATGCCCATAAACCTCTCTATGTATCTCTTTGTCTGGGTGTATGCATGCTTGTTTTCTTATGCGTGTATCTCTGAATAAATGGGTCTTGACTTAAATGCTCCAAATTCATTGAATTTGTTGTAGGTATGAAAAAGGGAATATGGAGGAGGTAAAGCTAAAATCTTCAGAAAAGGAGAAAAATGCTGACAGGAAGGAAATTGCATCAGGTGGAACATCTTCTGAAGCAGTATTGGAGGTTTCAAACCAGAAAAGCAATAATGCTAAGTCACCTGCCTCGGAGCAGGATTTAGATGTATTTCTTCTCGGAGATCTCGAGGACAGTGATGATGGTCCAGGTACAGTAAAGGCACTTATTAATGTGTCAGCATTTGATATGCATAGGCAACTAAATTGTTTTGGATCTCTTTTGAATTCTTTCTTCTTTATTTAATCACATGTCCATATCCGCAAGCTGGTGCTTCGAACAAACTGGAAGTAGCTTCACCATCCCAGCTGTAATTTTGTCACGAACAAAATGACAATCGATTTCTACGTGTTTTGTTCGTTCGTGGAACACGGGATTAGTTGCAATCTGAATTGTAGCATGATTGTCACGGTATATGATGGCTGGTAGTGTGGTGATCCGAAAATCCTTCAAAAGTCGATTTATCCAGATGACCTCACTCACGGTGGATGCAAGGGCTCTATGCTCTGCTCCAGCAGAAGAACGTGAGATAGTTGGCTGCATTTTTGATTTCCAAGAAACCATCGAATCACCAACAAAAATACAAAAACCGGTAGTGAATTTTCGAGTATCAACGCATGATCCCCAATCTGCATCAGAAAATGCGCGAATATTGATGGATGAACCAGAAGACCTTTGTGCAGGAAAAAGGAGGCCTTCCAGGATTACCCTTCAAATAACGCAGAAGGTGATGAACAGCTTTAAGATGTGGTTGTCGTGGTTGTGACATGAATTGACTCAACTTATGAAAACCGCAAAAGTAATATCGGGCTGTGATAATGTCAAATAGATGAGCCTCCCAATTAGTCTTCTATAATGAGATGCATCTACTAGTAAATCCCCTTCTTGAATGCTTAGAACTGATTTAGAGTCCATAGGGCTGTTCATTAGTTTACAATTTATATAGCCGGCATCTTCAAGTAATTGCATTGTATAATGGCATTGAGATATAACAATGCCTGATGCAGAACGAGCAATTTCGATCCCCAAGAAGTATTTTAAAACACGCAGATCTTTGAGCTTAAATTGAGAATGTAGGAAGGCCTTTAATGAATTAAAAACATCAATATTTGGTCCGGTTATGACAATGTCATCCACATAAACAAGTAATGCCACAAAGCTATCCCTTGAACCTTTTGTGAATAGAGAGTAATCTGCTTTAGATTGATTAAAGCCATGAAGGATGAGGGCTTGAGAAAACTTTGAATTCCATTGTCTTGAAGCCTGTTTAAGTCCATATACGGACTTGTGCAATTTACATACCATCTTCTCCCCCTGGCTGGAATGCTTAAAGAGTTCATATCCAAGTGGAAGACCCATATATACTTCCTCAAATAATTCACCATTTAGGAACGCATTATTGATGTCCAATTGGATTATGTGCCAATTATTGTGAGCTGCAAGAGTGAGTAGGACTTTGACAATAGCAGTTTTGGCCACCGGGGAAAAAGTATCAAAGTAATCTAATCCCTCTTGTTGGGTATAGCCTTTAGCAACGAGCCATGTCTTATGGCGTTCAAGTGAACCATCTGAGTTGTACTTGTTCTTCTATATTCACCTGCAACCGACTGAGTGTTTCCCAGGAGGGAGAGGTACAATGGACC
>NC_036259.1:11780505-11815145 GCF_002742605.1 Olea europaea var. sylvestris | reverse complement strand
CATGCATTATCCAAAAAATCACTATTCAAAAATCATTTTCCCCAAAAACTCTTTAAAAAGGTAAACAAACACGGGCTAAATATACCTGTTTCCTTTTCCGTTTTCCTGTTTATGTATTTATTTTCGCTCCCTGATTTTCACTCCCTAATACAGGATAGGACATTTAGTCATCTCTCATCATGATATGTCAATTAATATATATGTGTGAGCAAGCAATTATATGAACAATGGCATGCTTTTAATTTGGGCTTGATTTCCAATTGGACTCGTAAATATTGATACATAGGAACTTATAAAAGAGAGAGGACTGTTTGTTCTTCATTTTTTGCTTGCTTTTCCCATGTTCCTGAAACTCTGTAGATACACAAGGAATATGGAATGAATAATACATAGTTGTTGGAATATTTTTATTTTATCTTAAAATAATATTTGTCCATATAATTAGAATACTAAGAGCTGTTGGATTATTTATACAAAATTGGTTGGTATAAATTATGGCACAATAAGTTTCATATCATGAGAAGTCATGGGGTGTTAGTGGATCGTTATTATTACATGATTTTAGTGGAGAATTATTGTTGGGTGGGGAGGAGATTTTTTATTTATTTATTTTATTTATTTTATTGTGGTCTAAATTTCAAACTGGGCATTGTTTGACTTGAGTCCTATTTTGGTTGGAATTAAAATTAAATTTTTAATAAATTTTAATAAAATTTGATTATGTGGTTGAAAAGTTTTGGTTAGATGAAATATATTGTTAAAATTAGTTGTTGATTATGACCCGAATTAAAACCTAGATTTTAGCTCCTACTTAGTTATTTTATTTCAAAACTCATTTTTTTTTAATTTCTTTTTAACCATACATTCTTTTAATAAAGTAATGTTACATGTAAATTCGAAAATTTTTAAATTTTTTTAACTATGCATCCTTCGTAAAATCACTATTACAAAATTTATTGTTCAATAAAATGGGCAAAAACAAAGTTTAGTCATTATCAAATAAGGGCTAAATATTTAAAAAAATAAAAAAGAGCCAATCATTACGTGTAAATTGATAAATTATCTCTTGATGAAGTAGTGAATCCTGAGCTGGGGTGAGAATTTCAAAGCAACGAGATGAGTCTCTTGATCTGGTTAGAGACAAATTATATTAATATTTGGACTTGAAATGTACCAAATGTACTTTGAATTTTTAACATAGTTTTCGTCATCATCGACTTATGTTTGACACTTTCTACACTTGATATTGAGATGAAACCAAACTAAAATACGAAACATCGTAAATCTAACTTTAACGTTTTACCTTTCTTTATGTGAAAGAAAAAAAGGTGATTTTGACACAAGATTAGAGCCTGTATAAAAAACGGGTGGTTGTAATTACACCATATTTTTCTATAAATAAATCACGTTTAACGTACTTTAAAATGATGGTCAAATATTTAATTATATTTTTAGCATTATTATTATTATTATTATTATTATTATTATTATTATTATTATTATTTAAAAGTACAATGGACAAAAGAGCCTTTCTTTTCTATTTTAAACAAAATTTTGGAGAGAAACCATAATCAATAAGATTTTATGTTAACTAGTCAAAGTTGAACGTACATTAAATGTTATTCTAAAATATTTTATAAGTGATGTAAAAGTAATATTTAGTACCAATTTGTTGAAAAATTTAACCAATTTGTTGGAGGATTCAAATTTTTTGTAATGATGAAATACTATAAATATGCGATATTTTTATATTACATTTGATATATAAAAATTAATTGTTAATATATAAATATAAATCCCCAATAAAATTTCTAGATACATGAATATGAATAAATTCATTTATAATAACTCTATATTCATATAATTCAATATTCATCAAGTGAAAATTGATTGAATCTATGTCAATGTTAATGTTAATTAATAATACAAATTTCATAAATGACAACAGTTATGTAGTATTTTTTACATATCGAAAAACGAAAAGTGGGGTGTTATTAAAATAATTGAATTATAGGATGGTTTAAATCGTCGAAAAAATGATTCTATCTTGTTGTGATATTTTTAAATTTAACTACTCATTAAAATTTTTAGATACATGAATATGAATAAATTCATCTATACTAGCTCTATATTCATATAATTCAAGATTCATCAAGTTAAAATTTATTGAATATACATTAATATGAATGTTAATTAATTGATAATTAATAACACAAATTTCATAAATGAGAATAATTATGTAGTATTTATTACATATTGAGAAACGAAAAGTAAGGTATTCTAGGAATAATTGAATTATAGGATGGTTAAAATCATCCAAAAAATGATTTTTCCTTGATGTGATATTTTAATAAATTATAAATTTGAGAGTATAAATGCAATCAGTAAAGTTTGAGACATAAATGTAATAATGTGTAAAGATTAAGAATATTTTATACAATTAAAATGTTGTCTAATTATTAAAAATGGTAATTGGCACAATACATCCATACCTTTCATTTTTATTTTTTGCATTTTTGCCTTTATTTCAATGTTTGGTTGTACAAAACATCATTTTCCCTATTTTTGAACGTAAAATGATCATTATACCCTCTTATTTAAAACAGAAAACCAAAACAAGAAAGAAAAATAAAGCACAAATTACAATCATACTCCCAAATGTTTTGAAATAATATAAATTAGTCCAATAAATTATAAAAATTTTAAAAAAAAATCATCTCTTTCTTCTCTCCTCTCCCTCTTCCTCCACCACCAAAACTCCACATTCTGACCAAAATAGGCTGCCCAAGAAAAATCATAAAAAAAACTTTATGATCGATAGCCTGTTTTTCTTCCAATCACTACCAGAAGAATCAAAATGGCTTCAAAAATCCCCAAGTAGCGGTTGTGATGGTGCCTCTGCCAGCACAAGGCCATCTTCACCAATTCCTCCATCTCTCTCGCGTCATCATCGCCTACAACATACTCGTTCACTATGCTACCACCACTTCCCACAATCGCCAGGTGAAGCTACGCACCATCATCAACCATCGGGACTCTCTTGTTCATTTCCATGAATTCCCAAATCTGGAATATCAATATACTCCTCCATACCCTAATTATTCCAATAAATTCCCTTCACATCTTCAACCCTTGTTTGATTCGCTCTACCAGCCGATTTTCTCTCTCACCTACTGCACATAGAGTTATTGTTATTCATGATTCTTTAATGTCATTTGTTGTTGAAGATTTCAGTTCAATATCAAATGCTGAATCCTATGTTTTTCATAGTGTGTCAGCATTTGCCATGTTTTGGTTTTTAGGGAAACAAGGAAAAATCTTTTCAGCCAAATCAATTGGAGTTGTGGTTAGAGCTTGTGTGGGTTTCAAAGAGGGAAGTGAGGGTTTCAAGGTGGTATGTTAGTCTGGCGTCCAAGGTGAAGATGGAGTTTTGGTGGAGGAGGAAGATGACGAGGAGGGGAGGGAGGGAGAGGAGAGAAGAAAGAGATGGTTTTTATAATTTATTGGACTGATTTATATTTTTTCAAAAGGTTTGGGAGTATGATTGCAATTTGTGCTTTATTTTTCTTTTATTTTTTCATTTTTTAATTTAAATAAGAGGGTATAATAGTCATTTTACATTCAAAAATAAGGAAAATGATGCTTTGCGGAACCAAACGTTGAAATAAGGACAAAAACGTCAAAAAATTAAAGGTATGGATGTTTCCAACAATCAACATGAAAGGTGTGCCAATTACCCTTATTAAAAACTATGTTGTTGCCAATTACCCTTATTAAAAACTATGTTGTTGAACTTATTTAGTCAAAAAAAAGCCCTAACATGGCTGGTGTACATTCTATATTTGGGGATAATGGGTCAAGTTGAGGCTAGGTAAACCATAATCTTCTAAGTTAATTTTATTAAAACTCAACGTAATTAAATAATAGAAATAAGGTTGTTCCATGAAATCAATTGCTTGACTTGTCAGGTTCGGCTCGACCCTATTCGTCTGACAAATATTCAAACTTGGCTTGATCCATAATCCAATGAGTTAGCCCAATCAAGTAGATGCTATTTGAACCAATTGCCATCCTATTCGTAGAGCACCTTGGTGGGTTGGGTAGGTGGGGTCCCAAAAAATTCAAATACGATTATTTTCCGTCCGAGTCACTCTAACCCGTTCCGTTCCGTTCCATTTGCACTTGCGAACCACTCAACCGACACTTTTATGGTACGGTGCGGTTCAACGGAAATATCAAATTCCTGTGGATTGTCAATTGCTGTCACTCTCTTTCAACTTGTAAAATATGTTTAATCAATTAATGTCCAGGATCTGTCAATTTAATGTATGTTTTAATTATTTGATTTGACATAATTATTATTCTTAGTCAGAAAAATATATAAAAATGTAATTTTTTCAAGTGATTCGCTTAATCTATGATATAAAATGATTTGTTTTGCTGGGGTTTGAGGGTTTAAGGAAGGGTACTTTTGGAATTTCATAAACTATAGAGGTGGGTAGGTGGGGTATGGGTAGCCATTAATTGGATTATTGTGACTGTTCGAAACATTTAGATAGGTTGTCTCGATCTCATTACATTTTTAGAACTTTGATACATAAAAATTTTCTTATTGAATAGGCAAACGCCGATGTGTAATGTGTCGAAATATCAAAATATATACTAATGTAAAATCTATGGAACTTAAGTGATTCTTCATAGTTATATTATGAACTAGCATTTTAATTTCTAGGCGAAATAAATACATTTTTCATAGACTTCGCATTCTTTATCTTGTTTTTCGAATCTTATTTTCGAAAAAAGTTTAGGGTCTGTTCGGTAGTGATTATGAGAATTGTTTTTTTGACCGTTAGAAATAAAAGTGGGTTCCACCCGTGAGTGAAGAAGTAAAAAATAAAGGCTGGAATAACGATCAAAAAATCAAAAATTGCTACCAATGGGGACTTAATACGTCATTCAACTACGAGAATGCTAACATTGATGGGTTGTGAGAAGGTCCTCAATTAAAGATAATAGATTGTTAGTAATTATTATCATTAAATAGTCAGTCAGTAAGAATTTGAATCGTGACTCGATTTCTTAATGATCGTGATGACGCCCTTTTCTAATTGAATAATGCTATTTCCAGTGAAAACTACCGACAGTCGTTCTATGTGGCGTATATTTGACAGTTTTTCATTTGATGTATAATTCAAAAAATAACTATCATATCTATGTATCAAATACCAAATTGTCAAGTATATGCTACATAGGACGACTACTGGCAGTTTTCACTACGAATAACATTACTCTTTCTAATTAGATACTAATTATCCCATCAATATAGGCCAAACATTTATATCATAATTTCACCCCCGTTTGGCTGCCATTTAAAACTCTTCAATTTAATTTAAATTTTTATCTCTCCTATTTTCAACCACGAAATTTTCAATAAAATAATATTATACACTAAAACTCTTCAATTTAATTTAAATTTCTCTCTCTCCTATTTACAATCACACAATCTTCAATAAGATAATATTATACATAAATCTAAAACTTTTCATTCTTTTACAATCATCCATTTTTCGAAAAATACTTTCTCTCCCATTATAAACCCAAATAATGAAAGACAAACGGGGGTTCTTCCGTTCCAAAATAGTAAATATTTTGTTAAAAATAGAGTTTTCCAATTCCCTTTCACATAAAAGTAGTTAATGTAGGAATGGTCAAAATATCACGCGAAATTGTCGGCGTCGGTGGTCGTATGTATATTCTTTGGCGATATGAAGGTTCTTGTACAGTCATATCGTATCGCCACGTGTAAGTTTAATATTGCTCGATTTTTGACACGTCTGACAAAAACTTAATACTCGTAGGGTCCACTTCTGTCAAAGTTTAGCTGGCACTCATTTAATTGGCTGTATTTGGATTTTAACTTAAGGCTGTCTGGGGGGTTCCGGTGTGGACGGCAACCGTACAACTTATTCTAAATTCACCAATCAGAGTTGATGGTGATTAAAATTTCTCGTAAAGATATCGAAGAATAGTATGAGTATTTGATATCGTAATATTCAGAGCTTGTTTGTAATCGATTTTAAGCCAATTAAAATTAATTTTTTAACCGTTATTTCACTATTTTAACCATTATTTTTGAATTCTTCTCTCATAAATTGGACTTACTTATCTCTAACGATCAAAAAATCAATCATCAAAATTCCTATCAAACAAACACTAATTACAAACAAAATATTCAATATCAAAGTCAATTAACGACCTAAATCCCTTATAAATATTCAATATTTATTTAAAACATCATCCATATAAACAAAAAAGAACGTGGAAAAGATATCATCAAAGGGGTAAAAAAAAATATTGTCAATTCGTGACGATAAACGTCGTTTAGTGGATTTCCTACGTGTTTGCTTAATCTTGTTGAATAAAAATTGGCTACATTGAGTAACCGAACTCATTCGATATGATTCAAGTCACATCAAATTAATGAAAAAGTCATATTAGATTACAGTTTATGATATTAACATTTAGTCTTCGTTTGGATTGAAAAGTTATGGGTTAGATGAAATATGTGGTAGAATTAAATTATTGACCTTATTTAAATTAAAATTGAAATTTTAATTCTGCTAAATACGAGCTTAATAAGTATTTGATGTGATATGATATTTAATCTCAAGAATGTTCATGCAAACAAGAAGGTGCTATTAACTTAATGCTTAATTTGCGATATTTGATCAGTAATTTGTTAGTAGATTTAATCAAATTTGATTTAAAATATATTACTAAAATCTAAAACTAATCAAAAATTATAAAATATAGTGTAACCGTTCGATTTGCGCCTTCCTGCAAGTCAATAGCCAAAGTCGCACACACAAATATCATTCAATATATTTTCACAACATAGATAACTTCAAATTAGTCATCTAATCGTGTAGCTTGATGTTATCATTCTATGAATCTTTCGTGTTGACCAGACACTTTTCAAGTGTTCAACTCTATCGTAATAGATCACAACATACTCTTGATCTCGACATCAATTAAACAGAACCATATCTTTAACAAGATTTGAAAATCTATCACTATTAACTAAAATAACATTTAGGGTGGCTTTGATTGCTAGCATGAAATTTGTTTGGAAAGGAAATAAATTCTAGACAACTGAAATTATTAATTAAATGAGTATGATTAATTTAATTTTTAACCTAAAAATTATTATATTTGTCTATTTTTTATTGATGGATAGATGAAAGAGATAGATGAGAGAGAAAAAGAGTAAATCATTTGGAAAATAAAAATCACCTCTTCCTAAAGAAAATATTTTTCTTATTTTTAAGAAAATATAGTCACGTAATCAAAAGTTAAAAAACATTTTTCATGGAATAAATTGTCAATCAAATGCCTAAAAAGTAAAATTTTGGGTAAAAAAAGGGCATTTTTCATGAAAAATAATGTTAATCAGACACACAGTTATAGAAACATGAAGAAAAATGAAAATTGGGCGTCTTGGTATTATGATGGAGATAGTCACATGGGATTACATTCAATATAGGGTTAACCAGACCATATACAATGGTTAAAAATGGAATGGCAATGGTGAGAGGGGGTGGGTTGGATCAATCACACTCATCATACCTATGCTATGTAAAATGTATACAAACTGTACCAACGACAACTCGTTTCTATGATTGTGTGTATTTTGCACCACCCCACAACGCCTCTGCCTTTTTATCTCTCTCTCACATCCCCACATTTTTCTTGCATTCTCTCTCACCGCCGGTCACTGTTTTCTCCGATTCCGGAGGATCTATGACCGGTCCACTAATTATTTCTACGACCCTTTTCGTTTATTGCCTTGAAAACCCCGGAAAGTTCGAGATTGACCCTGAAATTATTGAAGATCGAAGCATTTTTGTTCGATACTCTTTGTAATGTGTTTGTGATTGCATTGAGGGGGCGGAAATCTTGTGTTAAATCTTCACAGAAGTTGCTCATTTGCGTTTAGATTTGAGATTTTATTCCATTATTTTTTCTAGAGTAAATCCATCCCCACAATCACAAGGGAAATACATTTTGGGATCGTACATTTGGTCTTGAAAACGAAAAGGACGAAGTTTCAAGCACAATCGGAGAATTAAAGTGTGTGTAATTGATGTGTAGAATAGAGAGTAATAAGACGAGGAAAAGGTGGGCAATGGGGTTAAAATCGGCGGCGTTTGGTGGAGATAGATTGGAGAAGTTGAGGAATAGTGGAATGGTATCAAGGTCAAGAATGAAGCTATGGATGATAAGGGCTACGACGTCGGTTTTGCTATGGACTTGCTTGGTTCAGTTGACGGCACTGGGTGAGTCTTGGGGGCCTAGAGTGTTAAAGGGATGGCCCTCTTGTTTTTCTCAAGAATCGGCCACCGCGGGTGGGGGCGGGGCAGTGGATGCTGCCTTGGATGTTAAATCCTCGCCGGAGCTTCCCACTAGAGTTTTACCTCCAAAGAGTGAGTGGCTCAACTATTCTGCTATATTGATTCATTGTATATAATGTAATTAGTAAATGCTGTTTCTTTCTATGTTTTATAGCTGCAAATGCAAGTGCTTATGTTCAAATTCGCTTAAAATCTTTTGGAATTGAGTTGTTAGATCATGTTTCTTCGAAGCTGTGTAGTTAATACTAATTTAGCTCATAGCTCTTTTGTTCTTTATCTGTGAAAATTTGTAAAGAGAACCTTTCAAAACCCAAGGTTCAACCATTAATCATAAAAATTACATAATAGATTCTTCCTATTGTTTGGATGCTTTTCGTTTTCCATGTAGTTGGTTTGTGCGTTTTGTAATTCTGCATATGTGTCGGTTGCTTGCCTTCTTTCCCCATCTTGTTGTTTTCTTGTTTGATGTGATATTTTGCAGTCGTAATTCTCTATGTATGTACAAGTATTGAAACATGTTATCTGATGTAGGAGTTTACAAGAACAATGGTTATCTGATGGTTTCATGCAACGGAGGGCTCAATCAAATGCGGGCAGCGGTAGGTTTTTCCTTTTATTAGTGGATAATTGATAAGTACATTGAAACATACGTGCATATTTGAGCTTCCGGCTTCTTCTTAAATTAATGAATTGACTATTTTTGCTCGTTATGTTGCCTGCAGATATGTGACATGGTTGCAATTGCTAGACATTTGAATGTTACATTGATAGTTCCAGAACTGGATAAGACTTCATTTTGGAACGATCCAAGGTGCTTTCCTACTTCTGATACATTCAAGTTTTTCTAGTACTCAATGGTAAACTTAATTTTTTCTACATGCTAAAATATAGTCTCTCTTAAATATTGCAGTGAGTTCCATGACATATTTGATGTTGATCATTTCATTACTTCCTTGAGAGACGAAGTGCGGATATTAAAGGAACCACCTCCAAGGGTCAAGAGGAGAGTCGAGCTAGGAATGATATATACTATGCCCCCTATTAGTTGGTCGGATATTTCTTACTATCAGAATCAGGTAACTAGGTTTCTCATCTTGTTTCCTTAATTCCTTCTATGACACTCTTATGCTTCCTTGCCTAAGTATATCTCATTGTCATTCCATGCAGATTCTTCCCTTAATTCAGAAGTATAAAGTTGTACATTTGAACAGAACCGATGCTCGGCTTGCCAATAATGCTCAACCCATGGAGGTTCAGAAGCTCCGTTGCCGAGTAAACTTTAGTGCTTTGAGATTTACTCCTCAGATAGAAGAATTGGGTAGAAAAGTCATCAAAATACTTAGGCAAAACGGTCCTTTCATAGTACTTCATCTCAGATACGAAATGGACATGTTGGCCTTTTCTGGCTGTACTCAGGGCTGCAACAAGGAGGAGACGGAAGAATTAACAAGAATGAGGTTAGATCGCTCGGTATTTTGAGCCTGTTGGCCTTTATCTCCAACATGCGTGGCTTATTTGTTTTTTCTATTTTTAAGTGAAAATAAGGTACTTTTTCTGGAAAGGAAGTTGAAATAAAGAACTTATTTTCAACTTCCACCAGTAAAAAGTCGTGTCTTTTGGAACTTATTTAGTTCTAAGTAAATTTTTAGGTTAGTCAAATATGCTCCATCGTCTTGTATATTAGCAGTTGAATTATGTCTTATTCTTCTACTTAACTTTTCCGTCACAACAGATATGCGTACCCCTGGTGGAAAGAGAAGATCATAAATTCCGACTTGAAAAGAAAATACGGCTTGTGTCCTTTGACGCCTGAGGAAACTGCTCTCACATTAAGGGCATTAGACATTGATAATAATATCCAGGTTTACATTGCTGCCGGAGAAATATATGGCAGAGAAAGAAGAATGGCAAGTCTTAGAGCAGCTTATCCAAATATGGTCAGTAGATAAAGCTGTGGCTAATAGATTAATATGCAACGTGGCTTGCTCTTGTACTTATCACGTGCTTCTGGCATTTTGACAGGTCCGGAAGGAGACTCTATTAGAGCCTTCAGACCTTAGATTCTTTCAGAATTACTCATCTCAAATGGCTGCACTCGATTACCTTGTTTCATTGGAGAGCGATATCTTTGTTCCTACATACGATGGAAATATGGCTAAAGTTGTTGAAGGCCATCGCAGGTATAAATTCGGACTTGAACTTGCGCTGAGATATTATAGAATAAAAATTCCAGGATCTTGCACTATATTTTCTCAGTTTTCTTCTGTAATTAATGAAACATAAATGCATAGAAACAGAGAGTATTAATAGTCGTCATTAAATTCAACTTGGCATCTGGAAGTAACTCTTTGAATGGATTTTTGAAGTATAGCAGTGTATTTATGTGTTGTCGTCTAAGTACTTGTCGGATTGTTGTTGTTTCCAGATATCTTGGGTACAAGAAAACAATTTTGTTGGACAGAAGGCTTCTAGTTAATTTAGTAGACCAGTATAATACTGGTTCACTTACTTGGGATGAGTTCTCTACTGCTGTTAAGGATGCTCATGCAGAACGCATGGGGAACCCTACGAAAAGGTCAGTTATTCTCGACAGACCTAAAGAAGAAGATTATTTCTATTCCAATCCATGGGAGTGTTTGCAAACGTTGGATGAAGACGAATCACTGAGTAGCATATGAAACTTGTTGCTCGTAGATTGCTTATATTACTTGCAGTCGTGTAATGGAGCAATCCTCGACTCGGCCATAGCGAGTGAAAGAGGATTTTGTTTCAAGGAGGCTGTGGTGAAGGTTAGACGAGGTGGTGCACTTTAAGGAAGCCAAAGAGAATAAGAAGCCACCGGTGCACATTTACTTTTTTAGATATAAGTTAATAGTACAGTTCCTGTATAGAAGCTACCCTTCCATCAAAGTATTACATCGACTCATCCGTGTATACAGAGGAAATAATCAATTTACAAAGGTTAAGCTTATGTCCTCCTCCTCTCTTCTTTTTCCCGTGTTTCATTTCTTGATTTTCGGATTGTTCCCGAGTTCTTGAACATAAACATACATTTATATATTCGAATTTTTTTTTATTTTTTTATTTTTATTTTTCCTTTTTCCCCCATAAATCGTTAGTGTATGGTATGATTTGATCATGGAATAATATAAATTTTTGATCATTAGACAGCCAACTAATCTTATGTTCTAAGAATGTTGATAGTATTATTTGTTGGAAGATACAATTCCACGAAGCATGTTTTTGGTAGACTTTTGTTGTCTAAACAAATGGCTGTTAGAGTGTCTTCTTAATATAAATTATTTTCTGGTGAAAGCGAAGTGATTATGACTTATTTATTTTAATAAGTGCTTAAATGAGATTCTTTTTCTTGTGCATAAAACAAGCTATCATGTCATCAATCAATCAATTATGCTTTGTTTTATGAGGTGTTCAACGAGCATCATTGAAGAATGTCAAAAGTTTCTTTTTCATAGGGTCATGGTATATGCATATTGAATGAAAATATTTGAATATAACATATTTCTGTCGAAGGGCTGAAGCCGGTCTACAGGCAGAAGCCCTTGCAAAGGTCAATTCCTTTGCGGTTGACACTTGTTTCTGCGTGCTCCGGCGAAGTAACCATGATCGACGATGTAACAAGATTTGATTTCGATTACTAATTTGTTTGGAGCAGCCATGCCAGAGTATTTGTCCTCTTCAACCATGTTTAGATTTGTGGTGGTGGTTTAGTATGGGGATTATTCTATATGTATCGAATGGGGGTAATGAATGGTGTCCCCCCCCCCCCGGTCCCACCACAGTGTATGCAAGCCCCACGTGAATTTAAAAATGCCAACATGTGGTTCCCACCCTTATTGTGAATAATAGGTAAAAGATTCGGTACATATAACATTGTCTTTAATATGGTGGTGCGATGGTGATTTTGTGGTGGTAGTTTAAGGTAGTACACAATACAGATTTGGTGGTAGCAGTGGATGATGAAGTGGTGATGGCGCGGTGATAATAGTGCAGCATAACATAGTGTTATGAGTCATGGTGATGTTACAATAAAGGTATTTTTGAATTTTTTACCATAAAGTTAATATAGTAATTCAACTGTCACATAAACTGATGTTAAACAATAGAGGTATTGAATATGATTATTCTACTTATATTCTTTAATCGTCTTTAATCTTATATTATAGAATTTTATATGCTTCTCTTTTTAATTATGTTCAAACCAATATGTTTAAAATTGATCCTTGGATTGACCCGAAAAATGAATAATAAAAAAATCACATAAAAATTGCTTTATTTACCCTCTGTTTTGAGTAATGGTGACCTTACAATAAAGGTATTTTTGAATTTTTTTTTTCCCATGAAGTCAATATAGTAACTCAACTGTCACATAAACAGATGTTAAATAACAGTGGTATTGAATATGATTATTATATGTATATTCTTTAATTGTCTTTAATCTTATACTGTAGAATTTTTAAATGCTTCTCTTCTTTAGTAATGTTCAAACCAATATTTTTAAAATTGATACTTGGATTGACTAGAAAAATAAATAATAATAATAATAATAATAATAATAATAATAATAATAATAATAATAATCGCAGAGAAACTGTTTTATTTACCCGCTAAACATCATATCTTTGCACAACCTGGACAAAATTGATGAATTTACCAGTTTTATTGTGAATGGGATGAAATAATAACATAATTGTTTTATTTCTCAAACTATACATATTTCACTTTTTAAAATTTTCAATTATAATAATTATTTTTTTATAGCTTATACAAAATTACTTGTTTTATAATTTGACCAAACAATTATGGATAATGGGATTTCTTTAGAGTGAAGCAGATCCCAAGGCAATAACGTCTAACAATGCATATTTTTCAGTGTAAAAATTCAAGGCTTTTTGTACATTTGAATGATCCAAGAAGCATATTTATTTTGCTAAAACCTATAACATTAATTAATTTTAATTAATTAATTAGTTAATTATTAATGGAATGGTTGCTTACTAAACACGTCAAAGGGGTCAAAAAGGAACACAATAAATTAATGATTATTCTTCAATTGCAAGTTAACATTGTCCCTTTTCAACTAATATATTTGTATTTTAATTTTTATACAAATATTTATATTTTTGCATCTAGAAAATATTTTAAATTAGTAATAAGAGTCAACAAAATCTGTCATTGGGTGAAGACAAATAATGAGACATATATAATATAATAGAAAATGAAGAAATAAATTGTTAATGTTACACACTTTGAAGTATTAAAATGTTTTGAATTGATATTATTTTAAAGTGAATTTTTATATTTCCAAAAATAAACATGAAATTTATTGAAATTTTTTTGACATTTAAGAAACCTTAATTCCTATTTCACGAACCTGTTTATGGTAAAGAGATATTACTTTTGGCTATAAAATTTGACTTAAACAGTCGATTATTGCACATTTACGTTTATATTAACTTCGACTTCACTTACAACATTGAAATTTAACTATTAAAATCTTTTCTCATAAGTTATGATTATTTAGATTTTTCCTCTGGAACCATATTGTATGTATAACTTATATAATTCAATAAAAAGGAAAAAGATAAGATAAACCAAAAAATGAGTGAATTTTTAAGTAAAGTTGCTTATAAGTATATGAGTTTTAAATAAATAAATAAATTTTTATTTGCTAAGCAAAACAATTTAATAATCGGTCACAAGTTACATTCAAAAAAAAGAAATTTATTTATTTATTTTTAACTTTGAAAAAAGTGGTGGACACAAGCTTGTTTTGAAGAAGTAACTTATACTAACATTTAAGGTTAGCCAAACATGCTTTAGGCAATTCCATTAATAGTCCCCTCTTTCAATCGATGCTTACAGTTATTGTTATTATTTACTTGTTATAATATACATCGCAGTAATGATATATTTGATAAAGTAGATTAAAACAATATTGAACTGTACGACTACATATTTACTCAATTATTAAATAAGTACACAGTTAAAATAAAGAGTCTATTGGAGGCTAATTTCGAAAATAGATAGCATCTTACATTCAAAGAGTCTCTTAAAAATGCTTAAAAATCAACAATTTTGCTAGTTTCAAAAGGTGTAGGTAGACGAAATACCCAAACTAAAACAAAACTAAAAAATTCAATGACTAATTTAAAATAAAAGTTCAATAACGACATTGAAACACTAAAAGCTTGTTCAGTAGTGATTATGGAAATTGATTTTTTGATTTTTAGAGAGAAAAGTGGATTTCACCATTGAGAGAAGAAGTAAAAAATGACAGCTGACTTGGAGAAGTAATGATAAAAAAAATTGATTTTTTGGGATGAAAAATAGAACCAAACATGCACTAAGTTCGATGATTAACAATTTTTTAAATGTTGAGTCACTGTTTTAAACCCCCAAAGAAATTATTTCTCGTTGAGAAGGAGAAATCAAATGAAGACTAGATCTTTGAACTCCCTAAATGTAATGGGAGGAAAATCTTGAATCATCACCAAAAAAAAAATTCTTAAGGCTTTACCTTCGTAGTGCGCTTTAGTGGCCCTCTTTACCAAGCTAGCAAGCCTTCCTCGTGTATGTCCTTACATGTTTGCTGGGTGATTCCTATTGCAAGTATATGATATCGTTCTTAAGTAATACAGTGGATTTAAGAGTTCGAATTATCGTTTTCACAAAACTATTTACTAACTATGATTTAACTATTACTAACTTTAATTTCACACAAAACAATTAAAAATGTAATTATAATCTTAAAAAATTTATAAATATAAGAAAGTAATTAAATAGAGCGCAAGTAATAATTAAGATTTTTATATTACAAGTGTTAGGATTCACGACTTCATCGTAGTTATTCCCTTTAATTTTGCCTCTAGAGATTCATTCATATTGTTGTATTCGATCAAATTCATTAAGTTAATCAATTTATGCCTCTCAAGTTAATCATATCTAGTCGAAATCAACTCACTATATTTCTATGCAATCATGGTACTATGTCGACATGATAAGTTGCGGAACCACATCGCCTTCCCCTGTCTGCTGTCTGCCACCTTCCCTTGGGATCATGTAATACCGTCCCTTAAAATCTGCCCCCTTACCCAAGGCATGGGTTGGAGAGGCATACCCTCGCTAAGGGATACTTCTTTCTAGAAAAGAAAGGCCCTTGAGCTCCATGCATTGGGGTTGAGTTGGGTAGAAGCTAAGTTTCTAGAAAAGATAAGCACTTACTAAAATAAAGGTTACAAAGGCAGACGCTACTGGCTTGAAAAATAGACTCACTGACTACAATGCATCCGACCTCAGATAACAGGTCCCATCATCAGGCTCAGGAACTAGAAGGTTTATGGTATTGGGCATTGTAAATTTTTCCTTGATATCTACTAATTTCGACTACATTATGATTGAAGCCCATTCCTAGCCCCCGTTCGATGCTATAGGCAATGGCACCCTCCTGCATCACCGAAACGCAACCACCTTTCCCATCACATTGGTTAAATACTCGGACCGTATCATCCTAAGGTCAACCCCCACTACCAAGCCCTGGATCAGAGTGGGGTGCCATTTCTTGAAAGTTCGGGATTTTGAGAAGTGTTATATGTTCTCCAGCAGAGACCCTACCTAGGTCCCGTTGGGCTGACGTGGATGAGTTAAGCCCAGGCATGCGGACCTGCCGAACCCCCTCAGAGAAGGGAAAACTTGCGGACGACTGCATGACATATAACCGAACCCATGATGCATAACCAAACCCATGTGTAACCGAACCCCTCAAAGATAGGGGCGAGGCGCTTTGGCCTAACACCTTCCAAATCAGATTTATTGATATGATTGACGTGACAACCCCTTGCCACAGATGCCGTAGCCAACCTACTTGGTCAAGTTAAGTCAACTGCCGCAAGCTATAAATTATGGAAGGAAAGTTGGCATTAACATTAATACACTGTGATTGATTAATGTCCATAATGGGAAGTTAAGTCTAAGAGGATATAACCACGTGTCTTCTCATCCGACGGTCTATACTCAATATTTTTATACTATAAAAGCTCACATTTAGTGTAATTTAAGGGTAATACAAGTTTAGATTTTGATACTATAACTTTCCTTTCTATGTTTCTCTCTTACTCGCAATATCGACCCCCTTTTTATATATTGGAGGTTCACATCAAGAACCCTCCCACACTCATATATTTCTCCTCAAAACTGACTTGACAGTCGGAGTGCGCGTGGCCAACTTTCCCACCACCGGAGAAGGCCACGTGTGACTAACGGTTTGTTCTAATGTGCAATGATATTGCTTATCTGGACGTGAGAGGTTTTGGGATCTATTTGCCACGTTGGAGATACATTTTTTGATGTCAACAGGAAGAACAAATGGAAAAAGATGGAGAAAATTGCAGAAAATCAAACAAATGTTTAGCTAAAGGGAATGTTTTGATTATCATAACTTGAACAAAGTCTAGAGCTGCTTGTTGTAATTTGCTTGTCGAAATCACAAATACTTGTCAAAATCTTTAAACAAGAATGCAAATGCTTAGGTTTCAATTTTCATATTTTGCAAAGTAGAAAACTTGAAAATTGGCCAAAGAACCCCTTTTATAAGTAGAGGCAATTAACATCAACAGATGGATCAAATCAAGAAAGATCTGAGACGTTCTTCTGTCCAAGCAATCCAAACCTTTGAACTAAAATGGTGTCTATTTACATTTAGTTTGAAGTCGTACAGTTCACACACTCATAAAGGCATATCGCAATGGAATACGTAAAGGCAGCTCATCATTACTTATTAAATGCATTCGTAATGCGTGTATTGAAAAAACACGACGTGCAACTTTTAAATCATCGACATGTGCCTAATCAATATCTCCTTACATCTGAGTCGTAAGTTCGTCATAATGTTTCGTATTCTTTCAAAGGTTTTATCCCTAAAACATGAGACTTCTCCGCTCCATTAACGTTTCATATACCTTTAGAGGTCTTATCCATGAAACATGGGACTTCACTTCTATAGAACATTTTCAACACTCAAAGGTTTCGTCCCTCAAACATGGGACATGTGCCTCTGAAGCAAATGTTTTCCCTAAACGAATGGCATCCCTGGAACATGGGACTCACTCTAACTCTAACTCTACAACTTCAATTTCATCAAGTGTAGGCACCTCAACCTCAAACGGGGACTTCATCCCCAAGCTCTACCAGCATAGAAGATTTCTACCCACACATTGCCTCGACACATAGGCCTCATTAGCAATACAAGTTCAAGCATTATATGAATATCCATGCTCGGATTTGGAGGACCAACATATTTCACCTCATCACGGCAAAGCAACTACTTACATTACCTAGTGCCACCTCAGAATGAGCACCTTACATTAACAAACATTACATGCAACTACTTACATTACATGATAAAATATGCTATAGATAAAATCCAGTCCTAACAGCATTAACAAACATTAATAAAATGAGAAAATCTCCTGCATGGGCATAAGAAATAATGTGTATAGCACGAAGTCATAGAAATTTCATATGAATTGAGAACCTTAAAATGAGAAGTATGGCTTCTCAACATCGGAATGGATAGCCTGTATTCGTTGAATAGATGACATAACTGTCTGGGAAATGTGAGCATCCCATAACTGTGGAACAAAAAAAGAGATGTACAGGGTTCCAGATTTCTGTTAGGCAGGTTTCCGTGTCAACATGGACACTGATGAACCTTAGAAAGGAAAACGGGAACCCAAAAAAATTAATTAATACTACAAAAGAATAATATCACTATACTGTTAAAGTAGCATCAAATTTCAGCTAGTTTTGAGTCTCTTTAGGGCTTGTTCAGACTCCTCTGTAGTTGCAGCTCTAGAACGTGGCAAGGCTTTGTTTCCAGTCGGAATCTCATCATCATCCTGGAGAATGTGTTCGATTATTATAGTTATATCCTAGAGAATCTGTAACATTGATAATTCTTTTTTCCTTTTTCATTTTTTCTGGTTCAAAGTTTCGGACTTAAACTACAGGATTCAAGTACCTTGAGAGTGGATGCTGAAGAAAGTGATGCTCTTTTCCCAAGATCAATCTGTACTGAGATGTTGGCCTGTGATAGATCTACCCCGGAATTATTTAGTGCTTGTGTGAGAGTATTCAACAACCTGTTTAATAGAATGGTGTAAATGGAGACAAAATCAACAAATCTTGATATGATCTCTATTAAATTGCAGATATTAAACCACCTTTGTCTAAAAGCTTAAACTCTATGAGAAATGATAAACTTATTTGGTCTTCAACACCCTCACTTACCCGCCAAAGTCCCCTTTTTTCATCAAAGTCTTTCCATGTGCAAAATTTTCATAAATAGGTGGCAACGAAAGTTGAACATAGAACATCTACTCATTCTCATATCATAATGAACCGTCTCATTTAAAATTTTAAGCTGTTAAAAATAGGGTTTACTATTGCAAATTTAGTCTTTAACTTGCTTCTTGTAAAGGACGGATAGTCACTGCACTTGTTCTAAATTGAGAAAGGAAAACAAATCGTTTGGGCATACAAAATGTAAACCAAATCCTCATTTCCAAAGGACAAATTACACACACCTAACTGATGAATAAGCAGTAATGAGGAATTCTTACCTTTGAGAATATACGCTCGAGATGCTGATTGTACCACTTTCAATAGTCAGTTCCTGGTTTTTCATCCTAACATCAGCAACAGTGCATTCGTTCACACAAGATCTGTTCTGCCAAAACTGAGATTGAGGCAATGATGCAGTTTTATCTGCATCGTATGCTGGTGTAGGTGAAACAGGGGATGCTGCAATGCTGGTCCTACCAAAAGAGAAAATGTTGTGCTGCATTGTTGGAGGAACTGGCCCTGTCTTAGTTCTTAACGCAGGCTCCCTTTCTCTGGAAGTTGTGGCAGTTTTTGTTTCCAGTTCTACTAGATTTTGTCCATTGATTGGGACGGTGGGAGAGACGGAAGTCTTGTTCTCATCAAACTTTGCAGGCAAAACTGATGCTGAATTAGACCCCGAGTTCATGCCTTGTGAGTGATCTATGAAACCTTCAGCTATATTTGACTTACTCTGTTACACAAAAAGTTAAGATGTTACTAATCGAGGCATTTCAGTTGCGAATATTCAGCATTATATACAACAATGTAGATTGAAGCAAAAGAGTAACTTGCACATTAATAGTACCACATAATCGGTACATCAGAGTTACATATATTTTGTTACAGTTTAAACACTAGCTACTGCCTCAAAATCCCACAGTTGTATGGAAACCCACATTTATGTTAGCTAACAATATATGCAGTCAACTCGATGTCTTTCCAATTATGGTCATGCCATTTTCTTTTTAACCTGGGAAAAGTAATTTGTTCACTGATAACCTTCAACAAGTATTCCCTTTTCCTATTCACAGAAGATACATAGAAGAAGGCTGGTGTCCAATAGCTGGAAGTAATAAATCTAAGGCCCACATGGAGTTTTAGATTTACCCATTGCATGAACTTTGACGGTTCATGGTTCCAGACATTGTATGAACTCTCATATTTGTGTACTTTCTCTTGTAAAAACTGAATGTGCTCAATGACCTGCAAAATTATTGCAAATTTTTAATTTTTAAGTTAAGATATGTTCTCTTTTGAGGTTAGAATATGAAATATTGTTTTATGATCTCCAGGTACCTCTAGTAAGAATGATGCCTTGTCTCTCTTTTGGTCACTGTTAGGAATAATCTCCCTCAGCCTCTGGAATCTGCATTACACCGAATGCAATATCGTAAAAATATAATTTAATTCTTGATGGGTGTTTTTGAGTACATCCATACACACGCACACAAGCATCTACATCTAATATGCATTTTGTGTCTTCAGAGCATTTTCCGTGTACCTTAGACAAGTGTCAAGAAACTTTTCAGAGGACAGATGAGTTCAACCAGATTTGGAATAATTTTGAAAAATACTACTAAATGTGTTCTGGACACAACCCTTTTTGTAAACGAAAATTCCAAGAAATAGATGACAAGTATAGCCGGGATTCAAAAGTACATACAATGGATAAAGTATATCCCCAGAGGAGAAAGAAATATCTACAACCTAACAGGCCAACATTCTTAGGAGGACAATATTTCTGCCAATGTTCAACAATGAGAGAAGTGAGTTTCTCAGGTCCAGCAATAAGGCAATCTTCAATTTCAATTCCATGCATAGTCAAATGAAAATCCTATTGGGAAGATTCCTTGATCAGATAACACAGAATGCTGAAGCGCACACTATCAACAAAATTTATCTTAACTGAGTGGCTTTTATTTTGATACACAGAACAAATAAGAACTTATAGATGAAGGGGGTGATAAACATGCCTATCATTAATCTTGCTTCTTCTACGTTGCTCTGTTGCTGAGTGTTTTGAACGTGGTGTGTTAGGCTTTTGATCCACTGGCTTTCCTTCAGCTTTTACAGTCAAATTACCTGTCATATAATAAGCTATTTAGGCTAAAGGGGGGAAAAGAAGTATGGAGAGAACAATTACTACACATACATAAGTAAAGAGACCTTTTGGGTGAGGTGTAGACTCTTTCTTAACGACAAACTCTTCATCGTCATCATCGTCATCATCCTCTTCTTGGTCATTAGTTGCTGATGTCATCATATTCATGAAACTCTGTTTCTTCTGAGATGATGATGGCCTGAGAAATGACAACCAGTTTCCAAATGTCAATGAAAAACTCTCAAGGATTATCAAAGAAGAGAGTAACATGCACAAATTGACAGAAAAATCCCTTACTGAGAGGACAAGAAAGAGCTGAAGGTTTTGGAATTGTGATTCCAGTTGGAAGATGACTGTGATGGAGGTTCGAACACTGTCATCCATTGCCCTCCCACTCCATTCATACCTGATTCTGTCAAACCCATATTGTCAGCACTCAAGGTTAAACTAACACTTAAATACTAATTATAAGATTTGATATCTATAGACGATGAGTCGTAAATTTACCTCTCAGGATATGTCTCTGTGTAGCAATATTCTCCTTCCCTGTCTGTCCCATTTTTACAGCAGATTCGTCCCACAGCGTGAAACCACTACCCGTGTAAGAAGCGGAGTTTTGATTTTCATCACTTCTTGTGGTACTACTTTCCTGCGCCATGAATATGCTCCCTTCTGGCTTTAAAATTCTTTGATTTAAATAAGAAATGCTATATGTCCCAATACCACCAGGAAGAACATGCTCCACCGAGGTAGGAGGACCTGGTGCAGTAATTTCAATCTTGCTTTCTTCTTTGGTAGAATTCTTCCCAACACGCTCCAATGGTTGTAAGAAGTCATGTGTTTTTAGGTAGCCATCTGTTCATACTCAAGGAAAAAAATAGAGGAAAGATTAAGACAGTCACTCTTATTTTCCAAATGCATAATTCTGAATTATGAACCTGGCAATATATTATGTTCTTCTTTAATCGTTTGTATCATATCATTAGATACCGAAAGATATGTTCCAACCAAACGGATAGGAATTGTAGAAGTAAGAAGACTCGAGCAAATAATGCAAATGGCAATATTTTTATAATAAATACAGAATCTTCAAAATCACACAAGAAATAATCCCTTCCTATCAACATAACGTCAGATCTTCACTCTGATTTGAGCTCAAAAGTTTATTAGTATTCATGTCAAATAATTCTTTGATCAATTTCTCAGTATTATTAGACATGTATTATATTATTCTGGGGAATAAATGCCAATTTACAAAACTTAGTCATTCTTGCATCATGGAATAAACGAAGAAGTTTTTGTTGCATTAATTTCAGATTTAGCAAAAACCAATATATACATCTGACCTTGTTTATCTGCATATATGATTTGTACATTTATCTGCATCAAAGATCATTTTTTCTAATTATCTAAGAATTTGGTCTTAATTCTCGCTCGTGGAATTTAACTGGGTCAGACTAATTTTTCTGAACTAAGAACTAAGTGTTTTTTTTTTTTATAGGGATTTTAATAATTGATTTTTTAACTGTTAGAGGTAAAGTGGATCCTATATGTGAGAAAAATTCAGAAATGACGGTTGGAATAGTAAAATAACGATCAAAAAATTGATTTTAATTTATTTAAAATCTGTACCAAATAAGCACTAATTCTTACCCTACCAAAATCTGAATTTATTTTTTTTTAGATGAACAGAAACAGCTTAATCCCTGAATTTTTCTATGAAAACTGGGTCCTACCAAAGAATAGGCTGAATCAAATGCACTAAAAACCCAACTTTTAAGTTCTAATCCTTTTCCAATTTGTACTGTACAATTGTCAGGCTATCACGACACTGCCCCACCTGAAGGACATGGCCCAGATTTATAAATTGGGGTCACGGGAACATTCACTGAGCCACTCGTGGGTGCCTTGGATATTTTCCTCTTTCTCAACCCACAATCAACCAACACTCCGCACCCCACATATTGTATATTCAAATAATTTGACACTTATATATAAGATTTATTAAAACCAAGCTCCTTTTTTACATCGATTAAGATGAGTTTCTTCAAAAAAATAATAATAATAATAAATAAATAAATAGATAAGTTGAGTTTTGAAATAGTGATTTTTGGATAATGTGTTGTTCAAAAGTAAGAAAAAATTTTGAATTTACGTGTAAATATGTGATTAAAAATGAGTTTGAAAAAAAAAAAACAAATTTTCATTTAATGAATGTCAAATAGGGGCTAAACGTTGCAAAATCTAAATCTTTAGATCACGGGTTCAAATCTTTGTCTTAGTAATATAAACTTTTGGCCACCGCTACGGTGCTTGGAGAAGGTAGGGGAAAAAATGGAGGAGAACTAGAAAAGCTTAAATAATTAAGATCCAGTTCAATAAAGGAATTTAAAAAATCCATCCAACTCCATCAAAAATCTCTCTCAAATTGATTGGTCGTGCCTTAACGAATCACTTACAAAAGCAAATCGGTTTTCAAAACAATTTTTGTAATCCAAAAGCAATATCATCTTAATAAACCTTTGAAAATATGATAACTCAGATAAAATCTTCTTGTTTATGTTGGAAGAATCTATTTACCCCCACTGAATTAATTGTTCTTACGAAATAATTCGGTGTAAAATATACTAATAATATTTTGCATGAATTGAAATGATAGTTTACCTTGCGGAGGTCGTGGATCTTGCTGGACAGGTGAATACAGTGATAGAAAATCATGTGTTGCCTTCCTATCTGTAATAACACATTTAATATACAACATATAATTAAATGTACTAAAATTAATCAACCAATTTTTCCGCAGAGATAATTTACAGAAACTGAATTCAAACGCCATGAATTTATGGTAACTATGCTAGTTACCTTCGGTTCCTAAAGGCCTGGGCTGAGGCAGTTCCATATATATTGAAGTTCAATTATGAATTTATGATAAAATTGCAATAAATTGATGAAATATCTGCAGCAGAGTCAAATGAATTTCGCAAAATTCTTCTATCTTTTCGACTGCGGTTCAGATCCGCCTCCAATTTCACGATTGGAGGCACATTTGAATCGAACAATTATCAACAATCCACGAAATTTTACGTTCACTTCACTTCGTTGCAGCAAAATCCTTATAAATCACCTTCACTATCTTCCTCTCTTCCGTCGAACTTCTTCAGCCGAATCTACAAACCGAAATTAAACTGAATTACGCGTAATCTCTTAGAAAACAACACAATTCTTCAATTATGGAGTACAACAAAGAAGATCTACGATAGAAAAAAAGTCTCAGCACACTGAATCTGAATTACCACAAAATAATGAATAATTCAGCTGCAGATTCTTCAGGAAACACTTTCAAAGCGTAAGATAAAAGTGATCCAAACAGTGACTTTTGCGGATTGTAGGTAGGCCCAGTTTGAATCAAAACAACACAGTACCCACTTCACAAACACCCACAACACTGGATTTTTTCTTTGACGGAATTGGAGAAGAATGAATTCCTTCTCTCTCTACACTTTTTTTTCCCTCTTCTGAGTGAGCTTTGGTGAGAAATCTTTTATATACAACGGTGCTTCGTTTACGTTTAAGATGATTATTAGTTGCATTTTCCGTTTATTAGGAAACGGCGTTTGTTAACGGCGTGCCCATGTAATGTATGGTTTAATTGAATATTTAAATGAATTTAATTTATTATTATTTTTGGTGATCCCGATTATTATTATTATTAATTTATTAAACTAAATCTTTTGGGAGCCAGAGCAAGATCAAGTTGTGTTGTTGCTTTTGCATTTGCATTTGCATTTGCAATTTTCTTTTTTATTTTATTGTAAGATGTGACTTTTTTATTTTTTTATTTTGTTTATTTTTAGAGAATAGGAAATTAAAGTAATATAGTCAATTACGTATTTGTGAAGAATAAAAAAATTTCTTATAATTATCCGACTTTTGAATCGTAGACCGCTAAGCCAATCCGCATCTACGTCTCATGTTTGGATAACTCACAACTTAGATTTTAGATTATTGTATCGCCCATCCATTATTAAGAGACGTGAAAGATGTTAGGACAATGTGCTCGAAATGCGGAGAAGAACGTGCGGTAACTAAGGTTCGAAATTGTTATGAATAATACTTTTATAATGCACAATTTTATACCCTCTAGGCATGTTTTACTATTTATAATATCTAGAAAATTAAAAGAAAAATTTTTTTATTTATTTATTTTAGTTTTTTTCTAAGATTAAAGGATTTCACCCCTCCAAAAAAACAAAAAATCTTTTTCAACTAGATCGGGTTGCAATAATGCATATGGATATCAGATAATTCCATGATCAAATGTGACTAAACAATAAATACGTGCTTTGGTGCATGGCATTAAACCGTAAAAGGACAATATTTTTTATTTTATTTTTAGTTTTGTAATGTTATATGCGATCTAGTTCACTTTACCAGACACATAGAATTATTATTATTTGACACCAATTTAGAAATTAGTTTACTATGAATGTTTAATACTTGTTTTTACATTAAATTGCACATAATAATTATCATATTCAGCTCCCGCTTGGCCTCCATTTTTTCAAATTAAAATGGGGGAATAACATTTTTTTTTTAGAATGAATTGTTGAAAATGAAAAAAAAAATTCGATTTAAGTGTAATATTATTTTACGAAGGATTGTGTGATTAAAAATAGAATAGAGGAAAATGAAATTTAATTTAATGGGAGTCAAACTGGAGCTCAATCGCAGGTCAAAAAACATTCTAATTAAAATCTCACTCGACAAAAATATGAAAATAATAATTAACGCTGAAAAGAAGTTATTCATCTCAATAAGATTAACTTTAGGGGAAAGGGGAAAAAAAAATATATATATATATATATATATATATATCGAAAACCGGTGAGACAGTTAACTGAGTCACCTCGGAACTCGGGTGGAATTGGATTGTCATATCACGTGAGTGGAAGGTACAACTGTACAAAGTGAAAGCAGGTCCTTTTTTTCTCAATTAAATTAAATTAAAAATACAAATTTAATAATAAATGAAAAGACATGATTAGTGCACAGATCCCGTAAAATTATCTAAACGATCCATTTAAAATTGTGTACCGGTGGCAGTAAATTAAAAGAAAAAAAATAAATTAAATAAAAAATATGCTTCTTTCACCACCACCGGGGAACGCGGCGCCTCCCTTTCCCATGTGCTCTTTGTCTCTAGATGCGTATATATACATGACATATGAGATATACAAATTTAAAATTGGGCTTATATTTACATTTATCGAAAATAATAAGAATTATATTTATAAATTAAATTATTTGTAATTTTTTTTTTTCCAAATGGAGGATGTCAATTCACATCCCTGTTTGGGATCTGTTAAAAATAGATTTTCAATTAAACCTTTGTTTGGTCTAGATATAAATTAGATCTTTAATATAATTTGATAAAAGTTGATGAAATGTGTGATTAAATGATTAATACAACTTGTGGATCCAATATAAATGTGTGATTAAAAATGAGTTTTAATAAAAATAAATTTTTAAAAATGGGGTCAAGCAGGGCTAAGCATATTTAGCAAACACAAGAATTACTATAATTAAAAAATACAAAAGAAAAAAGAGTTTAAAATTTTTTAAAGTTATTTTCTTGTTAGTACCAGTCAATGTGGCGTTAATGAATTGTTAATATAGAAAAATAAGTAAATGAATCACTGAATCTTATCTTTCTTTGAGCCTATCACTTAGCGCCACTTAAACTGACAGTGTAATACCAGTGATGCTACATCAATTTTTGTGTCGAATCTTATCATTTGCCATTTGATCTTTTTTAGCCGGATAACATTATTCTAGTATATATATGTACAAAAAATACATTAATTTTGGTGTCGAATCTTGTCATTTGCCACTTAATCCTTTTTATCTTAATAAAGTAAAGCATGCTTCATAAATGGTTGTTTATCTCCGACAATCTTTAACATTATTAAGGTTTATATATTAAGAGTTAGCCAAACAGGCTGGCTATAAAACCCTTTTGCATTTCACTCTTTATATTAGAATAAAAAGGTTGCTAGAACATGGCTCTACATGCATACACAGGTTGTACCTACTATTTTTATCCAAAGTTTGGAGAGATGTATGTATAATTTTTAAATTCTCGTTTATTCATGTTTTGAAAAGTGATCCATGAATCGATTCAAAAAAAGATAAGGATTGGATCGATGGAGGTGAACCGACCAATTCTTGGCATGTTTTAAATGATTTTTATTATTAAGATGTTTTCACATATAATCGGATCGACGTGGAGACAAATTTTAGGTTATATAGTCGAATCAGTTGGTACAATTCGATTTTCAAAAGTTTTCACTAACCATATTAATTTTTAATTTCTTTTTGTTTATATAGTTTAATACACACACACACATAAAGTAGAGGTTATTGTAAGTTTATAAATCAAACCAAGTCGCGTGATCTCTAAGTGGTGTGTTAATATTGTCAACTTTGTTATCACATCCAGACCTTACATAATCCCTCAGATGGTACATTTCTTTATTTTTTTTAAGTGTGGATTTCTTTTTCCGACAATCTTAAGACACTTACTCTTCTTGAAACAAAAAATGAGATGATCAAAATTAGGAATAAGGTGATAATTCGAGCTCAATGAATTCATGATGTATCCTTAAAATGTATTTGCTCTCTTCTACGGTGCTTGAAGGCAATTATCAATCATCTTCCAATATAGAACATATTTCCTCTCTTACTAAAACAACACAACAACCTGAAAGAGTTACAATGAACTCAATTTCATGTTTTTGTAATAAAAAAACATAAACAGAATTTATTGAAAAACTACATTTAAATAGTTTAATCATCCTCTAGCATTAATTTGTTGGTTTAATTTTTTTGACACAAAACAAGAAACTTATAGAAGTTCTTGGCAATTCAAACAATCTAAAATGCCTCCTTACGAACAATGGACTATAACTTTCAAATGAGCTGACATATTGGTTATAGTCGTTAACAATTAAGAAGTCTGCGAAAAAGCTAGTGATTTGAAATATTATACCATTAAAAAATATTTCATCTCCTAGATAAAAGAATTTGATGCTCACAACCCTGCTGACTGGACGACGACGACGACACTGACACTTGTGCATATTTGTGATTCAAACCAATGATATCTAGATCATCTTCCTTTTCACAAAATTGAGTGGCCGTCCAAGGTCTAAACCCAAACGCCAAATGATGATCTTATAAACCAAACATTTTCCCACTGGTTTTCCTATTTGGGACATATTAACCAAATTCAATCAAATTCTCACTATTTAAAGTTTCAGCAATGCCGTGTATATCGAAACTGTACACACAGAAACACCACAAAAGAGACACAGCACTAGGAGGTGGGTGATTTTTTAACTTTTTTTATTACAACACGAGCCTACACAATGTGAGACTTCTGTTGCATCTCTGTGAAACATGTTCTGTACGTATGGAATTGTTGTTAAAGTTTTCAAGTGGACAATTTTGAATTCAAATACATCATTCAAAACTCAAAGATTTTCGAAAAATAAATATATCTTGTTAATAATCTCGCAAAGAAGAACATAAATATGCTTGATCATGTTAATTTCGGGGTTTGAATTTCACTAAATAAGCTCAAATTTGCTCACTCAAAACCATTTTCCAGCACTTTGATGTTTCTTGAATTAGAATATCAGAAAAAGAGATGGCCACTCAATTGGGGCTGTGACTCAAACCAAATTAGGGTTAACAAGATTTGAACTCATCTAAGGTTGAGTCGCACCTCTAAATCACAGATCAATATGCTTTTATTTTTCTCGTGATTTTGAAAATTGAGTATTTTATTTACTTTCTTGGAAAAATGAGATTTTTACTTTAATTAATTTCATTTTTCACCATTAAATATAAAAAAAGTATCTGGCCACATATCAGAAATGTTGTAAATAATAAAATACAATGAACTTAAAGATTGCGAATAGTTTCATGAACCCTAATCGACTTTATTTAAGCCCAAGTTCAAGTGATCTTTTTAAATTTCAAAGGTACAACTCAAAAAAAAGGTTCATTTTAATTTAAAAGGTACAAGTTCAACAATGCTCTTAATATATTTATTTTTCGATAGTGACAAAAGGAGAAAATACGAAGGGAGATGGTGAAGGAAAAAAAATGACGTTTTGATTTTCATTTTTTTTCTTTATATACTAGGTTAAAATTAAATTTTTATTTAGTAATTCATATCGCATGCAAATTACCTATGGCCTTAGCGCGTTTTTGCACGAAAGTTGTCTTGAGAGATTGACTTGCTAGTAATTTGAATCTTAAAGACATTCTTGTCTTCAAAATTAGAATAAGAACTACATTGCGCGTCTCTAGAAAATATTTTTTACACTCAAGTACATAAATGCAGAAAGTTTTGGATGTCAAGAAATATGCTCGTCTTTCTATTTGTTAAAAAGATATTATATATCGAAGTGTCAAAAATGTATCAACAAGACAGCTAGAATGAACTTCATCTAAGGAGAATAAAACAGCAAAAAAGTCCAATTTTTCAGTTACAATCTCTTTTACGTTGTTCAGCTGATCAATGATAACGTAAAATTACTATCACATTATCTAATAAATAAAAAAGCATTCCAACTACAATGGACAACGTGATAGTGGGATCAATGCTATAACTTGATGTTCATCACCCTCGATGATTAACAATACTGCTTTTATTCATTACTACGACTGCATAAAATGTTGTTCATCACCATTACTTCTGCAGCCATAATCATGTTTGGTGTAAATTAAAATCTCAAGGTAAAAGCAAACAATTAATTTAACACATATTTTATGGAATTAATAATTTTTCATTTTTATCAAAATTTGCTAAAAAATTAAGTTTAATCTACACCAAACAGGAGCTAAATATCTTATGTCCTCCAAACTAAGGATGTTTCCTAGCATTCTCTTAACTTTGTATCAAACCAAGGACAGATGGATCTTCCTTTCTTGCCTGGAAATATTACGTTGGCATCAAATGATTTGTCTTAATAATTAATTTTAATGTAGTTTACTTTTCTTTATAGTCTCGTGCTATGGACATTCTCTCCTTAAGGTATCTGCTTAGGGATCAGTTAACAATAATTATTTTTATTGGGTTATTATCATATTATAGATAATTAATTATTTTCGACGACAAGCCACTAATTGTTTATTATAAGAAATTATGAATGGTGGACACGTGGCATAAATCCCGTGGAAGGCGGGAGAGACACGTGATTTAAAAAATGTCTGACTACCACACCACAATGTCCGCCTCCTCGAATCACGTGGCCAACTCATAATGTGATGTGGTGGGTCCCATGCTCTATATAGACAATCCACTAACTTAAGCCAAGGGTGCTTTTATAGGTGTTATTATTATTATTATCACTTTTTCATTTTTCAATTTTTTGACGATTTTTTTTTCCCAATCTTTTATGGAGCCCGATGTCAATAACTGTTCGTCAGACTGAGCCCGTTTGTTTTGGATTAAAATTCAATTAAAATTTCAAGTCAAAATCACAGTCTGTTTGAGAGCGATTTTTACCATCAAAAAAATTATTTTTTGACCGTTATTTCACTATTTCAGCCGTCATATTTGACTTCTTCTCTCACAGGTGAACCCCACTTTTTTCCTAACGGTCAAAAAACAAATTCTCAAAATCACTCCCAAACAGACTGTCAATATAAAATTTCAATCACATATTTTATGAAATCCAAAAATTTTCAATCATACATTTCTAAAACTTCTATAAAAAAAATATAATTTTAATCCTTACCGAACACCCTCTAAATCCCTATTCGATAAGAATTAAAATTTTTTATTTTAATCTAAGTTAAAGTCAATAATTAATTTTAATTTCATATTTCATAAGATTCATAACTTTTCATCTGGACATTTCATCAATTTTTAATAAAATTTAGTAAAAATCTGATTTTAATTCTCACCAAATAGAAACTAGGTATGGAGTTGGGTTTCTTTTATTAAAAAGATAAAAAATATTTTTACTATTAAATAAACTAAAATTAGTACTTTTAACTTAAACATAGTCAAACACGATTAAAGAATTGAACATCTGATGAACTATGTTCGTCATCTATCTACTCGCATCCAATTAAATATGTTGTACACAACTTAACTCAATTACATTTCATATAAAAGAAATATCTTAGAGCATAGTTATAAAATTCGGTTCGAACCGTTCAATTTAGTTTGAACTGTTGAGTTGCACTGCCAATCGATCAAGCTAATTTAGAGAACTAGTCCACAATATTAATATTATGCATATATGAAAATATTATTAGTGACAGATGATTTACATTTTTTATTTTATTATCAAAATATAAATTTTTACACATTAAAAACTTTGAGTGAGCCATTGACTCAATACTCTTTTGAAGAGCCCGTAAACATGTACCAATATTCAATACTTCCAATTTATTTAAATTGTTCAACATGCTTGGAAAAGTGGTTATAAACATTTAAATTATAAATAAATAAGAAAGAGAGGTAGACAGTGAATAATATTTTTGAATTTCACAAAATGTATATATAAAAGATAATTAAACACATCATAGACGATATAATTTTCAATATTTACTTTATAAAATATTTTAAACACCCATAAGTAGTAATATAGAGTACTAATCATAAGTCTTCAAAATTAGTGCGGATTTGAAAATGATTATTGTATATCACTATTTACAGATTTTTTTTAATTTTTTTTTTTACAGATTAATGAGAAAAAGTAGGAGCATTTTTTTTTTATATGATTGGTGAGATTTTTTTTTTAATTATTCAAATATTGTCACATCATTCGTTGGCGACAAATTTGTAAATTATTATATACATGTAACAACCGTTTAAATTTTATTTGATAAAAGGAAAAATTGAACGGTGCGTGGGGGCAATACAATAGTCACGTGAGGTGAGAGAAAGTGTAAACTGGAAATGGCGTACCGCTCACGTGCGCCCATCCCCTGCCACACTAGCTGCCGAATCGCGTGCGGTGGGGACCACATTTTCCTAACCCGTTTTATTCTGTTTACGCTCACCCATAACGGCGCCGTTAACTGCCGTTACGCTGATATTTAGTGAAACGGCCCTAGTGTTGTTCACGTTATTGATAGAAGGTGAGTTCATAAACAAAAATTGTAATGAAAATTCAAAATAAAAATTTTTTAATTTTAATTTCTTTATTGTTAAATCGATCCACACATTTGTATATTTAACAATGAAATGCTTGGAACTATAACGTTTAGTCGATTGGAGGTGGAGTCATAAAGACAATATATATATATATATAAACGCTCACCCATAACGGCGCCGTTAACTGCCGTTACGCTGATATTTAGTGAAACGGCCCTAGTGTTGTTCACGTTATTGATAGAAGGTGAGTTCATAAACAAAAATTGTAATGAAAATTCAAAATAAATTTTTTTTAATTTTAATTTCTTTATTGTTAAATCGATCCACACATTCGTATATTTAACAATGAAATGCTTGGAACTATAACGTTTAGTCGATTGGAGGTGGAGTCATAAAGACAATATATATATATATATATATATATATATATATGTCCAACACATTCGTTAAAGAAAACAAATGCCCAAACACTTATCATTGTATTTAGTAAGGTGGTATGAATAACATCAGTCATATCCCAAAACAAATATTGAGACATTGCGTAATGTAAATTAAACAATACGGCACATTAGTATATATACGGAAAAATTAAAAAAAATTGCTTACAGTGTTTTATTGTACCTCATGGATGGCCTTTGTTGTAACCATAAGTTACGAAAAAAGTTTCAAAATCATATTGGTTATGAGTTGAGATTCCAATCTCCTAACGTTCCTCAATAGTTCAATATAGGGGCGAACGCAGAGAAATTGAGTTAGGGGGCACAATCAAACTTTGTACAAATCGAATACTTTGTTTTTTTATTTTTCAATGATTCATATTTGACCCAAAAAATGTAGATTTACATTTCAAACTATTTCTTTATTAATATTTTGCTAATCATTTTCATCTATTTGATTTTAAACAATAATTTTATTAATATTTTGCTTATTACAAGAAAATGCAAATTTATATTTTAAAAAATTGTGCATTTGATACAACAATCAATTTAAGTAATTGAAAGAAAAATAAATAACCAATATTCAATACTAATCAGTCAAATAAATACAATTCATTAGATATAAGTTAAATTTTATATAATCAGTTTAGACACGTGCTATATACACAAATAGAGTAGGAGAAAATGCAAATATAGGTTCTAATTAGTTAAAATTTTGATTGAAAAGTGAAAATTTGTAGTAGATGTGATGATTGTAAAGGAATTATAAACAAATTTTAAAAAATTAGAAGAATTAAGATTTTGGTAAAAGGCCCGAGAGAGAGAATATGATAGAGCAATAAAAAAGAGAAAAAATTCAAATTTATTATGATTTTGTCTCTATTTGATAGGGATTGAAGTCCGATTTTTAGTAAATTTTGATAAAATTTTAGAAGTTAAGGAATCCATGAAATATGTTATTAAAATTAATTATTAACTTTGATTTAGATTAAAATTTAAATTTCAATCGATACCAAACATGACCTAAAAAAAAATGGAGAATCTCAAAAGTTGGTGGGTCAAGTGACCACCCATGGGTCCGCCCATGGTTCAATGGTACATCGATTGTCTATTAATAGATTGGTCACAAGTTCAAATCCTATTTGGAGACCTTTAATTCATTCTTAATTAACTAATTCAAAATAGATAACTTATTTTCTGTACTTTTTTTTGGCCAATAATATCATATTTTGTTATATGAAATTTGAAAATCATCACCAATACCTCTTTGTAAGTCGAGGATCATAGTGCACAAATTTATATACAACGAGAAGTATCGTGTAAGACAATCCTGCAAAGTCACTTACGTCGAAGCACAATAGCGAGCCATGGCACATAATAGCGGGGAGAAAACATGGTCGAAGTCGAACACCAAATCTCCCACCCCGTTCGAGATTTTCAGATGGCATGATTTGAATTAAAATATCTCTATTTCCTATCCCGTTTATTTATTTTTTTGAATATTATTATTTCTCGAATACGATCACAATTTGAAAATAAAAAATAAGAGTAACTCTATAAATAATGCGGGATAGGACGAAACAGAACTGAATGAGATGAGACAAGTGTGAGGGATGGTGTATATTGCCAATCCCTATACTTAACACCCTCTAATAATTCGAACTGTGTCGTGGTGGGGTGATGTCAGGCGTAGGGGCTAGGGAAGTAGACGATGATCATGAACGAGAGCACGTGCTCTTAGCGGCTGGCGGTGCGTCGCTCTCTTTCTCGTGACGGTGTCACGTGGGTGTAACTATTCCAAATTTGTGGGTCCTTTATTACCATTTTCAATAAAGAACCGGTCAAAAGCGAGCAATGCCTAGCCCACTCAACACACACACACACACACACACACACACACACACACACACACACACACACACACACACACACACACACACACACACACACACACACACACACACACACACACACACACACACACACACACACACACACACACACACACACACACACACACACACACACACACACACACACACACACACACACACACACACACACACACACACACACACACACACACACACACACACACACACACACACACA
>NC_036259.1:11759755-11777333 GCF_002742605.1 Olea europaea var. sylvestris | reverse complement strand
TAGCCAAATACGATGGGTACATTTTAAATATGGCAACTTCTTGAAAGTTTTAAAGGATTGTCATTTGTGAATACAAAAAATATCATTTATACCATTTCTTTCACAAAAAAAAAGCTTCATTTTCTTCCCATCAACCACATCGCAACCCGGCGTATTATTCTTACTTCTTCTACAGGTATGCTTTCAATGTATGCTTGCATCACATGTTATTCCAAACAATTGTTTCACTATCGAAAATTGAGCTGAAATGAAGAAATTATACAACAATTGTGAAAATTGGTTCAAAGAATTCTTCAAGAGGGAGAACGAATTCCTACCAAATATCTAGTCTCTACTACCAAATTGTTGATCAACGCCGGCGAAACTAGACACACACCAGATCTCGAAGTGGTGATGGCGGGGGTTTGGCGCCAATGGAAATGGGATAGATAGAGTTGGGTGGTGGTTGGAGTGATGCTGCATTGAGGATGGATGGATATGGTGGCAAGAAATGGGTGAAGAAAAATGCATTGCAAATGACAAACTATTGCCTCAAATAACAAACTTATGCGTCAAATAAACATAAGATGAATAATGTAGTCGCTGACTATAAATAATATTACTATTTAAAAAGTTTGTACAAGTATTGGGGTCAAAAATTTTAAAAATATCATTCGTGCAAATCATTTGAAAGAATGTGATTTTTTTGAATCACACATGAAAAGGATATTAGGCCTCTTTTGTTTTGGATTAAAATTCAATTAAAATTTCAAGTCAAAATCACAGTCTGTTTGAGAGCGATTTTTACCATCAAAAAAATTATTTTTTGACCGTTATTTCACTATTTCAGCCGTCATATTTGACTTCTTCTCTCACAGGTGGACCCCACTTTTTTCCTAACGGTCAAAAAACCAATTCTCAAAATCACTCCCAAACAGGCTGTCAATATAAAATTTCAATCACATATTTTATGAAATCCAAAAATTTTCAATCATACATTTCTAAAACTTCTATAAAAAAAATATAATTTTAATCCTTACCGAACACCCTCTAAATCCCTATTCGATAAGAATTAAAATTTTTTATTTTAATCTAAGTTAAAGTCAATAATTAATTTTAATTTCATATTTCATAAGATTCATAATTTTTCATCTGGACATTTCATCAATTTTTAATAAAATTTAGTAAAAATCTGATTTTAATTCTCACCAAATAGAAAATAGGTATGGAGTTGGGTTTCTTTTATTAAAAAGATAAAAAATATTTTTACTATTAAATAAACTAAAATTAGTACTTTTAACTTAAACATAGTCAAACACGATTAAAGAATTGAACATCTGATGAACTATGTTCGTCATCTATCTACTCGCATCCAATTAAATATGTTGTACACAACTTAACTCAATTACATTTCATATAAAAGAAATATCTTAGAGCATAGTTATAAAATTCGGTTCGAACCGTTCAATTTAGTTTGAACTGTTGAGTTGCACTGCCAATCGATCAAGCTAATTTAGAGAACTAGTCCACAATATTAATATTATGCATATATGAAAATATTATTAGTGACAGATGATTTACATTTTTTATTTTATTATCAAAATATAAATTTTTACACATTAAAAACTTTGAGTGAGCCATTGACTCAATACTCTTTTGAAGAGCCCGTAAACATGTACCAATATTCAATACTTCCAATTTATTTAAATTGTTCAACATGCTTGGAAAAGTGGTTATAAACATTTAAATTATAAATAAATAAGAAAGAGAGGTAGACAGTGAATAATATTTTTGAATTTCACAAAATGTATATATAAAAGATAATTAAACACATCATAGACGATATAATTTTCAATATTTACTTTATAAAATATTTTAAACACCCATAAGTAGTAATATAGAGTACTAATCATAAGTCTTCAAAATTAGTGCGGATTTGAAAATGATTATTGTATATCACTATTTACAGATTTTTTTTAATTTTTTTTTTTACAGATTAATGAGAAAAAGTAGGAGCATTTTTTTTTTATATGATTGGTGAGATTTTTTTTTAATTATTCAAATATTGTCACATCATTCGTTGGCGACAAATTTGTAAATTATTATATACATGTAACAACCGTTTAAATTTTATTTGATAAAAGGAAAAATTGAACGGTGCGTGGGGGCAATACAATAGTCACGTGAGGTGAGAGAAAGTGTAAACTGGAAATGGCGTACCGCTCACGTGCGCCCATCCCCTGCCACACTAGCTGCCGAATCGCGTGCGGTGGGGACCACATTTTCCTAACCCGTTTTATTCTGTTAACGCTCACCCATAACGGCGCCGTTAACTGCCGTTACGCTGATATTTAGTGAAACGGCCCTAGTGTTGTTCACGTTATTGATAGAAGGTGAGTTCATAAACAAAAATTGTAATGAAAATTCAAAATAAATTTTTTTTAATTTTAATTTCTTTATTGTTAAATCGATCCACACATTCGTATATTTAACAATGAAATGCTTGGAACTATAACGTTTAGTCGATTGGAGGTGGAGTCATAAAGACAATATATATATATATATATAGTCTAACACATTCGTTAAAGAAAACAAATTCCCAAACACTTATCATTGTATTTAGTAAGGTGGTATGAATAACATCAGTCATAACCCAAAACAAATATTGAGACATTGCGTAATGTAAATTAAACAATACGGCACATTAGTATATATACGGAAAAATTAAAAAAAAAAATTGCTTACAGTGTTTTATTGTACCTAACGGATGGCCTGTGTTGTAACTATAAGTTACGAAAAAAGTTTCAAAATCATATTGGTTATGAGTTGAGAATGGAGATTGAATTCTATGAGATCCAATCTCTTAACGTTTCTCAATAGTTCAATACAGGGGAACGTAGAGAAATTGAGTTAGGGGGCACAATCAAACTTTGTACAAATCGAATACTTTGTTTTTTATTTTTGAATGATTTATATTTGACCCAAAAAATGTAAATTTACATTTCAAACTATTTCTTTATTAATATTTTGCTAATTATTTTCATCTATTTGATTTTAAACAATAATTTTATTAATATTTTGCTTATTACAAGAAAATGCATATTTATATTTTAAAAAATTGTGTATTTGATACAAACAATCAATTTAAGTAATTGAAAGCAAAATAAATGACCAATATTCAATACTAATCAGTCAAATAAATACAATTCATTAGATATAAGTTAAATTTTATATAATCAGTTTAAACACGTGCTATATACACAAATAGAATAAGAGAAAATGCAAATATAGGTTCTAATTAGTTAAAAATTTGATTGAAAAGTGAAAATTTGTAGTAGATGTGATGATTGTAAAGGAATTATAAACAAAATTTAAAAAATTAGAAGAATTAAGATTTTGGTAAAAGGCTCGAGAGAGAGAATATGATAGAGCAATAAAAAAGAGAAAAAAAATTCAAATTTATTATGATTTTGTCTCTGTTTGATAGGGATTAAAGTCCGATTTTTAGTAAATTTTAATAAAATTTTAGAAGTTAAGGAATCCATGAAATATGTTATTAAAATTAATTATTAATTTTGACTTAGATTAAAATTTAAATTTCAATCGCACCAAACATGACCTAAAAAAAATTTAAAAAAAATGGAGAATCTCAAAAGTTGGGGGGTCAAATGACCCCCATGGGTCCGCCCATGGTTCAATGGTACATCGATTGTCTATTAATAGATTGGTCACAAGTTCAAATCCTATTTGGAGACCTTTAATTCATTCTTAATTAACTAATTCAAAATAGATAACTTATTTTCTGTACTTTTTTTTGGCCAATAATATCATATTTTGTTATATGAAATTTGAAAATCATCACCAATACCTCTTTGTAAGTCGAGGATCATAGTGCACAAATTTATATACAACGAGAAGTATCGTGTAAGACAATCCTGCAAAGTCACTTACGTCGAAGCACAATAGCGAGCCATGGCACATAATAGCGGGGAGAAAACATGGTCGAAGTCGAACACCAAATCTCCCACCCCGTTCGAGATTTTCAGATGGCATGATTTGAATTAAAATATCTCTATTTCCTATCCCGTTTATTTATTTTTTTGAATATTATTATTTCTCGAATACGATCACAATTTGAAAATAAAAAATAAGAGTAACTCTATAAATAATGCGGGATAGGACGAAACAGAACTGAATGAGATGAGACAAGTGTGAGGGATGGTGTATATTGCCAATCCCTATACTTAACACCCTCTAATAATTCGAACTGTGTCGTGGTGGGGTGATGTCAGGCGTAGGGGCTAGGGAAGTAGACGATGATCATGAACGAGAGCACGTGCTCTTAGCGGCTGGCGGTGCGTCGCTCTCTTTCTCGTGACGGTGTCACGTGGGTGTAACTATTCCAAATTTGTGGGTCCTTTATTACCATTTTCAATAAAGAACCGGTCAAAAGCGAGCAATGCCTAGCCCACTCAACACACACACACACACACACACACACACACAAGGACGTTAATTCATGTGTGTTAAGAGTCAATCAATTATTCCCACTGTGTATTAATTTAATTTTAATTGAATAATTACTTTCGATCCACGTGGCTTAAAGATTCAATTCACTATTTATTATATCTTAAAAATAAAAAATATTAATCTCTGTTTAATATCGCTAAAAAACTAATCAATATTTAAATCAAAATCAACAATTAATTTTAATTACATATTTTATAAGATCCATAACTTTTTAATATAGCTTCCATCAAATTTTATCAAAACTTACTAACAATTTGGACTTTATTTGGGCTCAATTAAAATTAAATTTTGGGAAAAAAGTATTTTGAAATATTTTTTTATTTAAAAAAAAATAATGTGTGATTAAAAAAGAGTAAAAGTTTCAAGTTTCCGTATAATATTATTTTAATGAAAAATGTATGATTAAAAGAAATAGAGAGAAAAACATATTTTTATTAAAAGCCTGTTTGTTCCACATTTTTCCAACAAAAATGCATTTTAAACATTACATCATGAGTCCTACCTTAGAGTATTGAAGTCAAAAATTGTAGGCTGATTTGATGAAAAAAATGTATTATTTTCCCAAATAATGTGTACCAAACGGGGGCTAAAATAAGCTCAAACAGGGAGTTGAGATTTGCAGTTCAAATTTTGTTGTCCATTCAATGAATGATTGACATATCATTTTAAATTAACATAGGCTAAGTTGGATGTTGAATATTTGAAGTCATGTGAAGTGCCACATAAACTAAGTCCCAGACATTGGCTTATTGACAACTATGCTATCAATTTGTGAAAGTGAAATTGCTTGGAATTACCTTAATTAAAAACGAATTTATTCGATTGAAATCAAATTAAAACAAATATACCTCTGATTAGGGAAAAAAATATATAAATTATTTTAAATGATGAACAATTGGACAGTACATGAATCTATTGAAACGTGTGATTAAAAATAAAATTAATTTATAATTTTTTGACAAAGAGAGGCATATATATAGACAGTTTAGTGGGGGCATGTGCAGTCCTTCGTGAAGAGACCTGTCGTTAATGGGTCCTTCATGTAATTATCCATTTTAATCGAATACTTTGATGATGATGTGGCCAGGTCACGTGCGTGTTCTGTCCTTTATTTTGGCTGGTCCTAAGAAGGGTCACGTAAGACCCACATTGTACTGACATGTGTCGCCTCCTTTTGTGGCACAACGTCTATTCTTTTGCCCCTTGCTCCCCCTCGAGGTATCGATGGGTGGAGGAATTCAACGTTCAAGTCGAGTCAAGTCGAATCGAATTGAAATTTTTTTCAATTGAGAAGGCTTTACATAGTTTCACATTTAATTGAACATATTATATAATACTACATAGACTGATGTTAAATAGGATTATTCTCAACAAAATGAGCCGATCGGCTATTACGTTGAAGATAGAGGTAGCAAAATGCATAGGTTGACCCAAACTAACCCACATGCATGCTATAAACTAGTTCTAACTTGTAATGGACCTGAACTAGTCCGTTAGAAATATGGTCCATGTCTAGCTCGAACCATCTTCAAAATCTTGGATAACATGGTCTACAGACTACAAACCCGTCAATATTACATACTAGTTGGCTCTGGCTTAAACAATTTGAGAAAAACTAAGTTATTCTTTAATTCCTATTATTTTCAAAATACATTTTTCTCTATCTTCTTTTCAACTACACATTTTTCAATAAAATAATAGTACACGTAATCTAAAAAAAAATCTTCATTTTTTAATCACATACACTCCATCGATCTGCTACTCCAAACATTTCTATAATAAAATGGGGCTCAAGCAGACTCTAAATATTGTCATTGCTATATTTGCAAATTATATCGTTAAAATGTATGTGAGATATAAAAACTCACTTTACAAGTAGAGCAATGGGTGATCACAAAAAATATACCAATCCGTGAACCGACCCCAAGATGGCTAAGCTAATATCCATTCAGCGTTTTAACGGTCCATTTGACATCACTAGTTATGTGACACTATCCCTGTTGGGTCTTGTTCCTTATTGAAGGACTTTTTCTTTAGGCTCTATTTGGAAGGGATTAAAATTCAAAATTTTATTATAAATCAAATTTAACAATAAATTTTAATCACATATTTTAGGGGATCATAATTTTTTAATTACATATTTCATCATTTTTTTTTATCAAAATATACTAAAAAAATTGATTTTAATTCTCACCATACAGGAGCTTAATATCTTTATAATTATCGTTTAATACTATACAACTTATCTTACCAATCAAACTGAAGGAGTGCACAAAATGCCCAAACCAAATCAAACGAAACCAGAATCTAACCAAATTGAGCTTTACGATTCGGTTTTACAAGAAAAAATAATGATTTTGTATGGGAATGAAAATTGATTTATGTATTCAAATTATAACTATAGTAAATTTGTTAGTTTGGACTTTTGTAATCTTGATAATTGATAATTTGAACTTGCTGCACATCTGATATTTATTTATTTTACAAAGGTATATATTTCTAACTGGTGGAAATAGTGCAAGTTTGAGAAATGAAAATATAACCAAATTAGAATCGAATGGTTTGATTTCGATTGGGTTTCATATCTTAAAAAAATCATTTTGGTTCCATTCTCATATAAATCATTGCTTTATGGTTTGATTCGATTCTCTTGAAATCAGATGCAAATAAAACCATATCCATCCTATTTTATTGTGAGGATTAAAAAAACCAATTAATTGATTATAAAAAAGAAAAATATTTTTGAAATCTATTCATTATTGAATCAAAATGATAATTTTCAAAATCAAAAATACTATAAATATGATCTTTTATTATATAAATCTATTAATTCTGAAAATAAAAATGATTCATTTATTTTAGATCGCCGTTTGAAGGAAATAAGGATCAAGATATTTCTTATAATTACAACACATATTAATACACTTTTTTTTGATATGCTGAGGAGTATCCCCCTCAGTAATTATCTAGGAGAGTACATATTTTATATATGGGAAAAAAAATATCTTCCAACGGGAAATATTTGGATTGGAAAATTATCCGTTTCGATCTTAGACAAAAAGTCGATATTGAGGCCTGGATTATGATCGATGTCAATAGTAATCAAAATATTCAAATTGTTACTAAAAATTATAAAATATTTGATAAAAAAAAATATTTTTTATCTTATGATTCCAGAAATGAATCTACAAAAGTCCTCAAAAGTATTTTTTGATTGGGTGGGGATTAATGAAAAAAAATACTAAAGCATCCCCTATTGAATTTGGAACTTTGGTTTGTCTCAAAATTTTTGTTACTTCATAATACATATAAAATGAAATCTTGATTTATACCAAGCAAAGTACTTCTTTTGAATAGAAATGAGAAGTACTGAAAATCAAAATCAAAAGATTAATGAAAAGCAAAAGGGAAGTTTTTTGGTGCCATCGAAATTGAGACAATTAATTTAGTGAATCATTGTTACTATTTATTAGGCAATCTTTTATATGGGAATGAAAATTGATTTGTGTATTCAAATTATAACTATAGTTTATTAGTTTGGACTTTTTGTGATATCAATTATTGATAATTTGAACATGTTGAACATTTGGTGTATATTTTTTTTTTATTTAAATTTATATTACTAACTTATGGATATGGTGTTTGAAAAATAAAAATTTAAGAAATGAAATTAGAACCAAACCAAATGGTTCAATTCCAATTTGGTTTCATATCTTGAAAAAAATAATAATAATAATAATAAAATAGAATTCATTTGGTTCCATATCTTAAAAAAAAAAATCATTGGTTTATAATTTGATTCGATTCTTTTGAAAAGATAACCAAATGACACCATGTCGGCCCAAGCCAAGGATTAAAGTTAGTTTTATTGGATTTTATCTCTAGCTTGGTTCACCGTAAAGCTTTATTTTTATTTTTAATTTGGCTGCTAAAAGCTTGTAGAACAACAAGTTTGAAGTTGCTAAATAGATTGAGCCTACAAATTTGTTCTTGCAAATATTTTTTTCCGTACTTTCCAATACGTAGAAGAAAAACAATTGTTTGCCTAATTATCTTCTTTTATATAGGCCACAAGGCCCAAAACAACCCACCTAAAATTCATGCCAACATAAGCCCATTCAACACCAACCTCCATGGTCTCAACAGGCCCTCCAATAAAATCCAACCAAGTCGACCTATTTAACACCGATATTTTATTTTATATTTTTGAATGGATTCAAATAAAAAGTCGTAAATGTTGTAAAAATGAAAATTTATTACGGTTTAGAGGTGAATGACAATTACATCTCTACAGCCCTAAAAATAATTATCGTTGTATCTCTGATTCTGTCTTATAAATACAGGGCTTCAGTTCTTAATAAAACGCACACAAGTCTATTGACTTCTCTCCGTTCTCTTTTCTTTTTTTCACTTTTATAACACGTTATCAGTACGATAGCTTAATTTTTCAAAATTTAGTGAAAATAATAATTTTTATAGGTATGGATATTTATAACGTGTGTCAAAATTAATTTGGTAGCATGTGAAATATTTCAATATACATATACATCATAACGAGGTTGCTTTTTCTTCTCTATTTTTCATCGACATGCATATTAATTCTAATTCATGTTTGTATATGTAATCTGAACGCATATTAATTCACTTTTTTTATTCATACACGATCATTTTTTCCACATATTATTCAGTATTAATTTTGTCTTTTGAATCTGTTACATATCAGTTCTATCTTTAATTTCTATGGAGATTCTTTTTTCTTAATGCATATTTGGTAATTAATTTTTCTATATAAATTCATATCATATTTATATGATAATTAAATATTTTTAGATATTATTCTATGAACTTCAAATTAAGAATTTATCATCTTATTGTTTCAAAAATAGCACAACATTATAATTAATATTCCAGAAGAATATTAATTGTATATCTATCTATTATAAATAGTTCGTTGTTGCTCCTTAAGTAGTTCAACATACTTAATATTCAATATTCTAGAAGAATATTACTTGCTTATAAAGAGCAGATATTAGAAGTTCAATATTCCAAAAGAATATTGACTCAATACTCCTGAAGAATCATAATTTAAATTATAGTTATTTTAAACGAATATAATGTTGGTGTCACGTGGGGGTAACTATTCCAAATTTGTGGGTCCCTTTTTACCATTTTCAATAAAGAAACGGTCAAAAGCGACCAATGCCTAGCCCACTCAAGACACACACACACACACACAATGACGTTAATTCATGTGTGTTAAGAGTCAATCAATTATTCCTACTGTGTATTAATTTAAATTTAATTGAATAATTACTTTCGATCCACGTGGCTTAAAGATTCAATTCACTATTTATTATATATTAAAAAAAATAATATTAATCTCCTGCTTGATACCGCTAAAAATCTAATTAATATTTAAATCAAAATCAATAATTAATTTTAATTACACATTTTATAAGATCCACAACTTTTTAATATAGTTTCCATCAAATTTTATAAAAACTTACTAACAATTTGACCTTTATCTGGGCTCAATTAAAATTAAATTTTGGGAAAAAAGGTATTTTGAAATATTTTTTTATTTAAAAAAAGAAAAGAAAAGAAAAGAATTTGTGGTTAAAAAATAGTAAAATTTTCAAGTTTCTGTATAATATTATTTTAATGAAAAATTTATGATTAAAAGAAAGAGAAAGAAAAACGTATTTTTAATAAAATAGAGCCCAAACAGGGAGTTGGAATCTGCTGTCCAAATTTTGCCGTTCATTCAATGTATAATTGACATATCATTTTAGATTAACTGAGGCTAAGTTGGATGTTGAATATTTGAAGTCATGTGAAGTGCCCCATAAACTGAGTCCCAGAAATTGGCTTATTGACAACTATGCTATCAATTTGTGTAAGTGAAATTGGTCGGAACTACCTTAATTAAAACGAATTTATCCGAAATATACCTCCAATTAGGAAAAATATATATAAGTTATTTTAAATGATGAACAGTTGGACAGTACATGAATATATTGAAACGTGTGATTAAAAATAAAATTAATTTATAAATTTTTAACAAAGAGAATAAGAGAGGCATATATAAAGACAGTTTAGTGGGGGCATGTGCAGTCCTCTGTGAAGAGACCTGTCGTTAATGGGTCCTTCATGTAATTATCCATTTTTAATCAAATACTTTTGATGATGATGTGGCTAAGTCACGTGCGTGTTCTGTCCTTTATTTTGGCTGGTCCTAAGAAGGGTAACGTAAGACCCACATTGTACTGACATGTGTCGCCTCCTTTTGTGGCACAACGTCTATTCTTTTGCCTCTTGCTCCCCCTCGAGGTATCCATGGGCGGAGGAATTCAACGTTTAAATCGAGTCGAGTCGAGTCGAATCGAATCGAAATTTTCTCAATTGAGAAGGCTTTACATAGTTTCACATTTAATTGAAGATATAACATAATACTACATAGACTGATGTTAAATAGGATTATTCTCAGCAAAATGAGCCGATCGAATATTACGTTGAAGATAGAGGTAGCAAAATTCATAGATTGACCCAAACTAACCCACATGCATGTTATAAACTAGTTCTAACTTGTAATGGACCTGAACTAGTCCGTTAGAAATATGGTCCATGTCTAGCTCGAACCATCTTCAAAATCTTGGATAACATGGTCTACAAACCCGTCAATATTACAGGCTAGTTGGCGCTGGCTTAAACTAATTGAGAAAAACTAAGCCCTTCTTTAATTCCTATTACTTTCAAAATACATTTTTCTCTATATTCTTTTCAACAACACATTTTTCAATAAAATAATAGTACATATAATCTAAAAAAATTTCTTCATTTTTTAATCACATATACTCTATCGATCTGCTATTCCAAACATTTTTATAATAAAATGGGACTCAATTAGGCTCTAAATATTGTCATGACTATATTTGCAAATTATATCGTTAAAATATATGTGAGATATAAAAACTCACTTTACAAGTAGAGCCACGAGTCATCGCAAAAAATATACCAATTCGTGAACTGACCCCAAGACGGCTAAGCTAGCCCCCTTTTGAGCCTCATTATTTGGAGATTATAATGTTTTGAATAGTGTTTTTTTGAAAAATGAGTGGTTTAAAAGAAAAGAAAAGTGATTGGTTTACGTGTAATATTATTTTATTGAAAATTGTGTGGTTAAAAGTAGGAGGGAGAAAAATTTTATTATAAATCAAAGTTAACAATAAATTTTATTCACATATTTTTGGGGATCATAATTTTTTAATTACATATTTCATCATTTTCATTTTTATAAAAATATACTAAAAAAATTGATTTTAATTCTCACCATACAGAAGCTTGATATCTTTATAATTATTGTCTAATACTATACAACTTATCTTACCAGTCAAACTGAAGGAGTGCACAAAATGCCCAAACCAAATAAAAAGAAACCAGAATCTAACCAAATCGAGCTCTACGATTCGGTTTTACAAGAAAAAATAATGATTTTGTATGGGAATGAAAATTGATTTATGTATTCAAATTATAACTGTAGTAAATTTGTTAGTTTGGAATTTTGTAATCTCGATAATTGATAATTTGAACTTGCTGAACATCTGATATTTATTTATTTTATATAGGTATATATTACTAACTAGTAGAAATAGTGCAAGTTTGAGAAATGAAAATAGAACCAAATTAGAATCGAATGGTTCGATTTCGATTTGGTTTCATATCTTAAAAAAATCATTTTGGTTCCATTCTCATATAAATCATTGGTTTATGATTTGATTCGATTCTCTTGAAATCAGCACCAAATAAAACCATATCCACCCTTACTTTATTGTGAGGATTAAAAAATATTATTTTTGAAATCTCTTCATTATTGAATCAAAATGATAATTTTCAAAATCAAAAATACTATAAATATGATCTTTATTATATAAATCTATTAATTCTGAAAATAAAAATGACTCATTTATTTTTAGATCGTTGTTTGAAGGAAATAAGGATCAAGATATTTCTTATAATTACAACACATATTAATAAACTTTTTTTTGATATGCTTAGGAGTATCCCCATCGATAATTATCTAGGAGAGGGCATTTTTATAGATGGGAAAAAAAAATATCTTCCAATGGGAAATATTTGGATAGGAAAATTTTCCATTTCGATCTTAGACAAAAAGTCGATATTGAGGCCTGTATTATGATCGATGTCAATAGTAATCAAAATATTCAAATTGTTACTAATAATTATAAAATACTTGATAAAAAAAATATTTTTTTATCTTATGATTCCAGAAATGAATCTACAAAACTCCTCAAAAATATTTTTTGATTGGTGGGGATTAATGAGAAAAATACTAAAGCATCCCCTATTGAATTTGGAACTTTGGTTTCTCTCAAATTTTTTGTTACTTCATAATACATATAAAATGAAATCTTGATTTATACCAAGCAAATTACTTCTTTTGAATAGAAATGAGAATAGTAATGAAAATCAAATCAAAAGATTAATGAAAAGCAAACGGGAAGTTTTTTGGTGCCATCGAAATTGATACAATTAATTTAGTGAATCATTGTTACTATTAAATAGGCAATCTTTTATATGGGAATGCAAATTGCTTTGTGTATTCAAATTATAACTATAGTTTGTTAGTTTGGACTTTTTGTGATATCAATGATTGATAATTTGAACATACTGAACATTTGGTGTTTATTTTTTTTTTTTATTTAAATTTATATTACTAAATTATGAATATGGTGTTTGAAAAATAAAAATTTAATAAATGAAATTAGAACCAAACTGAACCAAACCAAATGGTTCAATTCCAATTTGGTTTCATATCTTGAAAAAAAAAATTCATTTGGTTCCATATCTTAAAAAAAAAATCATTGGTTCATAATTCAATTCGATTCTTTTGGAACGAAAACCAAATGACACCATGTCGACCCAAGCCAAGGATTAAAGTTAGTTTTATTGGATTCTATCTCTAACTTGGTTCACCGTAAAGCTTTATTTTTATTTTTAATTTGGCTGCTAAAAGCTTGTAGAACTACAAGTTTGAAGTTGCTAAATAGATTGAGCCTACAAATTTGTTCTTGCAAATATTTTTTTCCGCACTTTCCAATACGTAGAAGAAAAACAATTGTTTGCCTAATTATCTTCTTTTATATAGGCCACAAGGCCCAAAACAACCCACCTAAAATTCATGCCAACATAAGCCCATTCAACACCTACCTCCATGGTCTCAACAGGCCCTCCAATAAAATCCAACCAAGTCGACCTATTTAACACCGATATTTTATTTTATATTTTTAATGGATTCAAATAAAAAGTCGTAAATGTTGTAAAAAAGAAAATTTATTACGGTTTAGAGGTGAATGACAATTACGCCACTACAGCCCTAGAAATAATTATTGTTGTATCCCTGATTCTGTCTTATAAATATAGGGCTTCAGTTCTTAATAAAACGCACACAAATCTATTGACTTCTCTCCGTTCTCTTCTCTTTTCTTCACTTTTATAACACGTTATTAGCACGATAACTTAATTTTTCAAAATTTAGTGAAGATAATAATTTTTATAGACATGAATATTTATAACGTGTGTCAAAATTAATTTGGTAGCATGTGAAATATTTCAATATACATATGCATCATAACGAGGTTGCTTCTTCTTCTCTATTTTTTATCGGCATGCATATTAATTCTAATTCGTGTTTGTATGTTTAATCTGAACGCATATTAATTCACTTTTTTTATTCATACGCGATCATTTTTTTCCACATATTATTTAGTATTAATTCTGTCTTTTGAATCTGTTACATATTAGTTCTATCTTTAATTTCTATATATGTGAAATTCATATGTATGTTTAGTACCTTTTGCGTGTTGGTAAAAGATTTAGTCAATAAATGGTAAAAGATTTAGTCAATAAATAATTTAGCCAATTTTGTTAACTTCTATGTATGGAGATTCTTCTTCTTAATGCATGTTTGGTAATTAATTTTTCTATATAAATTCATATCATATCTATATGGTAATTAAATGTTTTTAGATATTATTCTATAAAATTCAAATGAAGAATTTATCATCTTGTTGTTCCAAAAGTAGCACAACATTATAATTAATATTCCAGAAAAATATTAATTGTATATCTATCTATTATAAATAGTTCGTTGTTGCTCTTGAAGTAGCACAACATAATTAATATTCAATTTTATAGAAGAATATTACTTGTTTATAAATAACATGATATTACAAATTCAATATTCCAAAAGAATATTGACTCAATGCTCCTGAAAAAACATAATTTAAATTATAGTTATTTTAAATGAATATAATGTTGATGTTCTCGAAAAAACTCAACACGCGTTATATAAATATTCAATAATAATATTTCATTGTTACTCATGTAGGGCATAAATTTTATTATATACCTCGAAAGGTAGAATGAATAGTTAATGTCAATATTCTAGAAGAATATTGTATTTATATTTTTGAAGATTATATGTCTAGTTGTGTTTCTAAAGAAATCACATTTTATATATATAAAAAATAATTTAAAAAAAGAAAGAAAGTTGTGTTTGTCTGAAGAAACACAATGTTATTAACACTTTAAAAAAGAATATTAATTGCTCCAAAAGAATATGATATTATAATTTCAATATTCCCAAAAAATATTTATCGATTATATGTAAAATCACGAATTAAATTACTCTATTTATTTATGTGTCTATTTTTCTGAATACGTATTTAGAAATTGATGTCCTGGTCAGATTTTATTGCTCTTAAAAAGCAAAATGATATAAGATCTAACATGAAATTATGTTTTTACTCCTGAAGAGTAAATTCTTACATAATTGTTACTGTAAACAATAATATATTATTACTCCTGAAGAGCATGACATTAAAATTTTCCATATTTTAGAAGAATATTAATATATTGTTCTTGAAAAGTAATAATAAAATATAATGTGATATCAAAATAACACATTATAATTTTCATTAATATTCTAGTTAGATCTACTTGCTCTCGAAAAGTATAATTATATATAATTTAACGTAAATTATATTTTTACACTCGAAGAGTTAATTATTGTATAATTTATTATAATAACATTTGATTGCTTCCGAAGAGTTTGAATTATAATTTTCAATATTCTAGAAGAATATTGACATATTGCTTTTGAATGAGTAATAATAATAAAAAAAAATATAACGTGCTTTTAGAGCAGCACATATTTCGAAAAATATATTATTTTGAATTCATGTTTATCTCTCAAGGAAAACTTATAACTAATGTTGTTAGAATATTGATTAATTTGATTACTTGAATGATATATGATTATATAATATTTAATCATATTCTTCGATATTAAATAATTGAATTATATAATATATTGAACCAAAAGTTCAATTTGACTTTATTATTTGGCATGACCAGTTGGACCATCACTGGATCAATAATGATGCGAAATTAAATTATTTTAATGGATATTAAATGAAGAATTAGAAGATTTTTCAATCCAATAAATTCCCATATATTATTTGTTCTCTTTATCGACAATTGATCATTAAACATCGCTAACTAAAATAAGGATTGAATTCCCTATATTTTTGAAAATTAATTAGGGTGATATATGGGGTTCCATCACCCGCCATGTTAATCATCTAATTATTATGTGTGTCGATAGATTTGTCACAAATATTAGATGATTGCATAGTATTCGCAACATGAAGTTTTGCGAAATTATTACTCAAGTTATGAGCATAATTTACAGATTATATAATCAAGACAATATCTTGTTAATGCTAGTAGGCATAAATCTCAACATTTTAATAAGTGTTAGTTGAGATGTCGATAAATGATTTAACACTAATGTTTGTTAAATGACTCCAATTAATTTAATTGAGAATAAGTATTTCCCATTTTTATTTAGGAAATTCTATTACGCATCATACCAAAATCACAGTTCTCCCTATTATAATCAACTTATGGTCAAATCCTAATTTTTCCATCTAATTATTTTTGATAGTGTAGTATATGTAAAAAAAATTGAACACTACAATACACTGAGATGAAAAATAAAGAATGTTGAGAATAAGTACGTAGTTTGAACTATTATTTCAAATGAGTGATATTTTATAACACGAAAAAATGATTGTCAATTTGATTGGACAAATCCTCTCAACATCAAAGGAGGAATTAAAATGTTGAAAATAATGTATTAATGTATCATCATCTAAACTCTCGCTAAATATCATTCGAACCAAAAGTTCGAAAGATAATTTATTTAGATACATTTATTGATCAAAGAGATCAATAATATCTTACACACCAATTTTTAATGTTCTAATACGAATTGATGTCTTAAGGGACAATTTGATATTATTATATTTGATATATCTATGGCACGCCTGAAGTGTGATGGTATTCGATTCTAATACAAAAATCTTTAAATGGAAATGGAGCAATTAGCAAATATGATTTCATTAAGGATGCATATACTCTTCATGAGTATTTAAACATAACAAATTATAAAATCCCAGAAAAAGTTCAGGTATCTGATATGTTAAAAATTAAGATATCTAAATAAGTTATGTCACTATGGGAAAAGAAATAGAATCGAACGAGAAAAGAAAAAATTGTCGACAACAATTTTGTAGATGACATATAGTATCATATGTGAATCGCGAGGAATCGAAATAAATGCGTCGAAATATATTGATCGAAATAATGTTTGGCCAAATAAAAAGAGACGCAATCTTAAATTGAATTTACTAGATAAACATGAAATTTTTTGATCTATAGTCCGAAATCTAAAGATATATACTTATATGAAAAGGAAATGAGAGAAATGAAGTCGTATTGTGTAATGCACGACTCTCAATACAGTGAATTTCACAAAGATCGTCATGGATGAAATCACAACTTTATATCATGTTATCTTAACGATACATGAAATTTGAAATACGTGATAGTCAACTGATTTTGCATGATTATTAATGTTATCTTTGAAAGATTTAATATGCCCGAAGCATAACTCAAATAATATATGTCCGAGAACCATGTTTTT